>NC_091984.1:116115463-116487017 GCF_044704955.1 Pristiophorus japonicus
AGGCCTAACCTGTGTTTTAGAACGGTTTAGCAAAACTTACTTGCTTTTAGAAACATAGAAAATAGGTGCAGGAGTAGGCCATTCAATGAGTTCATGGCTGAACATTTAACTTCAGTACCCCATTCCTGCTTTCTCGCCATACCCCTTGATCCCCCTAGTAGTAAGGACCTCATCTAACTCATTTTTGAATATATTTAGTGAATTGGCCTCAACAACTTTCTGTGGTAGAGAATTCCACAGGTTCACCACTCTCTGGGTGAAGAAGTTCCTCCGCATCTCGGTCCTAAATGGCTTACCCCTTATCCTTAGACTGTGACCTCTGGTTCTGGACTTCCCCAACATTGGGAACATTCTTCCTGCATCTAACCTGTCTAACCCCGTCAGAATTTTATATGTTTCTATGAGGTCCCCTCTCATTCTTCTGAACTCCAGTGAATACAAGCCCAGTTGATCCAGTCTTTCTTGATAGGTCAGTCCCGCCATCCCGGGAATCAGTCTGGTGAACCTTCGCTGCACTCCCTCAATAGCAAGAATGTCCTTCCTCAGGTTAGGAGACCAAAACTGTACACAATACTCCAGGTGTGGCCTCACCAATGCCCTGTACAACTGTAGCAACACCTCCCTACCCCTGTACTCAAATCCCCTTGCTATGAAGACCAACATGCCATTTGCTTTCTTAACCGCCTGCTGCACCTGCATGCCAACCTTCAATGACTGATGTACCATGACACCCAGGTCTCTTTGCACCTCCCCTTTTCCTAATCTGTCACCATTCAGATAATAGTCTGTCTCTCTGTTTTTACCACCAAAGTGGATAACCTCACATTTATCCACATTATACTTCATCTGCCATGCATTTGCCCACTCACCTAACCTATCCAAGTCGCTCTGCAGCCTCACAGCATCCTCCTCGCAGCTCACACTGCCACCCAACTTAGTGTCATCCGCAAATTTGGAGATACTACATTTAATCCCCTCATCTAAATCATTAATGTACAGTGTAAACAGCTGGGGCCCCAGCACAGAACCTTGCGGCACCCCACTAGTCACTGCCTGCCATTCTGAAAAGTACCCATTTACTCCTACTCTTTGCTTCCTGTCTGACAACCAGTTCTCAATCCATGTCAGTACACTACCCCCAATCCCATGTGCTCTAACTTTGCACATCAATCTCTTGTGTGGGACCTTGTCGAACGCCTTCTGAAAGTCCAAATATACCACATCAACTGGTTCTCCCTTATCCACTCTACTGGAAACATCCTCAAAAAATTCTAGAAGATTTGTCAAGCATGATTTCCCTTTCACAAATCCATGCTGACTTGGACCTATCATGTCACCTCTTTCCAAATGCACTGCTATGACATCCTTAATAATTGATTCCATCATTTTACCCACTACCGATGTCAGGCTGACCGGTCTATAATTCCCTGTTTTCTCTCTCCCTCCTTTTTTAAAAAGTGGGGTTACATTGGCTACCCTCCACTCCATAGGAACTGATCCAGAGTCAATGGAATGTTGGAAAATGACTGTCAACGCATCCACTATTTCCAAGGCCACCTCCTTAAGTACTCTGGGATGCAGTCCATCAGGCCCTGGGGATTTATCGGCCTTCAATCCCATCAATTTCCCCAACACAATTTCCCGGCTAATAAGGATTTCCCTCAGTTCCTCCTCCTTACTAGACCCCCCGACCCCTTTTATAACCGGAAGGTTGTTCGTGTCCTCCTTCGTGAATACCGAACCAAAGTACTTGTTCAATTGGTCCGCCATTTCTTTGTTCCCCGTTATGACTTCCCCTGATTCTGACTGCAGAGGACCTACGTTTGTCTTTACTAACCTTTTTCTCTTTACATATTTATAGAAACTTTTGCAATCCGTCTTAATGTTCCCTGCAAGCTTCTTCTCATACTCCATTTTCCCTGCCCTAATCAAACCCTTTGTCCTCCTCTGCTGAGTTCTAAATTTCTCCCAGTCCCCAGGTTCGCTGCTATTTCTGGCCAATTTGTATGCCACTTCCTTGGCTTTAATACTATCCCTGATTTCCCTTGATAGCCACGGTTGAGCCACCTTCCCTTTTTTATTTTTATGCCAGACAGGAATGTACAATTGTTGTAGCTCATCCATGCGGTCTCTAAATGTCTGCCATTGCCCATCCACAGTCAACCCCTTAAGTATCATTCGCCAATCCATCCCAGCCAATTCACGCCTCATACCTTCAAAGTTAGCCTTCTTTAAGTTCTGGACCATGGTCTCTGAATTAACTGTTTCATTCTCCATCCCAATGCAGAATTCCACCATATTATGGTCACTCTTCCCCAAGGGGCCTCGCACAACGAGATTGCTAATTAATCCTCTCTCATTACATAACACCCAGTCTAAGATGGCCTCCCCCCTAGTTGGTTCCTCGACATATTGGTCTAAAAAACCATCCCTTATGCACTCCAGAAAATCCTCCTCCACCGTATTGCTTCCAGTTTGGTTAGCCCAATCTATGTGCATATTAAAGTCACCCATTATAACTGCTGCACCTTTATTGCACGCACCCCTAATTTCCTGTTTGATGCCCTCCCCAACATCACTACTACTGTTTGGAGGTCTGTACACAACTCCCACTAACGTTTTTTGCCCTTTGGTGTTCTGCAGCTCTACCCATATAGATTCCACATCATCCAAGCTAATGTCCTTCCTAACTATTGCCTTAATCTCCTCCTTAACCAGCAATGCTACCCCACCTCCTTTTCCTTTTATTCTATCCTTCCTGAATGTTGAATACCCCTGGATGTTGAGTTCCCAGCCCTGATCATCCTGGAGCCACGTCTCCGTAATCCCAATCACATCATATTTGTTAACATCTATTTGCACAGTTAATTCATCCACCTTATTGCGGATACTCCTTGCATTAAGACACAAAGCCTTTAGGCTTGTTTTTTTAACACCCTCTGTCCTTTTAGAATTTTGCTGTACAATGGCCCTTTTTGTTCTTTGCCTTGGGTTTCTCTGCCCTCCACTTTTCCTCATCTCCTTTCTGTCTTTTGTTTTTGCCTCCTTTTTGTTTCCCTCTATCTCCCTGCATTGGTTCCCATCCCCCTGCCATATTAGTTGTACTCTATTCCTCTATTAATAAAGCCTAGTATCCCATATGCCTTTTTAACAGCCTTCTCAACTTGACCTGCCACCTTCAAAGATTTGTGTACATGCACCCCCAGTTCTCTTTATTCCTGCACCCCCTTGAAAATTGTACTATTTGCCTCTCCTCATTCAATTCAGAAGGTTGTGGGTTGAAGTCCCACTTCAGGAACTTGAGCACATAAATCTAGGCTGACACTCCAGTGCAGTGCTGAGGGAATGCTGCACTGTCGGAGGTGCCGTCTTTTGGATGAGACGTTAAACCGAGGCTGCGTCTGCCCTCAGGTGGACGTAAAGGATCCCATGGCACTATTTCGAAGAAGAGCAGGGGAGCTATCCCCGGTGTCCTGCAAATATCTATCCCTCAATCAACATAACAAAAACAGATTATCTGGTCATTATCACATTGTTGTTTGTGGGAGTTTGTGCGCAAGTTGGCTGCTGCGTTTCCCACATTACAACAATGACTACACTCCAAAAGTATTTAATTGGCTGTAAAGCGCTTTGAGACGTCCGGTGGTCGTGAAAGGCGCTATATAAATGCAAATCTTTCTTTTCGACGAAAATGTATCACTTCACACTTCTCTGCGTTATATTTCATCTGCCATGTGTCTGACCATTTTACCGGTGTGTCTATGTCCTTCTGAAGTCTTGTTACTATGCACCTCATTGTTTACTACATTTCTGAGTTTCTCATCATCTGCAACCTTTGAAATTAAGCCATGTATACCCAAGTCCAGGATATTAATATGTATCAAAAAGAGCAGTGGTCCTAGTACCAATCCCTGGGGAACACCACCGTATACTTCCCTCCAATTTGAAAAACAACGGTTCACCAAAACTTTCTACTTTGTTCCTTAGTCAATATTATATCCATGCTGCCACAGTCCCTTTAATCCCATGGGTTTTAATCTTGCTAACAAATCTATTATGTGGTACTTTTTCAAACGCCTTTTGAAAGTCCATATACATATCAACCACACTACCCTCATCAACCCTTTCTGTTACTTCATCAAATAACTCAATCAACTTAGTCAAACATGGTTTGTCTTTAACAAATCTGTGCCGACTTCAATTTATTAGCCCATACTTTTCCAAATAATAATTAATTTTGTCACGGATTATTATTAACAACTAAAATATTCTATACCTCTTTAGGGGACTCGACCTTTATAAATCGAGAATAAATCTTCTTGGCCTTAGAAGCCAGTTTTGTCGGAGATTTGATTTTTTTGTAGGCCTCACAAGCCAGCCAGAAGTCGATGTTCTCCTCGCTGAATTCTTTTCTGAGGAAGCTTCTGAAGGCAGCCTGGCCAGCTGAGGAAAAGGAATTAATATTTAGCAGACCATCAAAAACATGGCTGGCAGTAACAAAAACAAGAATGGAAAACACTGGATAGTATCAATACACTCAATAGGTCAGGCAGCATCTGTGGAGATAGCAAGCGCTCTACTCGGAACTCCTACATGGCAAGCGAACCCCAGGTGGGCAGAGGAAACGTTTCAAGGACACCCTTAAAGCCTCCTTGATAAAATGCAACATTCCCACTGATACCTTGGATTCCCTGGCCAAAGACCGCCCTAAGTGGAGGAAGAGCATACGGGAGGGCGCTGAGCACCTCGAGTCTCGTCGCCGAGAGCATGCAGAAAACAAGCGCAGGCAGCGGAAGGAGCGTACGGCAAACCAGACTCCCCCCCACCCCACCCTTTCCTCCACCTGTGACAGACTGTAATTCACGTATTGGACTGTTCAGTCACCTAAGAACTCACTTTTAGAATGGAAGCAAGTCTTCCTCGATTTTGAGGGACTGCCTATGAATGAATGAATGAAAGATGAATGAATGAATGGAGCTTACAGACAGGTTACCGTATCCGGTACGGACCCTTCATCAAAAATGGAAGATATTACAGATGAACAGCAACAGGGGAAGAGGAGGGGGAGGGAAAGAAACACAACTACATGCACAGGAAAAGAAACAGATAGAACTGTAAAGTGCTCAAAGCTGTGAAACTCCAGTGCAGTGCTGAGGGAGCGCTGCACTGTCGAAGGTGCCATCTTTCAGATGAGATGTTAAACCGAGGCCCTGTCTGCCCTCTCAAGTGGATGTAAAAGATCCCATAGCACTATTTAGAAGAAGGGCAGGAGCGTTATCCCCGGTGTCCCGGCCAATATTTATCCCTCAATCAACATAACGGAAAAAAACCTGATTATCGGGTCATTATCACATTGCTGTTTGTGCCATGCACAAATTGGCTGCCGCGTTTCCTACATTACAACAGTGACTACACTTCAAAAGTATTCCATTGGCTGCAAAGCGCTTTGAGACGTCCGGTGGTCGCGAAAGGTGCTATATAAATGCAAGTCTTTTAAGCGATAAACAGGAGTTGACTAAATGAATTGATATTAGCATGAGACAATAGAAGGCATAGTGAGAATAACCAAAGAAATGAAAGATCTTGTACGATTTCCTAACTATGACTGACATCAGACTGACACCAGAGTGTAGAAAAGATGGGTGGGGTATTGGCCAATGTGTCTTCCAGTCACAGTGGTCCTCTCCTGGAACTTGCTTGTTCACCTTTGGGAGCCGGAGCAATTTCCAGGATTTTTCCCTCCTCAAAATTGGCCTGGGTTTTTTTTCCTTTAGATTTTCATCTCTTCCAGCAGATTGCTGGCTGGCTGGTGGTGGATGTGGGGGATCTTTATTGGAGTGGGGAGGTTAATTTGCGATATAACTTCATGGGACAGGCTCAATGGACCAAGCTGGTCTTTTCCTGTCCGTCTGTCCTTATTTATTCCTGTGTATTTTCCCCTCCCCTTCCTGTTTTTCAATGCCACTGTTCCAGTTCTGACAAAGGGAGATGTTAACTCCTCTGTTCTCTCTCCACAAATGTTGCCTGAAAAAAAAGACTTGGATTTATATAGTGCCTTTCATGACCACCGAACGCATCAAAGCACTTTACAGTCAATTAAGTACTTTTGAAATGTAGTCACTGTTCTAATTTAGGAAACGCAGCAGCCAATTTGCACACAGCTAACTCCCACAAACAGCAATGTGATAATGACCAGATAATCTGTTTTTGTTAAGTTGATTGAGTGATAAATATTGGCCAGGACACCAGGGTTAACTCCCCTGCTCTTCTTCGTAATAGTGCCATGGGATCTTTTACGTCCACCTGAGAGAGCAGACGGAGCATCGGTTTAACATCACATTTGAAGATCAGCACCTCTGACAGTGCAGTGCCCCCCTCAGCACTGTACTGGAGTGTCAGCCTAGATTTTTTGTGCTCAAGTCCCTGGAGTGGGACTTGAACCCACAACCTTCTGACAAAGAGGCAAGAGTATGCTATCCACTGAGCTGACACACCAGGCCTGTTGAGTGTTTCCAGCATTATCTGCTCTGTTTCAGAATTCCAGCATCCACAGTATTTTGCTTCTTGTTCTGGCTGGAATAAATATTGGAGCCTCTCTATGGAGGACGAGAGAAGAGGATGGTGCTGGGCGGTGAGGGTGGGGGTTGGCTCTGGGAGAAGAAGTCCACCATGTTATATATACTCACAGGTTTGTAGAGGTGTTGCATTGTGAGTGGCTTAGCCAGTCATGTGATGTTCACAAGACTCAATAAAACCCCAGTCAGTCGGGTCTAGGTCATCCATCATCATCATTATCGGCAGTCCCTCGAAATCGAGGAAGACTTGCTTCCACTCTAAAAGTGAGTTCTCGGGTGACGGTACAGTCCAATATGGGAATTACAGTTTCTGTCACAGGTGTGGCAGACATTGGTTGAAGGAAAGGGTAGGCGGGGAGTCTGGTTTGCCGCACGCTCCTTCCGCTACCGGCACTTGTTTCTGCATGCTCTCAGCGATGAGACTCGAGGTGCTCAGCACCCTCCCGGATGCTCTTCCTCCACTCAGGTCGGTCTTTGGCCAGGGATTCCCAGGTATCGGTGGGGATGTTGCACTTTATCAAGGAGGCTTTGAGGGTGTCCTTGAAATGTTTACTCTGCCCACCTGGGGCTCGCTTGCCGTGTAGGAGTTCCGAGTAGAGTGCTTGCTTTGGGAGTCTTGTGTCGGGCATGCAGACAATGTGGCTCGCCCAACGGAGCTGGTCAAGTGTGGTCCGTGCTTCGATACTGGGGTTGTTGGCCTGGTCGAGAACACTGACGTTGGTGCGTCTATCTTCCCAGGGGATTTGCAGGATCTTGCGGAGACATCATTGGTGGTATTTCTCCAGTGATTTGAGGTGTCTACTGTACATGGTCCACATCTCTGAGCCATACAGGAGGGCGTCCATGATGAGGAATGTAGCTGTAAGCCTAGTGGATGAACTGGTAATGTGTAGTGTGATTGTTAAACCTTTGTTCATAAACCAACTAGTTCTTAATAGCAACGTGTTGCTATGAATTCTTAAGCAAAGAAATGAAGCAAATACATTGCACACCCCCATTTAGATCAGGAAAATTTTCTTCAACAACATATGTATAAAATACCCTTAACAAGACATAGAGAATAAATATATTCCCCACCAATGTACCGTGCAGTTAAATGTGACTAAACCTTTGCTTACCTTTGTGAGACAGCAGGTTATCGACATTATCAGACCATAGCATTGCCTCTTCAGGAGTCGGCCTGTGAAAACATTAACAACTGCCCTTGAAAATAGCATTGCCACCTTTCTAATATTTTCTTTGCAGTAAATACAATACAAAATGATAGATGTTGATATATATGTTTTTTACTGGTAATGGATTACTAGTCTATCTAGTTTATATAATCGGAACAGACTATTCTTTAGTCACTTGTCTTTCAAGCAATATTTTATGCAGAAAAAGTACCTGATAAAATAATGAACGTTAACTCACTTTATTGGCATCTTGATCTTCTCCTGATTTCTGAGCTGAGCAGTGGAATCACTGGCAAGTTTCTGTTGGAATAGAAGTTCAATTTATTTAGTCTTCAAACCATTAATTCTGTGATTGTCAAATTAAATATTAAATTAGCTAATTGGAAGTGAAATGCTACATATGGTGTTTTCAAAATATGCCTGAAGGAGGAAGACCTTGATTAATGAATAATGCGGCAGGATTTGAAGCACATTTAAGAAGCAATGGCTGTCTGACTTTCCTAAACCGTATATAAAATGTTTTTTAATGTATATAATAGATAATTACATGGAATCACATAGAAATTACAGCACAGAAACGGGCCATTTGGCCCAACTCGTCTGTGCCAATATTTATGCTCCCACCCTACTTCATCTAACCTAATCAGCATATCCTTCTATTTCTTTTTCCCCATGTCCTTATCTAACTAACTTCCCCTGAGATGCATCCGTGCTAGTCACCTCAGCTAGTCCATGTGATAGCAAGTTTCACATTCTTACCCCTCTCTTTCATATACGTTGGTAAGGTTGCAAAGTTCTGGACACTTCTAATTAGGTGAATGCGCTGCGACAGTATATGAGTGATTTGAGACATAACACGTAAGTGTAGCTTGCTTGGGAGGAACAGATGACGTTGGACCTATGATTCCCAAAGCTCTCCAACATTGGGGTTTTCCTAGCCGCATGTCTGGGTCTGTTGTGGACAAACAAATAGAGATCGATTGCTATGATTAGTCAACAACTCCATTATCGCTGTATCACATGACTACTGGTAGGAGGTGAATTAAATGGATCTTGCTTTTTTTTGTCTATGTTCCACGCACAATTTCACTGCTTACAGGTTACTAAACAACTTGCTCTGGGCCATTGCTCTGGGCACCATGTAAATGGCCACCAGTAGGAGTATGAGAGTGGCTTTTGGCGACTCACCCAAACATTACTGTCCTCTTGCTGGTGGAAAAATTCTTTGCTTCTGCTTGGTGCCCTCATTTGAGATTGAGCAGGTTGGGCCTATACTCATTGGAATTTAGAATGAGACATTGAATATTGAAACATATAAGATAATGAGGGGGCTTGACAAGGTGGATGCAGAGAGGATATTTCCACTCATAGAGGAAACTAAAACTAGGGGACATAGTCTCAGAATAAGGGGTCGCCCATTTAGAACGGAGCTGAGGAGGAATTTCTTCTCTCAGAGGGTCGTAAATCTGTGGAATTCTCTGCCCCAGAGAGCTGTGGAGGCTGGGTCATTGAATATATTTAAGGCGGAGATAGACAAATTTTTGAGCGATAAGGGAATAAAGGGTTATGGGGATCGGGCAGGTAAATGGAGTTGAGCCCAAGATCAGATCAGCCATGATCTTATTAAATGGCGGAGCAGGCTTGAGGGGCCAAATGGCCTACTCCTGCTCCTATTTCTTATATTGACTAGTTGGTGGAAACTGGAACGTGCAGCAGATGAACAATCCCGTACTCTCTAGCGAAACTGCTACATTTTGTGAGCACAATTCATTCAAATTCAAAGAATTCTCTGGTGTTATATAATGCAGAAGAAACTACAGCTATAATCTCACTGGAAAGAAGAGAGAATCAATAATTTTAGGCTAAAGAATAGGTGAATCAGAGAAGGTGGTTATAAAGTAAAGGAGTATTGTGTGGCATTGAAATGTTTGATTGGACTGAATTGTACAATACATTCATAGGAACATAGGAGCAGGAGTAGGCCATTTAGCACTTTGATCCTGTTCTGCCATTCAGTGAGATCATGGCTGATCTGTGACCTAACTCCATATACCTACCTTTGCCCCTATATCCCTTAATACCTCTGCTAAGGCTATCGTAGATTTTCCACCATTGGAATATATATTGTATTATACATTGTATTCTGCTTATACAAAAAAATAGAAAATGCTCTTTTATATTTACTGTATTTGCACAAAGAATAGGACATCTTAAAAATGTTCACTTGGGATAGATTTCTCTAGATAAAGCATTTAGGAGAATCTTCGTTCCCCAGAGAGTGGTTAGAATGTGGAACTTGCTACCACATGGAATCGATGTGGCGAATAGCACAGATGCTTTTAAGGTGAAGCTAGTTAAGTACTTGAGGGAGAAGGGAATAGAAGGATATGCAGATAGTGTTAAATGAAGTAGGGAGGAGGCCCACGTGGAACATAAACACCGGCACAGACCAATGGCCTGTTTCTGTGTGGTAAATTCTACACAGAAAGATGAACAATGAATAGACTGCCATTTATAAACCAGAAGTAGGGAACTAATACAACATACTTAATTCCATAATATCATATATATTCTATTAACAAGACACATGTCTGTAGAAATAAATAGGTTCATTTTTGAGAACTATTATATATAAAAGGAGCTGGAGGGCACTTAAGTAAAGGCGGACGTACAGCAGGGAATATTGTCGGGCTGCTATTTATTGTAAAAAAATAATTTAGATTGGAAAAGAAATGCTGATATTTTAAGCAATATGTAAAAACTAAAATGTTCAGATTTCGTGACTGAATCCAACTCAAACCTGCTGTGTGTATGACTCTGGAGTATTAAACAGACTGAATGATGTAGAAGTGATTGATATATATATTGCAGACAAGATTATAAATCAGCCAAAATGGTGAGTCGCAATTACCAAACTAAAGATAGCACTTTGCAAATGAACCATTCAGTTGGCTTCATCTGGATTCAGCTTGTTACTTCAGACCTATTTCAGCCACGCCATATAGAATGAGAGATATAAAGGAATTATTTTGGCCTGGCATCTTGTTCTCTTTGCTCGTTTCTGTAAACAGTTCGCTGATAACAAAGTTCCTTTATCTCACACCATCATGAGCATGGCTTTATGCAAATTCGATGACCAGGGAAACCCAACAAAAACCCGCAAAATGAAAATGTGCAAGAAAATCGGATAACTACTTGAAGGGGAAAATTTGCAGGGCTATGGGCAAAGAGCAGGGGACTGGGACTGATTCGATAGCTCTTTCAAAGAGCCGGCACAGGCATGATGGGCCGAATGGCCTCTTTCTGTGCTGCATGATTCTATGATTCTATGAAAAAAAAAGCCAAGACTGAAGCTTTCGTTTTCAAGCAGAGTTGAGCTTGAATCATCCAGAATATTCCTGACAGAGATGTTAAATAAATCAGCTCTAGTTTAAGAGATTCTGGAGATCGCGATGCATGATTACCCCGCGCTGATTCTGCCTAATGCAGGCAGCCCACCAACTTCGCACTGCCAGCTCATTATCATGATTTCTGCATTCAGACATCACTAACCGCGATGTTCATTGGCTGCACGCATCCAATATTGATATTTGACAGCACTACTTAAAGTTAGCCTGCACTGCTTGAAGCTAGGCTGCACCTCTTAAAGGGGAGTTGTATTGTGGCTGGAGCAGGTGCTGAGATCATTCGGAATAATGCTGTGCAACAATCAGCATGGCTGAGCATGGGCGAGAGCCTGCATGGTTTTTGGACGCTGCACCGAGGGACTTGGTGGAGGAGGTGGAAAGGAGGAGAGATGTTCTGTATCCACAGGGGGACAGAAGGCCCTCCAGATGCACGATGGGAACAACAACAACAACTTGTATTTATATAGCATGTTTAACGTAGTGAAATGTCCCAAGGCGCTTCACAGGAGTATTATGAGATTAAAAAATTTGACACCAAGTCGCATAAGGGGAAATTAAGACAGGTGACCAAAAGCTTAGTCAAAGAGGTAGGTTTTAAGGAGCGTCTTGAAGGAGGAAAATGAGGTAGAGAGGCAGAAAGGTTTAGGCAGGGAATTCCAGAGCTTAGGGCCTAGGCAACAGAAGGCAAGGCCACCAATGGTTGAGAGATTATAATCAGGGATGCTCAAGAGGGCAGAATTAGAGGAGTACAGACATCTCGGGAGAGTTGTGGGGCTGGAGTAGATTACAGAGTTAGGGAGGGGTGAGACCATGGAGGGATTTGAAAACAAGGATGAGAATTTTGAAATCGAGGTGTTGCTTAACCGGGAGCTAATATTGGTGAGCGAGCACAAAGGTGATGGGTGAGTGAGACTTGGTGCGAGTTAGGACACGATTAGGCAAGTTTTGGGGCACCTCTAGTTTACGTAAGGTAAAATGTGGGAGGCCAGGAAGGAGTGCATTGGAATAGTCAACGAAGAGGTAACGAAGGCATGGATGAGGGTTTCAGCAGCAGATGAGCTGAGACAAGGGCGGAAACGGATGATGTTACAGAGGTGGAAATGGGCGGCCTTAGTTATGCTGCGGATATGTGGTCGAAAGCTAATTTTAGTGTCAAATATGACACCAAGGTTGTGAACAGTGTAGTTCAGCCTCAGACAAAAGTTGGGGAGAGGGATAGAGTCAGTGGCTAGGGAACGGAGTTTGTGGCGGGGATCGAAAACAATGGCTTCGATCTTCTCAATGTTTAATTGGAGAAGGCATCTGGAACAGCTAGCCGCAGAGGTCAATACCAGGAGACTAGCCCTGAGGACCTGGATGCAGTTCTGCAAGAAGTTTAATGACCTCACACGAGTGGTCAAGGTCAGAGAATGCATCATGAAATGTCAAATCCTACCAAATGCACCACTAGCCTCAGTTACTGCTCAATTCACTGCACCCCCGTCACTCACTTATCAACAATCTCTAATAATGAGGACTCATACCTAACCTTCACAGCTTCACCACACCCTCACACACTTAGCACTGCTGCAAACCATCAGACCCACATCTCACAGCTTGTACACCATGACAGACACATCACCCGAACCTATTGCATGACACCCACTGGCACACTTGCAGGAGAAGGTGGCACACAACCGAAGGCAGCAGGAACGAACCAGAGTGGGAGGGGCGTGCTGACATGTTTTAAACACCACGGAGGAGACGGTGCTGGCCATTATGGGAAGGGCCGGTGCTGAAGTCGTGGCCAGCGGCGGGGCTGAATCCTTTGAAGATGCCAGTATCCTCACACCTAATCCTCCTTCTCACATCTCACTTCCCCCTCATCCCACAATCTCTTCTGACTGACTAGCTGCAGATGGTGTAAGCATGCACCTCTTACATTCCCCTCTCCCCTCACCATAACCTTACTTCTGTCCTTTTTATCCTTTCAGAACTGCAACCTGGCCAGGCAATGGAGAAAGGGCAAGGAGACAGTGATGATGAAGACACACCGTCACTTGATTTCACACTTACAGCCAGCAGTTCAGATACTGACACGGTGCATATCTTAGAGAATAGCCCAGAGGCGGGATCTGCAAGTGGCGAAACACCGGGCATGAGTGCATTGCAGCCAGAGTAGGGCGCAAGGACAGCGCAGGTGCCAACTCGCCGGAGAGCGAGGTCGCACATGAGTTCTGCTGCAGTGGACTCAGATGTGAACTTTGATGGGCCAGGCTACAGAAGAAGGGGATGTGTATACACACCAAAATGCTTGGTGCATTGGGAAGCCTGCCAGAAAGCCTGCGTTCGATATCAAGAAGCATGGAGGAGTCCGGCACCAACTTGCCACAGGATGTTCTGCAGAGCTGCAGCTCATCCTTTCCAGCATGGAACTGCTGGCCAACTCCATCAGCACACTTGTGGACCCGACCATGATGCAGCATCTGATGACCGATGTCTCAGCTTCCATTACAGCACAAGCAGCTTCCACCAAAGGTCTGAATGCTGCAGTGGAAGCTCAGACTGATGCAATGCAAGCTTAACTTGCTGCCTTCATGGCTGTGGGATATCAGTGTTCAAAGGGACTTGCACGGTGTCACAGCAGTCCAGCCATCTGTCCTCCAACAGATCACTGGGATTGCTGAAGCACCATTCCAGGGGAGTGGCAGTGGCTCCATGGGGCACAAACCTGCTGCCCGCTCTCAGAATGATAGCATTCTTCCTCCCACCCCTGCCACTCCGCCAGTTTCCTTGCTGTTGCCTGTCAGCCAGCCCAGACTGCTGCTGCCCTTGGACTTTGCAGGATCGAATGGGCTGGGTGTGTCATTGCTGTGTCCGAAGCCAATGACGAGGTCGATGGTGGGTTTTCTGTTGGGTTTTAGTCATATTATTGTTTTTAGTACCAATTTGTTACAACTGATTTGCTAGGCCATTTCATTGCTGTGGGTCTGGAGCCACAAAAGGCCATTAGCGAACCAGATGGATTTTTACGACAATCCAGTAATTTCATAGTCACCATTACTGATACCAGTTTTTTATTTTAGATTTATTTAATGAACTGAATTTTTCAATTCCCCAGCTGCCATGGTGGGATTTGAACAAAAGTCTCTGGATCATTAGTCCAGGCACTTGAATTACTAGTCAAATAACATAACTACTATCCTGCCGACTCTCTTTGAATAGAGAGCCTCGGTGTCCTTCCTTATGCAACAGCGCACTGCAAACTGCAAGATGTTGCTAATATCTCCAGCACCAGCCTGGAAGGAGCCAAATGCAGAAAAGTTCATAACCATGATCACCTTCACATCCACTGGCAAACATAGGAACATAGAAAATAGGTGCAGGAGTAGGCCATTAGGCTCTTAGAGCCTGCACCACCATTCAATAAGATCATGGCTGATCATTCACCTCAGTACCCCTTTCCTGCTTTCTCTCCATACCCCTTGATCCCTTTAGCCATAAGGGCCATATCTAACTCCCTTTTGAATATATCCAGTGAACTGGCATCAATAACTCTCTGCGGTAGAGAATTCCACAGGTTAACAACTCTCTGAGTGAAGAGGTTTCTCCTCATCTCGGTCCTAAATGGCTTACCCCTTATCCTTAGACTATGTCCCCTGGTTCTGGACTTCCCCAACATCGGGAACATTCTTCCTGCATCTAACCTATCCAGTCCCGTCAGAATTTTATATGTTTCTATGAGATCCCCTCTCATCCTTCTAAACTCCAATGAATACAGACCCAGTTGATCCAGTCTCTCCTCATATGCCAGTCCTGCCATTCCGGGAACCAGTCTGGTGAACCTTCGCTGCACTCCCTCAATAGCAAGAATGTCCTTCCTCAGATTAGGAGACCAAAACTGAACACAATATTCCAGGTGAGGCCTCACCAAGGCCCTGCACAACTGCAGTAAGACCTCCCTGCTCCTATACTCAAATCCCCTAGCTATGAAGGCCAACATACCATTTGCCTTCTTCACCGCCTGCTGTACCTGCTTGCCAACTTTCAATGACTGATGAACCATGACACCCAGTCTCGTTGCACCTCCCCCTTTCTTAATCTGCCGCCATTCAGATAATATTCTGCCTTCGTGTTTTGCCAAAATGGATAACCTCACATTTATCTACATTATGCTGCATCTGCCATGCAGTTGCCCACTCACCTAACCTGTCCAAGTCACCCTGCAGCCTCTTAGCATCCTCCTCACAGCTCACACTGCCACCCAGCTTAGTGTCATCTGCAAACTTGGAAATATTACACTCAATTCCTTCATCTAAATCATTGATATATATTGTAAATAGCTGGGGTCCCAGCACTAGTCACTGCCTTCCATTCTGAAAAGGACCCGTTTATCCCGACTTTCTGCTTCCTGTCTGCAAACCAGTTCTCTATCCATGTCAGTACATTACCCCCAATACCATGTGCTTTAATGTTGCACACCAATCTCTTGTGTGGGACCTTGTCAAAAGCCTTTTGAAAGTCCAAATACACCACATCCACTGGTTCTCCCTTGATCACTCTACTAGTTACTTGTTCAAAAAATTCTCGAAGATTTGACAAGCTTGATTTCCCTTTCATAAATCCATGCTGACTTGGACCGATCCTGTCACTGCTTTCCAAATGCACTGCTATTTCATCTTTAATAATTGATTCCAACATTTTCCCCACTACTAATGTCAGGCTAACCAGTCTATAATTACCCATTTTCTCTCTCCCTCCTTTTTTAAAAAGTGGTGTTACATTAGCTACCCTCCAGTCCATAGGAACTGATCCAGAGTCAATAGACTGTTGGAAAATGATCACCAATGCATCCACTATTTCTAGGGCCACTTCCTTAAGTACTCTGGGATGCAAACTATCAGGCCCTGGTGATTTATCGGCCTTCAATTCCATCAATTTCCCTTACACAATTTCCCGACTAATAAGGATTTCCTTCAATTCCTCCTTCTCACTAGACCCTCGGTCCCCCAGTATTTCCGGAAGGTTATTTGTGTCTTCCTTCGTGAAGACAGAACCAAAGTATTTATTCAACTGGTCTGCCAGTTCTTTGTTCCCCATTATAAATTCACCTGAATCTGATGGCAATGTGATCCTTGCCCTGCTCTGAGATTTCCATTGTGGTTGCAGCAGTTAACAGATTTCAGTGACAACCTGCTTATTGAAGCACAGACGTCTCAAGCACTGAGATGTCACCGAGGTTCTGGTTTGTGAATTGTTCCCTGAACACCCTCTACAGATATGGCCTCCTGCTGAGAGCCCTTCTCCTCCTCCTCCTCCCTCTTTTATCAGCTTGCCCTGCTCCGCCTGCCCTCTGCCCATTCTCCCAGTAATCCTCGATTCCCTGAGGAAGACCTATGAGTGCACCCACGTCTGGGAGCATCGATTTGTGCAGAAGCCTTGAAATCAACAAAAACTGCTTCAGCACCTGCCACACCACTGCTGTAGACCGTTGAAACTTGAAACAAAACTGTGGAAAGCACCAAAAACGTGTAGAATTGTGGCAACAGCCAGAAGAAATCAACCAGCAACTAACCTGTAATAATAGTTGATGATCCCTTAAAATGGCGCTGACGGGGGGGTCCTTTATGCTGCTTAATGCATGTTCAGCTGTGTGAGGTTAAGAGCAGGCATAGACTGGAGTGTGGGGCTCCAAAGTGGCAGTGCTGACATCAAGTCAGCATTGCACACTGATTGACGTTATGATCTGCCTGCTCTGCATTCTTCCAGCGTTTACCATGGCAGAATCCATTTTGGAACCCAAAGGGGAGTCGTAGCTATCCAATAATGGCGCTACTGACACCAATTCGGTCCCTGGTATGTTCAGTGTGACCAAGGTGATTGCCCATTGCCATCCAAATAACACAGCAATTTACAAGATACCAGGGGACCAAAATTTCCCCCCGCTGGGTTTGGGGCAGTCAATTCGTATGATTTGATATTTTAGCGCCAGTGCAGGAAGCGTCAGCCCTAGAGCATTGGGCTCTTTGAATAAAAAGCCACCGCACTGCCACATCCCCTTTAAGGGCAGCCGGGGCACCCTGGCCACCACAGCTTCTTAACCTGAGAAGCTGTCGGCGGCATTGCCACGCGCCGACCTAGCGTCCCGCGATGCGCAAAGGGGTCGGCACAGTGCGAAAGGAATAGGCGTGCACAGCGATGACCTCATTAGCGTGCATGCGCTGCGCACAGTGTGTTAATCGCGTGGTGCGTACCACTGTTCGCCAGCTGAGCAGCAGAGCCCCCGAGGGGGAGGTCTCTGGCTACCACGCACGGGCGCAAACCCTTTAGTGCTAACGGGCATTTCTGAGAGTGGCAATTTCAGCCCCCCAGGCGTTTAAACAGCCTGCAACTGTATGTTATCATTAAAATCTACAGCAAAGAATATGCTTTGCAACAACTTTATCCTGGCCAATTGGTTTTGATTAATGATCTTTTATCTTTCATTTTTGCTGTTTTAAAATTTGATATTTTGGAGCACTTTAATTTCAGAAATGTCTTTACAATTCATATTATTACATAGAATTTACAGCACAGAAACAGGCCGTTAGGCCCAACCAGTCTATGTCAGTGTTTATGCTCCACACGAGCCTCCTCCTACCTTAATTCATATCAAGTCGTCTGACTGTGCCGTTCAACCAGGATTTATTTCTGTTTTTAGATCTGATCTCGTGACTTGCGACATTGGAAGTAGAATAAAAGTTATGTTTTCTGGTAAGGTGTGAATGTGTTATTTGATAGTTCACAGTTGCCTGACACACAAAGAGGATGAAAAACACGAGGACAAATGATTCTGCACAAGGTTCACTTCAGAGCATAGCAAGTGACCCATTGTCAAGTGTCCTGTTGTTGCTAATTCAGTTTAGGGGGTGGGAGGGGGTCAGCAAAATCATAACCAGTCATGCAATTCTTATTAACCTTTTTGGCAACTGAACATCCTTTTAAAACATACACATGTAACCACCAACAACAACAACAACTTGTATTTATATAGTACCTTTAATGTAGTGAAACGTCCTAAGGCGCTTCACAGGAGTATTATGCGCTAAAGATTTGACACCAAGCCGCATAAGTAGAAATTAGTGCAGAAAAGCTTCATCAAAGAGGTAATGTTTTAAGGAGCGTCTTGAAGGAGGAAAGAGAGGTAGAGAGGATGAGAGGTTTAGGCAGGGAGTTCCAGAGCTCGGGGCCTAGGCAACAAAAGACACTGCCACCAATGGTTGAGCGATTACAATCAGGGATGCTCAGAACGGCAGAGTTAGAGGAGCACAGACATCTCAGGGAGGCAATGGAGGGATTTGAAAATAAAGCTGAGAATTTTGAAATCGAGGCATTGCTTAACCGGAAGCCAATGTAGGTCAGCGAGCACAGGAGTGATGGGAGACCGGGACTTGGTGCGAGTTAGGACACGAGCAGCCAAGTTTTGGATCACCTCTAGTTTACGTAGGGTAGCATGTGGGAGGCCAGGCAGGAGTGCTTTGGAATAGTCAAGTCTAGAGGTAATAAAGGCATGGATGAGGGCTTCAGCAGCGGATGAGCTGAGGCAAGACCGGAGATGAGCAATGTTATGGAGGTGGAAATAGGCAGTCTTTGTTATGCTGCGGCTATGTGGTCGAAAGCTCATTTCAGGGTCAGTCTGGTTTAACCTCAGATAGGAGATGGTGAGAGGGATGGAGTCAGTGTCTAGGGAACAGAGTTTGTGGTGGGGACCAAAAACAATGACTTTATATAAAATTATTATAAATAGTAATATGTAAATTAGAGAAATTATCAAATCCTATAACATTTTAATTTACTGCATTTTTAATTTTGTTATAGTTTTATGTTGAGCAATGCAGTTGCATTTTGGCCTGAAAAGATTAAAGTTGGATCAAATCCTTTCACACTGGCTCTTTTTAATTGATTATTCTAAAACTCTCACTTGTACCTCTTGACTTTTCATTATAATCAGTGTCAGACTGTCAACTGTGTCACGCATGGATCATCGTTTAGTACAAAGCAAGCTCTACACTTCAAAATACTGATGTTTTTTGCATTGGTGACTTCTTTTTACCAAAGCAAGTGGGTTTCTTGTCACATAATATTCTTGACAACAACCACAACTTGTATTTATATAGCGCCTTTAATGAAGTAAAACATCCCAAGGCGTTTCACAGGAGCATTCTCAAACAATTTTTGCACCGAGCCCTATAAGGAGATATTAGGACTGATGGTCAAAGAAGTAGGTTTTAAGGAGCATCTTATAGGAGGAGGGAAAGGTTTAGGGAAGGAATTCCAGAGCTCAAGGCCTAGACAGCTGCCGATGATGGAGCAATAAAAATCAAGGATGCGCAAGAGGTGAGAATTGCTTCAGTTATGGGAAATGAGAACTGTTGGGTTTTAATTAGTGATAGCGTCAGCTGTGGCTCAGTGGGTAGCACCCTCACCTCTGAGTCAGAGTGGGTTCACAATCCCACTCCAGAGACTTGAGCACAAAAATCTACGCTGACACTCTAGTGCAATGCTGAGGGAGTGCTGCATTGTCGAGGTGCGGTCTTTCGGGTGAGACGTTAAACCGAGGCTCCGTCTGCTCTCTCAGGTAGACGTAAAAGATCCCATGGCACTATTTTGAAGAAGAGCAGGTGAGTTATCCCCGGTGTCTTGGCCAATATTTATTCTTCAATCAACATAACAAAAAACATTATCTGGTCATTATCACTTTGCTGTCTGTGACAGCTTGCTGTGCACAAATTGGCTGCCGTGTTTTCCCACATTACAACAGTGGCTGAAACTATTCTCATACCAATTACAGAGAACTCACAGATACAATCTTAATGCAATATCCATGCAGCTTTGTAGGCATTCTTACAATAAACTTCCAAACCCAATAAATTGGTGCTGAAGTCTACCAGATCAGAACTGACCAGTCGACACAACATTATAATACCAGTGACAACAAGTTAAGGACATATCTATAAAGTGAGAAAGTATTAGCAGCAGATCTTACCAATGTTCTCTTTACAGAAGGGAGGGATTCAAATTCCTGGGACATTGGAACCGGTTCTGGGAAGATGGGACCAGTACAAACCGGACGATCTGCACCTGGGCAGGACCGGAACCAATGTCCTTGGGAGAGTGTTTGCTAGTGCTGTTGGGGAGGAGTTAAACTAATATGGCAGGGGGATGGGAACCTATGCAGGGAGACAGAGGGAAATAGAAGGGTGGCAGAAGCAAAAGATAGAAAGGAGAATAATAAAAGTGGAGGGCAGAGAAAGCCAAGGCAAAAAACAAAAAGGGCCACATTACAGCAAGATTCAAAAGGGGCAAAGTGTGTTAAAAAGACAAGCCTGAAGGCTCTGTGCCTCAATGTGAGGAGTATTCGGAATAAGGTGGATGAATTAACTGCGCAGATAGCAGTTAACGGATACGATGTGATTGACATCACGGAGACATGGCTCCAGGGTGACCAAGGCTGGGAACTCAACATCCAGGGGTATTCAACATTTAGGAAGGATAGACAGAAAGGAAAAGGAGGCGAGGTGGCATTGCTGGTTAAAGAGGAAATCAAGCAATTGTAAGGAGGGACATTAGCCTGGATGATGTCGAATCGGTATGGGTGGAGCTGCAGAATTCCAAAGGGCAGAACACGCTAGTGGGAGTTGTGTACAGACCACCAAATAGTAGTAGTGAGGTTGGGGACAGCATCAAACAAGAAATAAGGGATGTGTGCAATAAAGGTACAGCAGTAATCATGGGCGACTTTAATCTACATATAGATTGGGCTAACCTAACTGGTAGCAATGCGGTGGAGGAGGATTTCCTGGAGTGTATTAGGGATGGTTTTCGAGACCAATATGTTGAGGAACCAGCCAGGCAGCTGGCCATCCTAGACTGGGTGATGTGTAATGAGAAGGGACTAATTAGCAATCTTGTTGTGCGAGGCCCTTTGGGGAAAAGTGACCATAACATGGTAGAATTCCTTATTAAGATAGAGAATGACAAAGTTAATTTGGAAACTAGGATATAGAACTTAAGGAAAGGTAACTTCAATGGTATGAGGTGTGAATTGGCTAGAATAGACTGGCAGTGGATACTTAAAGGGTTGACGGTGGATAAGCAATGGCAAACATTTAAAGATCACATGGATGAACTTCAGCAATTGTACATCCCTGTCTGGAGCAAAAATAAAACTTGGAAGGTGGCTCAACCAGGGCTAACAAGGGAAATTAAGGATTGTGTTAAAACCAAGGAAGAGGCTTATAAATTGGCTAGACAAAGCAACAAACCTGAGGACTGGGAGAAATTTAGAATTCAACAGAGGAGGACTAAGGGTTTAATTAAGAAGGGGAAAATAGAGTACGAGAGGAAGCTTGCCGGAAACATAAAAAATGACTGCAAAAGATTCTATAGGTATGTGAAGAGAAAAAGATTAGTGATGACAAGCATTGGTCCCTTGCAGTTGGATTTGGGTGAATTTATAATGGGGAACAAAGAAATGGCAGACCAATTGAACAAGTACTTTGGTTCTGTCTTCACAAAGGAAGATACAAATAACCTTCCAAATGTACTAGGGGACAGTGGGTCTAGTAAGAATGAGGAACTGAAAGATATCCTTATTAGGCGGGAAATTGTGTTAGGGAAATTGATGGGATTAAAGCCAGATAAATCCCCGGGGCCTGATAGTCTGTATCCCAGAGTACTTAAGGAAGTGGCTCTAGAAATAGTGGATGCATTGGTGATCATTTCCCAACAATCTATCGACTCTGGATCAGTTCCTATGGACTGGAGGGTAGCTAATGTAACACCACTTTTTAAAAAAGGAGGGAGAAAGAAAGTGGGTAATTATAGACTGGTTAGCCTGACATCAGTAGTGGGGAAAATGTTGGAATCAATCATTAAGGATGAAATAGCAGCACGTTTGGAAAGCAGTGACAGGATTGGACCGAGTCAGCATGGATTTATGAAAGGGAAATCATGCTTGACGAATCTTCTGGAATTTTTTGAGGATGTAACTAGTAGAGTGGACAAGGGAGAACCAGTGGATGTGGTGTATTTGGACTTTCAAAAGGCTTTTGACAATGTCCCGCACAAGAGGTTTGTGTACAAAATCAAAGCACATGGTATTGGGGGTAATGTACTGACATGGATAGAGAACTGGTTGGCAGACAGGAAGCAGAGAGTCGGGATAAACGGGTCCTTTTCAGAATGGCAGGCAGTGACTAGTGGGGTGCCGCAGGGCTCAGTGCTGGGACCCCAGCTCTTTAAAATATACATTAACGATTTGGATGAAGGAATAGAGTGTAATATCTCCAAGTTTGCGGATGACACTAAACTGGGTGGCAGTGTGAGCTGTGAGGAGGACGCTAAAAGGCTGCAGGGTGACTTGGACAGATTAGGTGAGTGGGCAAATACATGGCAGATCAGTAAAACGTGGATAAATGTGAGGTTATCCATTTTGGGGGCAAAAACACGAAGGCAAAATATTATATGAATGGTGGAAGATTAGAAAAAGAGAGGTGCAATGAGACCTGGGTGTCACGGTTCATCAGTCACTGAAAGTGGGCATGCAGGTACAGCAGGCAAATGGTATGTTGGCCTTCATAGCTAGGGGGTTTGAATATAGGAGCAGGGAGGTCTTACTGCAGTTGTATAGGGCCTTAGTGAGGCCTCACCTGGAATATTGTGTTCAGTTTTGGTCTCTTTGTCTGAGGAAGGACGTTCTTGCTATTGAGGAAGGACGTTCTTGCTATATAAGATCCTGACAGGACTGGATAGGTTAGATGCGGGAAGAATGTTCTCGATGTTGGGGAAGTCCAGAACCAGGGGGCATAGTCTTAGGATGAGGGGTCGGCCATTTAGGACTGAGATGAGGAGAAACTTCTTCACTCAGAGAGTTGTTGACCTGTGGAATTCCCTGCTGCAGAGAGTTGTTGATGCCAGTTCATTGGATATATTCAAGACGGAGTTAGATATGGCCCTTACAGTTAAGGGGATCAAGGGGTATAGAGAGAAAGCAGGAAAGGGGTACTGAAGGAATGATCAGCCATGATCTTATTGAATGGTGGTGCAGGCTCGAAGGGCCAAATGGCCTACTCCTGCACCTATTTTTCTATGTTTCTATGTTTCTACATGTATTAAACAGTAAGCTTGAAATTAGTTTTGTTTTAAATAACGAAAGATAATTTCATCATAAAAATTTGTACTGGCTGAAATTCTGGAAAAAAGCTCCTAGAAATGGCTGTAAAATGTGCTTTGTAGTTACACGTCAATAAGTTTTGATAATATTTTATATTAAAACCACTAACTGCAGTTTTAAGAGTTTCACTATTATTAGTAACGAATGATAAATCCATTTAGTTAGTAGAGAAATACTGGGACCAGTATTGCTAATAAGGATGGAGCACAATCGTGAGCCTCGACATTATGCTGAGGCGACATTATCATATGAACATTTAATGAAACGGAATGCTTCTCTTCACCATTTTAATGAGGTGTTAACCCATTTGAAATCGCAGAGAAAGAAGATTCATATGAACAAGTTAATTGTGCAATGACGGGCCAGATTCTGCTGTAGCCTTTGCCGTTAGTTAGATTTGCCCCTGCACCCTTCAGCTCAATAAAATGTTGCCTACAAAGTTGCTGAAAGTGCAAGCTGATAACAGCACAGTGAGGGGAAACAGGGCTTCCTGGATCTGAGTGACCAGAGCAAGCAACAGGGTATCTCCTTAACCCATGAGATTTAAGGATTGTAAAATAAATAGCACAAGGACTGAGAAGGAAATGTAAATTAGAGTGGATGAATTCAATGTCAAATCAGATACAGGAAGAGAAATATAAGGAAAAAAATTAAATATCTAAAATTTTATATTTTAAAATCTCCTAAAACAATTCACAATCTGAAGGAATGAGATTCCACAATTTTAGTAGTTCATTTTTGGTGCCAGAGAAACTGATTGGCAGTCATTAACAATTATCACAGCATTAAAAAGGTACTTATACTTGTAATTACAAGCCCAAACTATCTGCGGCGGGTTTAGTTCATATCTACCGCACAAATACAGCAACCTCACGCCATTCGATACGGCATGCGGTGAGGCAGACAGTGAAATGCTGTTTTTGCAAAGCTAACAGCGGAGTGTCACAACTGGGACAGCAACTTCTGGATATCCACGTTTAACCACATATCTGCCCCCACCTGAAGTTGCTGTACTATTTCCGCATAAATAATTGTGAGCGCCATTAGCCTCATCATTATTTTGACATCAAAATCTGGCCTTGATCTCAGTGTAATCTCCAGGCTAGGGCACCTGGAGACCAAAATCATAAATTATTAAGGGGAAATGTATTCAAATGCACTTCAGAATCTCATGTCAACTCAAGTAATGTAAAATACTCTGATATACAAATGTCCAACATATAATACAAACCGATAATAACAAATCTGCCATTTCATCTGCATCCACTGCAAATAAAATCAGATTAGTTGTGGGAAGCAATACTTTGGAAGCATATGCAGAATATATTGAACAAATTTATTCTTAAAAAAGATTCTCTTTCTTGCTTGATAGAAATCGTTTTCTTGTAGATTAGAATCAAAAAAATCTATTATGCATTTTACAACAGTGACTGCACTCCAAACGTACTTCATTGGCTGTGAAGCGCTTAGTGACGTCCGATGGTTATGAAAGGCGCTATATAAATGTAAATCTGTCTACCTTTATTGTCTATGCACCAATATTACTGGTATTTCAGATTAATCCAAATATATTAGATCATTGACGAAAGGTCATTGACCTGAAACGTTAACTCTGTTTCTCTCTCCACAGATGCTGCCTGACCTGCTGAGTATTTCCAGCATTTTTTGTTTGTATTTCAGATTTCCAGCATCTGCACTATTTTGCTTTTATATTAAGTCATTGATTGGTTGTGCTTGTAATTATTTTGTATTATATGGTGCAATATGTATTCCATAAGTTACTATGATTTTAGTCAATTCCTAATTTAGACAGAACCTATTTGTACTATCTATTATCAAACTTATTTTTTACCTATCTTACTTACTTGGCTTAATGGCAGCTTTTATAGAAAACCTAATTCAAAAATGTGTTCTCATATTTCATCCGAATAGCATTTATATTGAGGCAGCAAAGCACGATTGAATAACTCCTACATAGGAATTGGGGCAGATGGTTCATTCAAGCCTGAGGCAATGGTTGAGCACTTTAATCAGCTTAGAAATTCCCAATTTCTGAATTCTTTTTGGCCAACCTTTGCATTCTCCTTTTTTTTCACTTGATACGGAATTCTTTTAAGTTAACGTTTTTTCTTTAATGAAGTTACTGACTTTTCTGGCTATGATATTGAATTTTCAAGAAGCCAAGGGCGATGAAATTGCCCCCTTTTTAGAGGCCTGTTAGTGCCTCCGGGGGTACTAATGCGGCGGAAGAGACTTTTTGCCTGGGGGTGGGGGGTGGGTGTACTACCGGCTCCCGCGAAATAACCCAGGAGTTTACGGAGGTGCTGCCACAGCACCGCGCCCCATGGATAGCGCCCTGGGCCACCGTGACAGCCTCACCGTGCGCAGCGACCCCTCACCATCCCGCGCCGACCGCTTACCGCTGCGCGGGGGAAATTGCCCCGCATGCTGCGAGGTTGGGGTGGCCGGATGTCAACGCCAGCTTCGTGGGACGCGAAGCTGTCTGACATCCGCTCTTGGGGCCACCCCGCACAGCCATCTTTACTGGATTGCCGACTTGTTCCGAGCACCAATATTACTGGTATTTCAGATTAATCCAAATATATTAGATCATTGACGAAAGGTCATTGACCTGAAACGTTAACTCTGTTTCTCTCTCCACAGATGCTGCCTGACCTGCTGAGTATTTCCAGCATTTTTTGTTTGTATTTCAGATTTCCAGCATCTGCACTATTTTGCTTTTATATTAAGTCATTGATTGGTTGTGCTTGTAATTATTTTGTATTATATGATGCAATATGTATTCCATAAGTTACTATGGTTTTAGTCAATTCCTAATTTAGACAGAACCTATTTGTACTATCTATTATCAAACTTATTATTTACCTATCTTACTTACTTGGCTTAATGGCTGCTTCTATAGAAAACCTAATTCAAAAATGTGTTCTCATATTTCATCCGAATAACATTAATATTGAGGCAGCAAAGCACGATTGAGCATGTTCCGAGTCACCGTGCAGCCCGGCACACCATTTTGGGTGCCAGGCAACAGGCCCGGTCCCACGCTGCCCTGGTGGCCAAGTGACACCCATCAGAGGCCTTGCAGAGTGCGCAACGGCCTTCCCCTTTAAGCGAAGGGGTGGTGTTGAAGCGCTTCAGCGCCACGCGGAGCATCCATGTAGCACTCCATTCGTCACCCCAGTAGCGCCCCAGGGACCGCCCCTAAAGGAAGCGATATTGTGCTCCACTTCCTTTGAAGGGCGCTAAGCCCTATTGCCCCTTAAGTTTTGTCCATAAATCTAAATGTTCCAGTCAGCTTTAAACCTTAGATTTTATTGAACCGTATACTAACATGCAACTAGAAACAGTTCCAGAGGATTCACTCCTGGTTCTATAGGTAAAATTACAAGCGGCTGCATTACTGAGTCACACAGACCGAGAGTATACCAGATTTAAACCTTGATTTGGATGACTTAGATGATTTGGACTGATGTAGTAGTTGGGCCAATACTCTTGGGCTAGGGAGGGGGGGAAATCCAGCAGGGTTCCTGCTACTGTTGGATATCAAGTGACTTCTGCTGGAAGCACGCGTGAGGCTTGTGCTTGAGCAAACAATCAGGCTCTGCTCCCAATAGTATTGCTGGCACAGACTGCCTACACTCACTATCTGCGACCATATATGAAGAATGCCCAATTGGGCAATGTAACAGAGAGTGATTGGCATGGTAGATCTCTAGCCAGTGTACGCGGCTACGGGTTCAGGAGAAGAGTGAGGCTAGGCAGGGACAAATAAATGGACACATAAGGTGAGAAATGTTTTCTAAGTTGTATTCCTTTGAAACCCCAACCATGCTATCATGCAGTTTGTTACTTACATAAGAAACAAATCGAAAAACAAAAAGGGCTATTTTTGAAGAGAAAGGATTTCAGGCTATGAATTATGGATAATCCCTCTTTGAGGAATTTGGTGGAAGCAAAGAATGTGAAGATCCCAAGGTTTGAAATATTGATTTAAGGATCACACAAATCTAAATGACATTTTAAGAACATAAGAATTAGGAACAGGAGTAGGCCATCCAGCCCCTCGAGCCTGCTCCGCCATTCAACAAGATCATGGCTGATCTGGCCGTGGACTCAGCTCCACTTACCCGCCCACTCCCCGTAACCCTTAATTCCCTTATGGGTTAAAAATCTATCTATCTGTGACTTGAATACATTCAATGAGCTAGCCTCAACTGCTTCCTTGGGCAGAGAATTCCACAGATTCACAATCCACTGGGAGAAGAAATTCCTTCTCAACTCGGTTTTAAATTGGCTCCCCTGTATTTTGAGACTGTGCCCCCTAGTTCTAGTCTCCCCGACCAGTGGAAACAACCTCTCTGCCTCTATCTTGTCTATCCCTTTCATTATTTTAAATGTTTCTATAAGATCACCCCTCATCCTTCTGAACTCCAACGAGTAAAGACCCAGTCTACTCAATCTATCATCATAAGGTAACCCCCTCATCTCCGGAATCAGCCTAGTGAATCGTCTCTGTACCCCCTCCAAAGCTAGTATATCCTTCCTTAAGTAAGGTGACCAAAACTGCATGCAGTACTCCAGGTGCGGCCTCACCAATACCCTGTACAGTTGCAGCAGGACCTCCCTGCTTTTGTACTCCATCCCTCTCGCAATGAAGGCCAACATTCCATTCGCCTTCCTGATTACCTGCTGCACCTGCAAACTAACTTTTTGGGATTCATGCACAAGGACCCCCAGGTCCCTCTGCACCTCAGCATGTTGTAATTTCTCCCCATTCAAATAATATTCCCTTTTACTGTTTTTTTTCCCCAGGTGGATGACCTCACACTTTCCGACATTGTATTCCATTGCCAAACCTTAGCCCATTCGCTTAACCTATCTGAATCTCTTTGCAGCCTCTCTGTGTCCTCTACACAACCCGCTTTCCCACTAATCTTTGTATCATCTGCAAATTTTGTTACACTACACTCTGTCCCCTCTTCCAGGTCATCTATGTATATTGTAAACAGTTGTGGTCCCAGCACCAATCCCTGTGGCACACCACTAACCAGCGATTTCCAACCCGAAAAGGACCCATTTATCCCGACTCTCTGCTTTCTGTTAGCCAGCCAATTCTCTATCCATGCTAATACATTTCCTCTGACTCCGCGTACCTTTATCTTCTGCAGTAACCTTTTGTGTGACGCCTTATCGAATGCCTTTTGGAAATCTAAATACACCACATCCATTGGTACACCTCTATCCACCATGCTCATTATATCCTCAAAGAATTCCAGTAAATTGGTTAAACATGATTTCCCCTTCATGAATCCATGTTGCATCTGCTTGATTGCACTATTCCTATCTAGATGTCCCGCTATTTCTTCCTTAATGATAGTTTCAAGCATTTTCCCCACTACAGATGTGAAACTAACCGGCCTATAGTTACCTGCCTTTTGTCTGCCCCCTTTTTTAAACAGAGGTGTTACATTAGCAATGTTAACTGGTCAGTGAGGGTAGGTGAAGGGGAGAGACTGAGTAATGTTAACTGGTCAGTGAGGGTGGGTGAGGGGGAGTGGCTGAGTAATGTTAACTGGTCAGTGAGGGTGTATGAAGGGCAGAGACTGAGTAATGTTAACTGGTCAGTGAGGGTGTGTGAAGGGCAGAGACTGAGTAATGTTAACTGGTCAGTGAGGGTGTGTGTAGGGGAGAGACTGAGTAATGTTAACTGGTTAGTGAGGGTGGGTGAAGGGGAGAGGCTGAGTCATCTTAACTGGTCAGTGAGGGAGGGTGAGGGGGAGAGAATGAGTAATATTAACTGGTCAGTGAGGGAGAGTGAAGGGGAGAGACTGAGTAATGTTAACTGGTCAGTGAGGGTGTGTGAGGGGGAGAGACTGAGTAATGTTAACTGGTCAGTGAGGGTGTGTGAGGGGGAGAGACTGAGTAATGTTAACTGGTCAGTGAGGGTGTGTGAAGGGCAGGGACTGAGTAATGTTAACTGGTCAGTGAGGGTGTGTGAGGGGGAGAGACTGAGTAATGTTAACTGGTCAGTGAGGGTGTGTGAGGGGGAGAGACTGAGTAATGTTAACTGGTCAGTGAGGGTGAAGGGAAGAGACTGAGTAATGTTAACTGGTCAGTGTGGGTGTGTGAAGGGCAGGGACTGAGTAATGTTAACTGGTCAGTGAGGGTGTGTGAGGGGGAGAGACTGAGTAATGTTAACTGGTCAGTGAGGGTGTGTGAGGGGGAGAGACTGAGTAATGTTAACTGGTCAGTGAGGGTGTATGAAGGGCAGAGACTGAGTAATGTTAACTGGTCAGTGAGGGTGTGTGAGGGGGAGAGATTGAGTAATGTTAACTGGTCAGTGAGGGTGTGTGAGGGGGAGAGACTGAGTAATGTTAACTGGTCAGTGAGGGTGTGTGAAGGGCAGGGACTGAGTAAGGTTAACTGGTCAGTGAGGGAGGGCGAAGGGGAGAGACTGAGTAATGTTAACTGGTCAGTGAGGGTGAAGGGGAGAGACTGAGTAATGTTAACTGGTCAGTGAGGGTGAGGGGGAGAGACTGAGTAATGTTAACTGGTCAGTGAGGGAGGGTGAGGGGCAAAGACTGAGTAATGTTAACTGGTCAGTGAGGGAGGGTGAGGGGCAGAGACTGAGTAATGTTAACTGGTCAGTGAGGGTGGGTGAGGGGGAGAGACTGAGTAATGTTAACTGGTCATTCTGCAAAGTCCATTGGGAAATAGCTAAAAATGCTCCAAATACTGTTGCACACTTTCAATCTCTGCACAAAATATTTTAAAGACATTTAAAATGTTACAGTATAAAGGTTGACCCTTGAAAAGAATATAAGAACATAAAAAATAGGAGCAGGAGTAAGCCATACGGCCCCTCGAGCCTGCTCCACATTCAATAAGATCATGGCTGATCTGATCATGGACTCAGCTCCACTTCACTGCCTGCTCCCCATAACCCCTTATCCCCTTATCGTTTAAGAAACTGTCTATTTCTGTCTTAAATTTTTTCAATGTCCCAGCTTCTGCAACTCTCTGAGGCAGCGAATTCCACAGATTTACAATCCTCAGAGAGAAGAAATTTCTCCTCATCTCTGTTTTAAATGGGCGGCCCCTTATTCCAAGATCATGCCCTCTAGTCCTAGTCTCCCCCATCAGTGGAACCATCCTCTCTGCATCCACCTTGTCAAGCCTTCTCATAATCTTATGCTTTTCAATAAGATCACCTCTCATTCTTCTGAATTCCAATGAATAGAGGTCCAACCTACTCAACCTTTCCTCATAAGTCAACCCCCTCATCTCCGGAATCAACCTAGTGAACCTTCTCTGAACTGTCTCCAAAGCAAGTATATCCTTTCGTAAATATGGAAACCAAAACTGCACGCAGTATTCCAGGTGTGGCCTCACCAATACCTTATATAGTTGTAGCAAAACTTCCCTGCTTTTATACTCCATCCCCTTTGCAATAAAGGCCAAGATACCATTGGCCTTCCTGATCACTTGCTGTACCTGCATACTATCCTTTTGTGTTTCATGCAAAAGCAATGAGATGCTTCAGAATCATACACAATCTCACAACTAGAATCAACGATATTTCACTTCAGACAATAGGCCACTTTTATGATTAATAACGAAGCCAATTATAGTAGATTGAAGAGTCGGCACAATCAAACACTTACAAATGCTTCTCACGCCTTGCTCCCAAAGTGTCTGGAAGCTGCAATGTTCTTGTCTTATCTGGGATGAGCCTGATGCAGTGAAAATGTTTATCTGTCCCTTAGCTACGAGTGATACCTCTCCACTTTAACCCTACCGCGTGCCACACAACAGGTTTTTCCGTGACATCACTAATTTATGTCAAGCGTAAGCCAACCTTCGATGTTGGGATGGGAGGAAGGGGTGGGGACGGTAGGAGAATTGGGGGCTGATCAAAACTGGTGATCAATTCAGCATCCAATGAAAAAGGTTAATGCCTTTCCCAAAATATCAAAGGCTGCTGCTTAATTTGGAAACACTGCTGTTTTTGCTATGAAAATAAGCAGTTTTCCAACAAACAGAATGCAAATGTTCAGTGGTATCCGGAATCTATTCAGCTTGAAGGAGACACGGTTAAGTGCTTCATGGAAACATTTTGATTCTTTAGTTACGGAATTGCATATGAAAATAATGTTTCTGTTTGGACTAAAGACCAACTTCACCTTGGTAGGATCCATTTGCAACTAAAATCAGTGAATTGGCACAATTATGGCTTCCCTGACAAGTAAACAATGGAACAAGATCAGATGCTGAAATATTAATCTCATTGCACTAGAACTATATGTGAAACAGCTTTGACACTACTAAATAGCAGTGTCATATCAGAGGTAAGAGCTATTTTAATAGTATCTGGGTATATTACTAGGTTTCTGGAAAGTTCGGGAGGGGGATGGTTTCTGTTGTTACCAAATCTTGTCGGAATCCGATACATAATTGTTTTGGTGAATCAAACCATAAAGGCACTATATGGCAGTCAGTATCTGTAAAACAGCAGTTATCTGGTTGGATCTAAGAGCATTCAGTACCAATGAGTGCAGTTTGTAGGGGGAGCAAACTGGGATCCTTGCAATAAATTAAAGGCAATGTCCTTTCACAAACTGCAAATGGAGGAGATGCAATAAATAGTCGTGATAGAACATTTGTAGACCATGTACAGAGTCACGATACAAATTTGAGGTCACAAGATGTTAGCCTAGAGTCGCGTCATAATTTGGAGGCATAGACCTTTCACATTGCAGGAGTCATGAGAGCATAGTTCCTTCACAAGCTATTCAGTTTACTGAAATAGAAATTAAAGCTAGAGAAAGGATGTTTTGAAGCTGTAGAACCAATCAAGGTTCTCTGAGACACACTCTCTATATTATAGTCTTTACGGTAGCCAGCTGCTTTTAAGACTTCTTTAGTTTCTGAGAATCTCTCTTTCGTATGGCAGTAGCACAAAACAAATGATATGTCAATATCTAAGTCAGATATCCAGGCCAAAGCTTTTGGTGCAACAGCGTGGATATCTTGTAAGCTGCCTGCGAATTTTCTCTAAGGGCAGTGTTCAGTGATGTGCTCCAGGGTCTGATAGGAGCTCCACAGTCGTGTGGGTACCAACAACATAGACAGGACAGACAAGAAGGTTCTGCTAAGGGATTATGAGCAGCTAGGGGCCAAATTAAAAAGCAGAACCACAAAGGCATTAATCTCTGGATTGCTATCCGAGCCATGAGCAAATTTACATAGGTTAAATAAGATCAGAAAGCTAAACTTGTGGCTCAAAGACTGTTGTGAGAGAAATGGGTTTTGGTTCCTGGGGCATGGGCACCAGTACTGAGCTAAGAGGGAGCTGTTCTGTCGGGATGGACTCCACTTGGAATATGCTGGGGCTAGGGTCCTGGCGAACCGAATAACTAGGGCTGCAGAGAGAGCCTTAAACTAATTAGTGGGGGGGGGCAGGGTTCAGGTGAGCAGAAACCTAAAAGCTCAAAGAACAAGGTGAAGGCAATAGAGCAGGGTAGCATTGGGGGAAACTAAAACCAGAGCGTGACAGGAAGGGACAGAATCTATAAACATAAAAGAAACACCCAATTTTGTTTGCGTGAGGCAGTGCCCTAACACACTGCTGTATGTCTCATGATTTATGAGTTGAGTCATAATTTAAGCACATATGGGGATTCGGGAGTGTCGTGTTTTTGTTAATACACCAGAAAACATGAGTTCAAAGCCCACCATGACAGTTTGAGAATTTGAATACAGTTTGAAAATCTGGAAATAAAACGCTGCTATTAGTAAAAGTGACCATGAAGCTGTCGGATTTTTTAAGAATCCAAATGCTAGCCAGAAAATTACCTGCAATGGCTTCTCTTCCCACTCCCGCACCGTTACCTCTGGAGTCCCCATGGATCTAACCTTGGCCCTATTTCTCATCCACTTGCTGTCCCTCAGCAACAGCATCTGAAAACACAATGTCAGGTTCCACATGAACGCTGACGACACACAGCCCTACCTCACTGCTACCTCTCTCGCCTCCTCCACTGTCTCTAATTTGTCACAAAGCTTGTCGCACATCCAGTCCTGGATAAGCAGAAATTTCCTCCAAATAAATATTGGGAAGACGCCACAAACTCCGTTCCCTTGCCACTGACTCCATCCCTCTCCCTGGCCACTGTCTGAAGGTGAACCAGACTGTTCGCAACCTTGGTGTCGTATTTGACCCTGAAATGAGCTTCCAACCACATATCTGTAAAGTCTTGTCCCCTCAGTACAGATTCACACGAGGCATGTAGTGAAGTCAAGGTCACTCTGGACCTGCACCTTTATTTCACAGCTCTGGAATGCTGCACTTGCCTGAGACCTGTCTCTTTCAAGTGCACCCCTGGTGGTAAGGTATGCTGGTGGTTACAGGTCATATCTTATTACAGTCATGTATAGCATGTTAGGATACAGTTATATATAATAATGTAAGATACATGACATCACCCTCCCCCAAGGTCTTATTGTCTTTATAGGTTCAGTCTCTCAGGTGGTCTACGCTCTCGCGTGGAGCGTCTGAGTTGTGGTTCAGTTGTTTGCCTTGGTGTCTGTTTTTCTTTGGGTGTGGTTGCTGATATCTCGCCTGGGCTGTCTGTTTCGATTGGTGTGATTGTTGTTGATTCGCCTGGGCTGTCTGTTGGGATTGCCCTTTCCTCAGGTTGTTCCCTCTGTCTGTCCACTAGGTGTGGTGCGAGTTACACATTGTAGTCTGCCTCTGGTTCTGCAGTGTTGTTGGTAAATCTGCTTTTGACTTGGTCTACATGCCTCCGGCAGGTATTGCCACTGTCCATTTGTACTACCAGGAGCCTGTTTCCTTCTTTGCCCGTTACTGTCCCTGCAAGCCATTTGAGACCCCTGCCATAATTTAGTACAAACACTTTGTCCCCTATCACATTCCATCTCCCCCTTGAATTTCTGTCATGGTACTCAGTCAGCTTACGGCGCTTTGCCTCAATGATTTCGTGCATGTCTGGGAGGATTAGTGAGAGCCTTGATTTTAAAGTCCTTTTCATCAATAGTTGCGCGGGGGGGATCCCAGTCAATGAGTGCGGACGAGATCTATATGCCAGCAGCAGTCGCGACAGGCGACCCTGCAGCGTGGGACCTTGGATTTTAAGCATGCCTTGTTTAATGATTTGCACTGCTCTCTTTGCCTGGCCGTTGGAGGCCGGCTTGAACAGTGCCGTCTTGAAGTGATTTATGCCGTGGTCAATTATAAAATCTTGGAATTCTGCGCTGGTGAAGCACGGACCATTGTCACTGACCAATATGTCAGGGATTCCGTGCATTGCAAACATGGTTGCGAGGCTCTCCACAGCGGTGGAGACTGTGCTCGAGTTTAAAATGGTGCATTTGATCCACTTTGAAAATGCATCTACAACTACGAGGAACATTTTGCCCATGAATGGGCCCGCATAGTCTATGTGCACCCGCGACCACGGTTTGGTAGGCCAGGGCCAGGGGCTCAGGGGAGCCTCCCTGGGGGCATTGCTGAGTTGGGCACAAATGGTGCACCTTCGGATGCAGAGCTCCAAGTCTGCGTCAATACCAGGCCACCAGACGTGGGATCTGGCTATGGCCTTCATGAGAACGATCCCCGGGTGCTCGCGGTGGAGCTCTCGGACAAATGCCTCTCTGCCTCGCAGAGGCATGACTACTCGGCTGCCCCACATCAGGCAGTCTGCTTGTGGTGCTAGCTCATGCATGCGCCTGTGAAAGGGTTTTAATTCCTCGGGGCAGGCATTGCGAGCCTCTGCCCAGTCACCGGTTAGGACACATCTTTTTACTAAGGATAACGTGGGATCGCTGGCCGTTCAGGCTCTGATTTGGCGAACTGTCATGGGCGAACCTGTGGACTCAAAGGCATTGATTGCCATGACTATCTTACAGTCCTGTTCGTCAGACCCTTCCGTGGTCGCCAGGGGTAGCCTGCTGAGCGCGTCGGCACAGTTGTCTGTGCCTGGTCTGTGCCTTATGGTATAGTCGTAGGACGCCAGCATGAGTGCCCAACGTTGAATTCGCGCTGAGGCGTTGGTGTTTATTGCCTTGCTCTCGGATAGGAGGGACGTGAGGGGCTTGTGGTCGGTTTCTAATGAGAACTTGGCCCCGAAAAAGTATTGGTGCATTTTTTTGACACCATACACACACGCGAGCGCCTCCTTCTCTACCATTCCGTACCTGTGCTCCGCCCGCGAAGGTGACTTGGAGGCATAAGCTATGGGTTGTAATTTGCCCGCACTATTGACATGTTGCAAAACGCACGTGACCCCATATGCTGATGCATCGCATGTGAGAACTAGCTTTTTACCTTGGTCAAAGAAAGTCAAAACACTGTTGGAACACAGAAGGTTGCGTGCCTTATTGAATGCGCGTTCCTGGGCGTCCCCCCAAAACCAATCGCACCCCTTCCTGAGTAGCATGTGGAGAGGCTCCAGCAGCGTGCTTAAGTTCTGCATAAAGTTCCCAAAGTAATTGAGTAGCCCGAGAAAGGCGCGCAGTTCTGAGACATTCCGGGGCCTGGCTGCCAGGCGAATTGCTTCTGTTTTGGACTCTGTTGGGCGGATTCCATCAGCGGCAATCCTTCTGCCCAAAAATTCAACCTCGGGTGCGAGAAATAGGCACTTGGATTTCTTGACTCGTAGGCCTACCCGATCCAACCGCTTTAGTACTTCCTCCAAATTACGGAGATGGGAGTCGGTGTCCCTGCTCGTGATAAGTATGTCGTCTTGAAATACAACCGTCCCCGGGATGGACTTGAGCAGACTCTCCATGTTGCGCTGGAATCTGGCAGCTGCTGACCTGATGCCGAATGGGCATCGATTGTACATGAAAAGGCCTTGATGTGTGTTGATGGTGGTGAGTAGCTTGGATTCCTCGGTCAATTCTTGCGTCATATACGCAGATGTGAGGTCTAGTTTTGAGAAAGGTTTACCTCCAGCCAATGTGGCAAATAAGTCCTCCACTCTGGGCAGTGGGTACTGGTCCTGTAGGGAGACTCTGTTTATGGTAGATTTGTAGTCCCCACAGATTCGTACGGATCCTTCAGGCTTCATGACTGGGACGATGGGACTTGCCCAGTCGCTAAATTCCACAGGTGATATAATGCCTTCCCGCAGAAGCCTGTCTAGTTCGTGTTCAATCTTTTCCCTCATCACATAGGGACAGCTCTGGCCTTGTGATGGACCGGTCTAGCATCCTGTGTGATGTAGATTTTGACTTTGGCCCCTTTGAAAGTGCCCACATCTGTTTGAAAGAGATGTTCAAATCGCTTTATAACTGTTGAGCAGGAGGTCCGTTCCTCTAATGACATGGCATGGACATCATCCCATTTCCAGTTTAGTTTTGCCAGCCAGCTTCTCCCCAGCAGTGCTGGGGGGTCTCCGGGAACAATCCACAGGGGAAGTCGGTTCACTGTCCCTTTGTGTGTGACAGAGAGCATGGCGCTGCCGAGGACTGGTACGATTTCTTTGGTATAGGTCCTTAGTTTGGTGTCGACCCTTGTGAGTTTTGGTCTGTCTCTTTTATGCGGCCACAGTTGTTCAAATTGTTGAGCGCCCATGAGAGATTGACTCGCTCCCGTATCCAGCTCCATGTTGACAGGTATCCCGTTGAGTAGGACCCTCATCATTATAGGAGGCGTCTTGTTGTAGGAGCAGCGGCCATTGATCGTGTTGACCCGCTGTACATCGGTGTCCCGGGTACTGTCCCCACCGTCTTCTGGTTCGCTTTCCGACCCATCCGTTTCGTATACCAGCCGAGCTGCCGTTTTTTTGCACATGTGGGCCAAATGCCCTGTATATTCACAGTTCCTGCAAACAGTCTGCTGAAATCGAAATTCCCTTGATGAGTGCCCACCCCCACACCTCCAGCACAGACTGCTTCCTCCATTGTTCCCAAAGAATGAGCTGCGTCTAGCTGATCTCTCTTGAGCTTCTCTCACTTTGTAGTTGATTGCTCGCATTGTGGGTTGATGAGGTGTGAACGGCCGTTCCTGTGGCCCTTGATGGCTTCTGGCGCCACTGCCTGCTGTCGAGAGCCTGTTCTCCCGGTTTTGTCTGTGTGTGGGGGTAGCAGCTTGTTTCATGCTGTGAACTTCTTGTTCCGATATTTCGTTAGTTGTCGTACCTGCATTGTAAATCAACCGCGTTTCTTCTTCCCCTACCAAGAATGTCTGTGCAACCAGTGCTGCTGCCTCTAAGGTCAGGTTCTTGGTCTCTATGAGCTTTCGGAATATGCCTGCGTGGCCTATTCCTTCAATGAAAAAGTCTCTCAGCATTTCTCTCCTCAGTTAATCGGAGAACTCACATAAACTAGCCAACCTCTGAAGTTCCGCCACGAAGTCGGGTATGCTCTGGCCCACACAGCGTCTGTAGTTGTAGAACCTGTGTCTGGCCATGTGTAGGCTGCTAGCTGGCTTCAGGTGGTCTCTTACCAGTGTACTCAATTCTTCAAACGACTTGCTTGCTGGTTTCTCGGGTGCTAGCAGATCCTTCATTAAAGCGTATGTTTTCGAGCCACAGCTAGTCAAGAGATGGGCTCTTCTCTTGTCTGCTTTGTCGTCTCCTAACCAGTCTTTGGTTACAAAGCTTTGCTGGAGCCTTTCTATAAAGTCCTCCCAATTGTCTCCCGCATTGTACTTTTCATCTGATCCGTTGTTCGCCATTCTGTGGATTCTGTAATCCCGTAACTCGTCGCCACTGTAAAGTCCTGTCCCCTCAGTACAGATTCACACGAGGCATGTAGTGAAGTCAAGGTCACTCTGGACCTGCACCTTTATTTCACAGCTCTGGAATTCTGCACTTGCCTGAGACCTGTCCTTATATACCTGTCTCTTGCAAGTGCACCCCTGGTGGTAAGGTATGCTGGTGGTTACAGGTCATATCTTATTACAGTCATGTGTAGCATGTTAGGATACATTTATATATAATAATGTAAGATACATGACAACATCCACTCCATTACCAAGACTGCCTACATTCACCCCCGTAACGTCGCCCGTCTCTGCACCTGCGTCAGCTCATCGGCTGCTGAAACCCTCATCCATGTCTTTGTTACCTCTCTCGATTCAACTATTACAATGGTCTCTTGGCTGACCCCCCACCTTCCATCATCTATAACCTTGAGCTCATTCAAAACTCTGCAGCCCGTATCCTAACTCGCACTGTCCCATTCACCCATCACCCCTGTGCTCGCTGACCTACATTGGCTATCGGTCCAGCAACACCTCAATTTAAAAATTCTCATCCTTTTCAAATCCCTCCGTGGCCTCACTCCTCCCTATCTCAGTAATCTCCTCTAGTCCTACAACCCTCTGAGATCTCTGCACTCCTCCAATTCTGGCCTCTTGTGCATCACCGATTTTAATCGCTCCACTATTGGTGGCCATGCCTTCAGCTGCCGAGGCCCCAAGCTCTGGAATTTCTTCCTTAAATATCTTCGCCTTTCTACCTTTCTCTCCTCCTTTTAAGACGCTCTTTAAAACTTACCTTTTTCATCTGTCCTAATATCCCCTTATGTGGCTTGGTGTCGAACTTTATATGATAACGCTCGTGTGAAGCATCTTGGGATGTTTTACTACATTAAAGGCACTGTAATGTCCTATTGGGCAGGAAACCTGATGTCCTTACCTGGTCTGGCCTATGTATGACACCAGTCCCACACAACATGGTTGACTCTTATCATAATATCATAGAATGGTTACAGCACGGAAAGCTATTCGGCCAACTCTCAGCTAGTCCCACTCTCCCGCCCTTTCACGAAGCCCTGCAATTTTTTTCCTTCAGGTACTTATCCAACTTTCTTTTGAAAGCTGTGATTGAGCCTGCCTCCACCACCCTTTCAGGCAGTGCATTTCATATCATAACCACTCACTGCATAAAAAAGTATTTTCTTACATCGCCTTTGGTTCTTTTACCAATCATCTTAAATCTGTGTTCTGTGGTTATCGACCCTTCTGCCAATGGGAACAGTTTCTCTCTATCTACTCTGTCCAGATCCCTCATGAATTTGAACACCTCTATCAAGTCTCCTCTCAATCTTCTCTGCTTCAAGGAGAACAACCCCAGCTTCTCCAGTCTAACAACATAACTAAAGTCCCTCAGTCCCGGAATCATTCTCGTAAATCTTTTCTGCACCTTCGCTCAGGCCTTCACATCCTTCCTAAAGTGTGGTGTGGAGGCCTGAGTTCAGAGCCAGGGGCCCAGGGGCAGCACGGGCCAGCCCACACTGCGATATGTGTGCACACTAGATCCGTGCAGCAGAGCTGGTCTCCAGTTGTCTTGGGTAATCCTTGTCACTGGATAAAGGCTGAGCTCTGTCAAGCCCGTGTGGTGGCTGGTGTGCAACGGCCACCACACATTAAAAAAATCCACGCACTGGCATCTTCCACCCTTGAGGATGTAGTTTGGGTTCTTCATTAGAAACATCTGTGAACTCATCCATTTTGTTTGGCGTGGAAGCACGTCATCCTCGTTTCGAGGGACTGCCTATGATGATGCAAGTATGTTGCCCAGAATTGGACACAATACTCCAGTTGGGGTTGATGTGTTTCATACAGGTTCATCATAATTTCCACACTTTTGCATTTTATACCACTATTTATGAAGCCCAGGATCCCATAAGCCTTTTTAACTGCTTTCTCAACCTGCCCTGCCACCTTCAACAATTTGTGTACACATACCCCCAGGCCTCTCTGTTTGTGCGCCCCTTCAGGATTGTACCATTTAATTTATATGTCCTCTTCTCATTCTTTCTACCAAAATGTATAACTTCACACTTTTCTGCATTAAAGTTCATCTGCCACATGTACACCCATTTCACCAGCCTGTCTATGTCTTCCTGAAGCCAATCACTATCCTCCTCACTGTTTATTATACTTCCACATTTTGCTTCATCTGGAAGTTTTGAAATTGTGCCCTGTATGCCCACATCCAAGGCATTAATATCTATCAAGAAATGCAGTGGTCCTAGAACCGACCCCTGGGGAACACCATTGTGTACTTTCATCCATTCCAAAAAACAATTGTTCACACTACTCACTGGTGGCAAAACTGCCATTTTTAATAGCCCCATTAACGCCTCCAGGGGGACGCTAATGGGACACAATGATGTTATCGCCCGGGGGAAGGGGTCGATAGTGCCTTCGGGGAAATTGCCCGGAGGTTTGGGGGGGTGTTGTGTCGTTGGCACGTGCCATGCGATTTGCGTCCTGGGCTGGCGCATGCACAGCGACGACATCATCGTCGTGCGCGCCGACCCTTTAACGGGGATGGCTCCGGCCGATGTCACCGCCAGCTTCCCGGAGCCGGCGAACATCCTTAAAGGGGAGGCCGTTTACGCTGTGGGCCGCCATTTATTTCTGTCGGCTGACTCTTCTGTTGGCCCGACAATGGCGGCCCTCGCCTCGACTGGGCGGCCATCCTGCAGCCCACCACCGCAGTGGTTGCAGCCAAAGGGACCGCAGAGCGCGCAGCGGCCCTCCCTTTAATTGAAGGGGAGGGGAATTCTGCCACATCAGCAGAATCCTCAACTGTACCCGAACTATTTCCTTTTTAAAGGCAGCCCATCACTCCATTGCAGTTTTGCCTGCCAATTCTTTGATTCCAGTTTACCCGGGCCAGATCTGTTCTCATCCCACTGAAATTGGCCTTCCCCCAATTAAACATTTTTATTCTTAACTTCAATTAGAAAAAAGTATTTTCTTAAATAAAGCTGAACAGCCATGTTATGAAAATGAATATTCATTTTTTTTATTTTCTGTCTTTCCTTAACCTCCACCGACCTCTCCTCAGTTAAGAGGATGGGGCCTACAACCTGATTCCAGGTTGCTGTTATAGCTGCTGTTGACCCAGGTGTTTGGAGGTACAAATGGGCTTTTTAGAGTGACTTTGCTTTCCTTCCTGTGGGGAATCACATGGCCTCCACCTGGCAGCTTCCCCTGGTAGCACTGTTACCTGAGAAACTTGGAGAGTGGTTGGCTGTAACATCGTCTTGAGGAGTATGATTGGCAAGGCTGCAGATTTGTAGGATGAGATGGGTTAAGAATCAGGTTTGATGTATAAGATTTGCTCAGGTGTTAACTTGCAGAAGGCATAGCCTCGAATTGAAAGGCTCAGTACCAATCTGGATGATCTGGGCTTCACTTCAGTTGGGGGAAATAGGTTAGTCTGCAGAATTCTCCACAGCTTTATGCCCAGCAGGATGTTTTGAGTGATGTAAGTGAAAGTTTCTTCCCTAAAACTAGAACAGATGTGCCTTCAACCTTATGGTGTAGCTGAGAATTTACCAGCATCCTAACTCCAATCCCACAAGTTCTCATTTCCACAAAAATGGTTGCACACTTCCTCCTTAGGCATGCCTATGAGTTTGCCTGACCAAGTTTTCCCATTACCATGGCAACGGGCTCATCTCACATGCACAATGACTTTAGTTTGAACGTACTGCATTCTTCCTTATGTAGAAATATTAACTTCTGATTTAAACTTTTGTAGCAATTAAGTAATGTTCTATTACGCTCTCATAGTTTATATTAATAAGACGTTTCCAATAAAAATGCCACTAGTTAACGTGCTTAGATTAGGGAAGACTGTGACTATTCTAGGCGAGGCAGTGCCTCAGTTGCTTCAGCTGACAAGCTGCCCCTGTTTACACCTTTACCCAATACAGCTGCAGAGCTACAAATGATCCCAGAGCCTGTCTCCTTCAGTTGACTTTTGATCCAGGTGTATGTTATGACGGTGATGCTGTAATATCACCGCAGAGATCCCATGAAATAAGAAAATACACAATAGAGGTTTGTGTTGAAGAAGGACTTGAAAGACTTGCATTTATATAGCGCCTTTCACGACCACCGGATGTCTCAAAGCGTTTACAGCCAATGAAGTACTTTTGGAGTGTAGTCACTATTGTAATGTGGGAAATGCGGCAGCCAGTTTGCGCATAAGCAAGCTCCCACAGACAGCAATGTGATAATTACCAGATAATCTGTTTTTTTTAATGTTGATTGAGGGATAAGTATTGGACAGGACAGGATACTGTTAAAAATTAAACCGTTCCGTCTAGTTTTAGCCTTTAATCTCAGGACAACACCAGGCTACCTCACTCGTGAGATATTTTGCAGTTTTTCCAACTTATTTCACTGCCATTTCTCTTCCGGGAATGCCAGCCTTGAAGTTAGGCTCAACCATCATGATTTACATTTGCCTCTTTCATCCTGTAACCTGTTGATTCTCTCCCCTGCCCCTTTTCATCCCTATTTTTCCCCATCTTACCGAAATGCCTTTTCCTCTTTCAGTCTCCAGTTCTGAACAAAATTTGCAATGTCAATAACCCATCCTTTCCGATATCATTCTAGATTTCCAGGTTTTGCGTTTTATTATATTTTGTGTGTTAAATGAACTCGCCCATTAGATTTTTTTCTCCACCATATCTAAAGTGAGTAAAACCTACTCAGAATGATGAATATGATTGTAATAAAAACAGAAAATGCTAGAAATACTCAGCAGTTCAGGCAGCATCTGTGGAAAGAGAAACAGAGTTAACGTTTTAGGTCTGTCATGTATCCAAACATGTTTACTGCTTGTACTATTACATATGATGTGCCACCAGAGGGCACTATTATGGGAAACTTGTACACCAGCGGTATGGTCACTAAGGTGTGCCACCAGAAGGCACTGTAGTGGGAGACTTGTAGGTTACCTGTACAGGTGTGCCAGGTTCTATGTATGATACTCACTCTGGAGTTACATTAAATGGACTAAGGTCACTACAGTTCAAGTACAATACATTGCCTCATGGAGTCATTATCAGAGCATCTAAAGACATAACAAGGTGGATGACTTTTCGTCAGATTTAAATCTGCGCATTCCAGTGAGATGAAACATAGAAACATAGAAAATAGGTGCAGGAGCAGGCCATTCAGCCCTTCTAGCCTGCACTGCCATTCAATGAGTTCATGGCTGAACATGAAACTTCAGTACCCCCTTCCTGCTTTCTCGCCATACCCCTTGATCCCCCGAGTAGTAAGGACTTCATCTAACTCCCTTTTGAACATATTTAGTGAATTGGCCTCAACTACTTTCTGTGGTAGAGAATTCCACAGGTTCACCACTCTCTGGGTGAAGAAGTTTCTCCTCATCTCGGTCCTAAATGGCTTACCCCTTATCCTTAGACTGTGACCCCTAGTTCTGGACTTCCCCAACATTGGGAACATTCTTCCTGCATCTAACCTGTCTAAACCCGTCAGAATTTTAAACGTTTCTATGAGGTCCCCTCTCATTCTTCTGAACTCCAGTGAATACAAGCCCAGTTGATCCAGTCTTTCTTGATAGGTCAGTCCCACCATCCCGGGAATCAGTCTGGTGAATCTTCACTGCACTCCCTCAATAGCAAGAATGTTCTTCCTCAAGTTAGGAGACCAAAACTGTACACAATACTCCAGGTGTGGCCTCACCAATGCCCTGTACAACTGTAGCAACACCTCCCTGCCCCTGTACTCAAATCCCCTCGCTATGAAGGCCAACATGCCATTTGCTTTCTTAACCGCCTGCTGTACCTGCATGCCAACCTTCAATGACTGATGTACCATGAGCAATGATACGATTGAATTACTTGAACAAATTACAGTCTCATGACTGCTTCCTACACATTTGACATTCTTTAAGCAGTATATTTTTATCTCTTCCATTTTAGAATGTTTTCTCTCTCACTTTAGGTCATCTCGTGTCACACACCGTTTCCTGAGGTAGGTAACGCCTCTGCCGAGCTCTGCCAATCCTGTTCTGTAACTGGTTGCTTTGAGATGTCTGACACCGATAGGGTTTGAGAGGACCATTGAGGTGAAATCACTTTCGTGCCACCCAGCATTTCCACAGCTGAGGTCAGGATCTCATGGTGAGTTGGTGGGGAGAATGCAAAGTGTGGGTGTAAACTCTCTGACTCAGAATGCTGATACACCAACACATTTTAGCACTGGCCTGCCTCAATGAAGGCATGCATTTAAGCAGAGTAGGCCAACTGATTGAATACGCTTTAAAGAATTTTGGTGAGAGCTTCTGTTATTCTGTGTACAGTTCACTCGGTTGAAGAGAAAGTGCTTAAATAAAAAATGCAATTAAGAAAAAGGCAACAGGGAACCCTCATGATCAGATGAGAAAACGCCCTTGTTTACATGGCTTTCAAAGCCTTAATAAGGCCTGTGCGAGCATCTTGAGCACCCAGCATAGCCCAGTCAGAAAATACGAAGCACCTTTGGGGCAACAACTCTCTCCCGAGTCTTCTGACTCCCCCCCTCCCATCCGTACTGCAACAGAAAGTCTCAGGATTGGGTCTTGTACCTACTCTGGGCTAGGATTTCACCACTCAATCTTTTTGCAGCCAGGTTATAGAAACATCGAAACATAGAAAATAGGTGCAGGAGTAGGCCATTCGGCCCTTCAAGCCTGCACCACTATTCAATATGATCATGGCTGATCATACAACTTCAGTACTCCATTCCTGCTTTCTCTCCATACTCCTTGATCCCTTTAGCCGTAAAGGCCACATCAAACTCCTTTTTGAATATATCTAACAAACTGGCCTCAACAACTTTCTGTGGTAGAGAATTTCACTGGAATTCCACTGGCAAAGGATACTTAAAGGGTTGACGGTGGATAAGCAATGGCAAACATTTAAAGATCACATGGATGATCTTCAGCAATTGTATATCCCTGTCTGGAGTAAAAATAAAACGGGGAAGGTGGCTCAACCACGGCTAACAAGGGGAATTAAGGATACTGTTAAAGCCAAGGAAGAGACATATAAATTGGCCAGAAAAAGCAACAAACCTGAGGACTGGGAGAAATTTAGAATTCAACAGAGGAGAACTAAGGGTTTAATTAAGAGGGGGAAAATAGAGTACGAGAGGACGCTTGCTGGGAATATAAAAACTGACTGCAAAAGCTTCTATAAATATGTGAAGAGAAAAAGATCAGTGAAGACAAACGTAGGTCCCTTGCAGTCGGATTCAGGTGACTTTATAATGGGTAACAAAGAAATGGCAGACCAATTGAACAAATACTTCGGTTCTGTCTTCACAAAGGAAGACACAACTAACCTTCCGAATGTAATAGGGGACAGTGGGTCTAGTGGGAAGGAGGAACTGAAGGATATCCTTATTAGGTGGGAAATTGTGTTAGGGAAATTGATGGGATTGAAGGCCGATAAATCCCCAGGGCCTGATAGTCTGCATCCCAGAGTACTTAAGGAAGTGGCCCTAGAAATAGTGGATGCAATGGTGATCATTTTCCAACAGTCTATCGACTCTGGATCAGTTCCTATGGACTGGAGGGTAGCTAATGTAACACCACTTTTTAAAAAATGAGGAAGAGAGAAAACGGGTAATTATAGACCGGTTAGCTTGACATCAGTAGTAGGGAAAATGTTGGAATCAATCATTAAGGATGAAATATCAGCGCATTTGGAAAGCAGTGACAGGATCAGAGCAAGTCAGCATGGATTTATGAAAGGGAAATCATGCTTGACAAATCTTCTGGAATTTTTTGAGGATGTAACTAGCAGAGTGGACAAGGGAGAACCAGTGGATGTGGTGTATTTGGACTTTCAAAAGGCCTTTGACAAGGTCCCACACAAGAGATTGCTGTGCAAAATCAAAGCGCATGATATTGGGGGTAATGTACTGACGTGGATAGATAATTGGTTGGCAGTCAGGAAGCAGAGAGTCGGGATAAACGGGTCCTTTTCAGAATGGCAGGCAGTGACTAGTGGAGTATGTTTCTATGTACACAACTCTCTGAGTGAAGAAGTTTCTCCTCCTCTTGGTCCTAAATGGCTTACCCCTTATCCTTAGACTGTGACCCCTGGTTCTGGACTTCTCCAACATCGGGAACATTCTTCCTGCATCTAACCTGTCCAATCCCGTCAGAATTTTATATGTTTCTATGAGATCCCCTCTCATCCTTCTAAACTCCATTGAATATAAGGCTAGTCGATCCAGTCTTTCTTCATATGTCAGTCCTGCCATCCCGGGAATCAGACTGGTGAACTTTCGCTGCATTCTTTCAATAACAAGAATGTCCTTCCTCAGATTAGGAGACCAAAACTATACACTATTTAAGGTGTGGCCTCACCAAAGCCCAGTACAATTGCAGTAAGACTGCCCTGCTCCTATACTCAAATATTCTCGTTATGAAGGCCAACATGCCATTTGCCTTCTTCACCGCCTGCTGTACCTGCATGCCAACTTTCAATGACTGATGTACCATGACACCCAGGTCTCGTTGCACCTCCCCTTTTCCTAATCTGTCACCATTCAGATAATATTCTCCCTTCCTGTTTTTGCCACCAAAGTGGATAACCTCACATTTATCTACATTATACTGCATCTGCCATGCATTTTCCCACTCACCTAACCTGTCCAAGTCACCCTGCAGCCTCTTAGCATCCTCCTCACAGCTCACACCGCCACCCAGCTTAGTGTCATCTGCAAATTTGGAGATATTACATTCAATAGGAGGATTGTTGAAGCTTCTCACTGACAGCACAAAAGAGCCTCATTAAACTTTGAAGAATATACCTGACCCGTGATTTTCAGAGGTTTGGGAAGTGCACAGACTGTCCTCCTCTCCTCTAAAGAGTGGCTATAGCGGAAGGCCCTTCCTAGCCTTTGAGCAGTTTCTTAAAGCTGAGCTTTGCGGATTTCGAATTATTTCTTTCATAATTGTAGTTTTGACATTTTTGATCTATTTGCAAAAATTGTTGTTCGGTGCATTTGTTTATTTTTGGCTTTTTGATTTATTGTTTGCAATTTTGAACTTTCTTGGGCATTTTTGTTTTCATGCTGTAAATCCAGGAAACTGAAAACAACAACATCTCCTATTTATATTGCGACTTCACGTAGAAAAACATCTCAAACCTCACAAAGCTGTAGTCAAAAAATGAGTGCCATGCCAAACGGTATTAGCCAATGGGTGACCAAAAGCTTTTCCAAAAGAGGTGGATTTTAAGGAGGGAGGTGGAGAGGCAGTGAGGTTTAGGAAGGTCCAGTATGGGGAGTCGAGATGGCTCAAGTCATGTGGTGAAGGCAGGATGCACACGAGGCCAGATTCAGAGGAATGGAGAGTTATAGGGTCGGGAGTGAGAGTCGGGAGTAGTATAGCTGGAGGAGGTTACAGAGCTTGGGAGGGCAGAAGCCTTGGAGGGATTTAAACACAAGGACTACAATTTAAAATTTGAGGCATTTGGAGGAAGAGGAGCCAATGGAGATGAATGAGGAGAGGAGTGATGGTTGAGCGAGGCCAGCCAAGAAATGTAAAATAGTCGACTCTGAAGGTGAGAGAGGCATGGATGAGGGTTTCAGCAGCAGATTGGCTGAAGCTGGGGTGGAGGTGGACAATGTTATGGAGGTGTTCATCGGGGCGGAAGCTCAGCTTGGTGTCGAGTAGGACAGTGAGCGTCTGAACCCTCTGATTAGGCCTGATACAGTTGTTGGGGTGGGGTGTAAACTGTGGCAAGGGTATGAAGTTTGAGGCGCGGGTGGAGGGGCAAAAATAGTGGTTTTGGTCGTCCCAATGTTTAATTGGAGGGAATTCCAATGCTGGATGTTTGACAGTGAAGAGGTTTTTTTATTTGTTCCTGGGACATGGGAGTCGCCGGCAAGGCCAGAATTTATTGCCCATCCCTAATTGCCCTTGGGAAGTTGGAGGTGAGCCACCTTCTTGAGCTGCTGCAGTCCTTGTGGTGAAGGTACTTGTCATGTATCCTCCATGTTTACTGCTGGTACCATTACATATGATGTACCACCAGAGGGCACAGCAGTGGGAGACTTGTAAGTTACCTGTACAGGTGTGCCTGGCCTAGTATAAAAGGCAGGCCACCATATGTGATCCTCACTCTGGAGTTACCAATAAAGGACTAAGGTCACTACAATTCAAGTACAACACATTGCCCCATGGAGTCATTATCAGAGCATCTAATGGCATAACAGTACTCCCACAGTGCTGTTAGGGAGGTAGTTCCAGGATTTTGACCCAGTGACGATGAAGGAACGGCGATATACTTCCAAGTCAAGATGGTGTGTGACTTGGAGGGGAACTAGGAGGTGGTGGTGTTCCCATGCACCTGCTGCCCTTGTCCTTCTAGGTGGTAGATGTCACGGGTTTGAGAGATGCTGCGGAAGAAGCCTTGGCGAGTTGCTGCAGTGCATCTTGTAGATGGTACACATTGCAGCCACGGGACACTGCTGATGGAGGGAGTGAATGTTGAAGGTGGTGGATGGGGTGCCAATCAAGAGGGTTGCTTTGTCCTGGATGATATTGAGCTTCTTGAGTGTTGTTGGAGCTGCACTCATCCAGGCAAGTGGAGAGTATTCCATCATACTCCTGACTTGTGCCTTGTAGATGGTGGAAAATGTTACATATGTAAACATTGTAACTGTGTAAGGCTTGCCACCAGAGGGCGCAACTGTTGGAGGCCCAAGTGTCACCTGCACAAGAGAGTATAAAAGGTTATCTACCATGCTGCTTAGGCACTCTCGAGTTGTATTAAAGAGACTAAGGTCACATCAGTTTTAACTCAGTACTCAGTCTTGTGGAGTTCTTCCACACTTAACAATTGGCAACAAGTAACAGATTACGAACTTTCACACGGTCATGGCTGCCGTTGGTATTTTAGAGAGATTTGTCGAGGGTGATGATTGGGAAGCCTTCTGGACCAGTACTTCATGGCCAACGAACTGGATGAGGGCGATACAGCGATCAAGTGCAGGGCGATTCTCCTCACCGTATGTGGGTCCACAATATACGGCCTCATCAAGAATCTGCTAGCACCGGAGAAATCAGCGGGGAAGACATATACGGAGTTGTGTATGCTGGTTCGGAAACACCTCAAGCCAAAGGAGAGCGTCTTAATGGCCAGGTATCGCTTCTACACGCACCACCACTTCGAGGGCCAGGACATGGCTAGTCATGTCGCCGATCTGAGACGCCTTGCAGGAACTTGAGAATTTGCTGGATTTTTGGGGGAAATGCTGCGGGACATTTTTGTGCTTGGCATCGGCCACGAGGTCATTCTTTGCAAGCTTCTGTTCGCCGAATCCCTAGACCTGAACAAGGCCATCACGATAGCCCAGGTATTCATATCCACGAGATAGCTTCCCAACAGCGAAGCTCACCAGCAAGTACTGTGCATAAAATAACGTCACTAGCAGGCAGAACTGCATATGGCAGGGCCTACACATCTGCAGCTGCAAGACCTAGGATGACATAGAGTCCGCCATCGGGCGTGAATGCAAATCCACTAGCACCATGTTGGCGTTGCGGGAGTAATCATCGAGCCTATCAATGTCGATTCAAGCACCACGTATGCAAAGGCTATAAAACAATGGGGTACCTCCAGCGAATGTGCAAGAGTGTTGTGACTCACCACGTGACAGAGTCGGCAGAGCATGATCGATCCAGTGTGGATCACGCAGAACATACAAGAGCTGCAACTCAACCCGAGGAAGAAGTGTATGGGGTACACATCTTCACCAAGAGCCCTCCTGTTAGACTGAAAGTCAAATTGAATGGTATTCCAGTATCAATGGAGTTGGGCACGGGGGAGAGTCAGTCAATTATGAGCCAGAAGAATTTTGAAAAACTGTGGAGCAACAAGGCACAAAGGCCCAAACTGAGCCCAATTCAGACAAAGCTGCACATCTACACCAAAGAGCTCATACCAGTCATTGGCAGTGCGGCAGTTAAGGTATTGTACGATGGAGTTGTGCATGATTTATTACTGTGGATTGTACCAGGCGATGGCCCAACGCTATTCGGCAGAAGCTGGCTGGGAAAGATTCAATGGAACTGGGACGACATCAAAGCACTATCTTCAGTGGATGATGTCTCATGTGCGCAAGTGCTGAGCAAGTTTCCGTAGCTATTTGAACCAGGCATCGGCAACTTCACAGACGCCAAGGTGCAGATCCATCTAGTCCCCAATGCAAGGCCCGTTCATCACAAGGCTCGAGCGGTCCCATATATGTTGAGGGAGAACGTTGAGATCGAACTGGACAGACTTCAACGAGAGGGAATCATATCACCAGTCGAGTTCAACGAGTGGCCAGTCCGATTCTTCCGGTGTTGAAAAGAGATGGCATGGTCAGAATCTGCGGAGACTACAAGGTAACGATCAACAGAGTCTCGTTACAGGACCAGTACTCGCTACCCAAGGCAGATGACCTGTTCGCAACGTTAGCAGGGGGCAAGTCATTCACCAAGTTGGACGTAACCTCTGCCTACATGACACAGGAGCTGGCTGAATCTGCGAAAAGATTGACTTGCATCAATACGCACAAAGGACTGTTTATATACCACAGGTGCCCTTTGGGGATTCGCTCCGCGGCTGCCATCTTCCAGAGGAACATGGAGAGTCTGCTGAAATCAGTTCGGCGCACCCGTTGTGTTTCAAGATGACATCCTGATCACCCGGTCGTGACACCACCGAACACCTGCACAACCTGGAAGAGGTTCTAAGTCGACTAGACAGAGTGGGACTCAGGCTGAAATGCTCCAAGTGTGTTTTCCTGGTGTCAGAGGTCAAATTTTTGGGGAGAAAGATTGCGACATACAGCATCAGACCCACGGATTCAAAGACTGAGGCCATCAAGAAAGCACCCAAATCACAGAATGTGATGGAGCTGCGTTCGTTCCTGGGACTCCTCAATTATTTCGGTAAATTTCTACCCGGATTAAGCGCTTTGCTGGAACTGTTGCACATGTTGCTATGTAAGGGTGATGACTGGGTTTGGGGTAAATCTCAAGAGACAGCTTTTGAGAAGGCCAGAAACCTACTTTGTTCTAATAAGTTACTTGTACTGTATGAACAATTAGTGCTAGCTTGTGATGCATCTTCGTATGGGGTCGGCTGTGTGTTACAGCAAACCAATGTATCGGGCAAATTTCAACCGGTTGCATATGCGTCTAGAAGTCTGTCTAAGGCTGAAAGAGCCTACAGTATGGTCGAGAAAGAGGTGTTAGCATGTGTATATGGGGTTAAGAAAATGCGCCAATACCTATTTGGACTTCAGTTTGAGCTTGAAACTGACCACAAACCGCTCATTTCGATGTTTTCAGAAAGCAAAGGTATAAACAGCAATTCTTCATCCCGCATCCAAAGATGGGCACTAACATTGTCCGCCTATGACTATGTTATTCGCCACAGACCAGGCACGGAGAACTGTACTGATGCCCTCAGTCGGCTACCATTGCCCACTACCGGGGTGGAAATGGCGCAGCCTGCAGACTTGCTTCCAGTCATGGATGTTTTTGAGAGTGAGGGGTCACCTGTCACTGCTTGCCAGATCAGGACTTGGACCAATCAGGATCCTGTGCTATCACTTGTAAAAAGTTGTGTCCTCAATGGGAGCTGGTCGGCTGGTTCCCAGGGAAATGCAAGATGAAATTAAGCCGTTTCACCGACGCAAAGATAAAATGTCCATCCAGTCGGATTATCTCTCATGGGGTAATCACATGGTTTTGCCAAAAAAAGACAAGGAAACATTTATACACGACCTACACAATACCCACCCAGGTATAGTCATGATGAAGGTAATAGCCAGGTCGCATGTTTGGTGGCCCGGCATTAACTCGGACTTAGAGTCATGCGTACACCAGTGCAACACATGCTCACAACTGAGCAATGCACCAAGGGAGGCTCCATTGAGTCTGTGGTCATGGCCCTCCAAACTGTGGTCCAGGATCCACATAGATTTTGCTGGCCCCTTTCTCGGAAAGATGTTTTTAGTTGTAGTGGACGCTTACTCTAAATGGATTGAATGTGTAATCATGTCATCCAGCACATCCACTTCCACCATTGAAAGCCTCTGGGCTATGTTCGCCACCCATGGCTTGTCCGACGTCCTTGTCAGTGACAATGGACTGTGTTTCACCAGCTCGGAATTCAACGAGTTTATGACCCGCAATGGCATCAAGCATGTCAGGTCTGCCCCATTTAAACCTGCATCCAACAGTCAAGCGGAACGGGCAGTTCAAACTATCAAGCAGAGCTTGAAACGCGTGATGGAAGACTCCTTGCAGACCCGCTTATCTCGGGTTCTGCTCAGCTACTGGACATGATCCCACTCGCTCACTGGGATTCCCCCTGCAGAATTGTTAATGAAGAGAGCACTCAAAACCAGGCTCTCCCTAGTCCACCCGGATCTAAATGATCATGTGGAAACCCGGCATCACCGGCAAAACATGTACCACGATCGCGCGGCTGTATCGCGTGACATTGATATTAACGACCCTGTGTTTGTCCTGAATTATGGTCATAGTCCTAAATGGGTTGCTGGCTGGCACTGCCTTGGCCAAGGAGTGGAATAGAGTGTTTATAGTCAAACTATTGAATGGACAAACGTGCAGAAAGCATTTGGCTCAGATCAAACTGCGATTCACCGACAACTAGGAACAACCTTAAGAAGACCATCACCATCATCGATCCACCAACACACACCCAACCAGCAATCAACTCGCTGTCAATCAAGAGGATGAACCCACCATTCCCAACAGTCCTGTCAGACCAGTCACGCCGCAGTGTAACAATGGTCCGACCAACTCACCCATGCCAGAGTTTGAACTCAGACGATCAACCAGGGAGCATAGAGCCCCGGATCGTCTCAACTTGTAAATCATTTGTATCAAAGATTTTGGGGGGAGTGATGTTATGTATGTAAACATTGTAACTGTGTAAGACTTGCCACCAGAGGGCACAACTGTTGGAGGCCCAAGGGTCATCTGCACACCTCGTGCAAGGGAGTATGAAAGGTTGTCTGCCATGTTGCTTAGGCACTCTGGAGTTGTGTTAAAGAGACTAAGGTCACATCAGTTTTCAGTCTTGTGGCGTTCTTCCACATTTAACAGAAAGGCTTTGGGGAGTCAAGAGGTAAGGCACTCGCCACAGAATACTCAAGCTCTGACCTGCTCTAGTAGCCATGGCATTTATGTGGCTGATCCAGTTAAGTTTCTGGTCAATGGTAACCCCACTAAGATGTTGGTGGGGTATTCGGTATTCGGTACTATCGTTATATATCAAGGGGCAGTGGTTAGACTCTTGCTTGTTGAAGATAGTAATTGCCTGGCACTTTTGTTGCACTTATCAGCGCAAGCCTGAATGTTGTTCAAGTCTTGCTACTGCTTCATTATCTGAGGAGTTGCAAATAGCACTGTGATGGAGGGAAGTTGATTGATGAAGCAGGAACTCCTGCAGTCATGTCCTGGGGCTGAGATGATTGGCCTCCAACAACTACAACCACCTTACTTTGTGTTAGGTATGACTCCAGACAGTGGAAAATTTACCCCTGAATCCCATTGACATCAGTTTTACTAGGGTGTCTTGATGCCAAATTCGGTCAATGCTGCCTTGATGTCAAGGGCAGTCACCTCACTTCTGGAATTCATCTCTTTTGTCCATGTTGGGACCAAGACTGTAATGAGGTCTGGGTCTGAGTGGTCCTGGCGGAACCCAAACTAAGCATCGACGAGCAGGTTATTGGCGAGTAAGTGCCGTTTGATAGCACTATCAACGATACTTTCCACAACTTTGGTGATGATTGAGAGGAGACTGATGGGGCGGTAATTGGATGGATTGGATTTGTCCTGCTTTTTGTGAACAGGACATACCTGGGCAGTTTTCCATGTTGACGGATAGATGACAGTGTTGTAGCTGTACTGGAACAGCTTGGCTAGCGGCGTGATTAGTTCTGGAGCACAAGTCTTCAGCACGACAGCTGGGATATTGTCGGGACTCATAACCTTTGCTGTATCCAGTGCGCTCAGTCATTTCTTGATATCACGTGGAGCAAATCAAATTGGCTGTAGACTGGCTTCTGTGATGATGGGGACCTCAGGAGGAGGCCAATATCGATCATCCACTCGGCACTTCTGGCTGAAGATGGTTGCAAAATCTTCAGCCTTGTCTTTTGTACTCACGTGCTGGGCTCCGTCATCATTGAGGATGGGGTTATTCATGGGGCCTTCTCCTCCCGTTAGTTGTTCACCACCATTCACAACTGGATGTGACAGGACTGCAGAACTTTGATCTGATCCGGTGATTATGGCATCGCTTAGCATGCAGTCCTGTGTTGCAGCTTCCCCAGTTTGGCACCTCATTTTCAGGTAAGCCTGTGCTGCTCCTGGCATGTTCTTCTGCACTCCTCATTTTTTTTCTTTATTCATTCATGGGATGAGGGTGTGTCGCTGGCAATGCCGGCATTTAATACCCATCCCTAACTGCCCTTGAGAACCAGGATTGCTCCCCTGGCTTGATGGTAATAGTGAGGGATATGCCAGGCCATGAGGTTACAGATTGTGGTGGAATACAATTCTGCTGCTGCTGACAGCCCACAGCGCCTCATAAGAACATAAGAACATAAGAAATAGGAGCAGGAGCAGGCCATTTGGCCCCATGATCTGATCATGGACTCAGCTCCACTTCCCTGCCCGCTCCCCATAACCCTTATCGCTCAAAAATCTGACTATCTCCATCTTAAATATATTCAATGACCCAGCCTCCACAGCTCTCTGGGGCAGGGAATTCCACAGATTTACAACCCTCTGAGAGAAGAAATTTCTCCTCATCTCAGTGTTAAATGGGCGGCCCCTTATTCTGAGATGATGGGCTAGAATTTCCCTAACCTGTTTTTCTGGAGTTCCCACCCAAGGTGCGCCGTTTTTGTCCGCCTCAAAGCGTGACGAAAAAAGACGTCAGTATTCTGGCCACTCCCCAGCCTCTCTTCGGTCGTGGCGCAATGCGGCCCAATGAATTGGGGGCGGAGCCAGGTCCCGGTACTGAAAACAGTGCCGGGACCTCTGCACATGCACGCTAGAGCCTGCGCGCATGTGCAGTAGCTCCTGGCAGGCCGTTTCTGCAAACGCGCGCTGCAGGCTGTGTGGAAGGGGCCCGAAGGATGCCGAATCTGTGAGTACACGCTGCAGGCTGTGTGAGAGGGGCCCACAACAGGCCCTAGCCCTGGCTGAATGGGCTCCCTCATCGGCGGCCTGTTGCGTTCCCGAAGGTAGGAGTTCTATTTTTTATTTGTTATTTACTGATTGATTTTGGTGCTTTGGTTCAGGGTTCCTTCTTTTTTTTATTTGTTATTTATTGATTGCTTATTATTTTGGTCTTGGTTCTTTAGGGGCAGGGTTCCTTCTATTTTATTTGTTAATTAATTGCTTATTACTTTTTGTGCTTTGTTTGGTGCTTGGTGGTGTTTTAAATGTAGTTACTTGCGCCGATTCCTTAACTGTAAGTAAAGTCTTTCTGTGCGGACAAAAGTGGACACATAAGCTGCCTTAAGTTAGTTTAGTACAACTTTTTCTGGCCAAATTGGCATAAATGGTGTAACTGGCTGGGAACGCCCCCTTTTGAAAAAAAAAATGACCTAACAAAATACCTAACTAACTCACTTACACTGGCGCAAATTAAATGGCCATATTTACAACTAAAAATCAAGTTACACCAAAAAAAACGGTGCAACTCATGGGGAAATTTTGGTCCATAGACCACTCATTAGTTTCCCCTATGAGTGGAAATATCCTCTCTGCATCCACCTTGTCGAGCCCCCTCATTATCTCATATGGTTCAATAAGATCACCTCTCATTCTTCTGAACTCCAATGTGTATAGGCCCAACCTACTCAACCTATCTTCATAAGTCAACCTCCCATCTCCGGAATCAACCTCGTGAACCTTCTCTGAATGGTCTCCAATGCAAGTGTATCCTTCCTTAAATACGGAGAAAAAAACTGTACGAAGTACTTCAGGTGTGGCCTCACCAATACCCTGTACAGTTATAGCAGGACTTCTCTGCTTTTATACTCCATCCCTGTTGCAATAAAGGCCAACATTCCATTTGCCTTTCTGATTACTTGCTGTACCTGCATACTAACTTTTTGTGTTTCATGCACAAGGACCTCCAGGTCCCTCTGTACTGCAGCACTTTGCAATTTTTCTCCATTTAAATTATAATTTGCTTTTCTATTATTTCTGCCAAAGTGGGTAACCTTACATTTTCCCACATTATACTCCATCTGTCAAAGTTTTGCCCACTCACTTTGCAGATTATTTATGCCTCATGGTTGAGAGAGGTGCTGGAGAGGTCGAGCTGCTGAGTGCCATGAGCCTACGTGTGGAAGCTGATCCGACGTCTGTAGAGATTGTTGCCGAGGGGCAATTGTAACGTGGCAGATAAAGTGGCCAAGGATAAATCCCTGTGGGCCCCAGAGGTAACGGCATGGCAGCGAGACAGATTTATTTTGTGGACCCAGGAAGCGCACTCCAGCTCCCGAATGGCCCCACAAAAAGCAAATGACAAATTTCCTGGCCTTTTTTTTGAGCGACCGCTGGTTAGGCTGCAAAACGCCAGCCACAAACTCTGCCCATTCTGGGGACAACCGGCGTTGGACCCCTGGTTGCATATTTCAGCAAATCGGGGTCCTCGGCTTGTTTCAGGTGCCGGGGTGCTCGGCCATTCACAGGTCCATTGTAAAGTTAGATCTAGAGGGCCTTGGGCGTCAGTGGGGCAGCTGGGGTCCCCGCCCCAATGTTCAACTGACAGCCACTTGGTTGTCAGTTGAAAATCAGCTCCTTCATCTTACAGTTCAGGGAGCTCCAAAGAGGGTCAATGGATCAACGCAAATATTACTGAATAGTGTGGTGAAAGTTGATCACTTTGCCTCACACCTCATAGGAACACAGAACTCCATGAAGGAATGTTGCCACTTGTATTTTTACAGCAATGGCTGGACGACAACAGCAATATTTGCTGCCATTTAGCTAATTGCATTTTTAACGCTGATTTTTCGACTGATTTGTTCTTCTAAAATATGTTTTCACATTGCGTACACTGAGAGAAGAACAGTGAGCTACTGAAATAGCTTGATGTACTTTTACGTCTGAGAAGTGCAGTTTTCACATTCTGTGGTGTTTCTTTTGTCATTGCTGTTTTGCAACCTCTGAGGCTGCGGGTGATCGTCAGGCAGATTAGACGTGTGATACAACAGTTTGATGTGGCCACGTCCTCAATGTCGCATGTCTCTTCTGGCTGACAGAGGTTATTATAGATGTGCATTTCCTTCCGCCTCAGCAGAACACAGCAGAACATTCTACTCTACGTAAACTTGAGGTCATCCAAACCTCGGCAGCCCATGTCCTAACTCGCACCAAGTCCCGCTCACCCCTGTGCTTGCTGACCTACATTGGCTCCCTGTTAAGCAGCGCCTCGATTTAAAAATTCTCATCCTTGTTCACAAATCCCTCCATGACCTCGCCCCTCCTTATCTCTGTTATCTCCTTCAGCCTCACAACCGCCCCGAGATGTCTGCATCCTCTAATTCTGCCCTTTGAGCAGCCCTGATTATAACTGCTCAACCATTGGTGGCCCTGCCTTCTGTTGCCTGGGCCCCAAGCTCTGAAACTCCCTGCCTAAACCTCTCCGCCTCTCTACTTCTCTTTCCTCCTTTAAGATGCTTCTTAAAACCTACCTCTTTGACCAAGCTTTTGGTCATCTAACTGTAATTTCTTCTTATTCGACTCGGTGTCAAATTTTTTGTCTTATAACACTCCTGTGAAGCGCCTTGGGACGTTTTACTATGTTAAAGTCGCTATATAAATACAAGTTGTTGTTGTTGTTGAAATCAGTTTCCGCCCTACACTAAAGGCAGCACAGCTTTTACTACAGCGTGAAAATTAATTCTGGAACTCCGACTGACAGCAGGAAATTCCCCATCTCCTGTCTTTATCTGTCATGACCACTGGCAACTCAGAACAAGAATGTTTTATCTTGTAGGAAAGCGTGAGCTGCAGTCAGTGGTAACGCTCCCTCCTACCTTTTGAGTCATAGGTTCAACCCGACCATAGACCTAGACATATGGGGGGTGAATGTCGTGGGTGTTAACACAAAATGGCCGATAGTGAGTTGGCACAATCCACAATGGTAAGGAAAATCAGGCGGGGTGTAAAACACGCTGCCGAGTCGCTTTTCCCCGCGTTTGTGTGACCGCTCTCGACCAAATCCACCCCTGTAATCTAGGCTGACGCACCCATGCAGTACTAAGGGAGTACTGCATTGTCAGAGGTGCCGTCTTTCAGGTGCGATGTTACACTGAGCTCTTGGCTGTCTGCTCAGGTAAGAGATCCCACAGCATTTTTGAATCACAGTAAGGAGTAAGGTGTTTAATCAACATTCCCCTGTCAACCGACATCACCAAAAGTAGATTTCTGGTCATTTTTTTCATTTGTTGTTTGTGGGACCTTGCTGTTTGTAAATTTACTGATGGAATTATACCTCAAATGTGACCTTTTGGTTGTAAAGTGCTTTGGGGCTGATACGGTGCTCTAGAAATGCAAATGCAAAGGGATTTAATTTGGACCCAAATGTCTTGCAATCTATTTATTTTCTCCCCATCCTTTCAATGTAAATGTATAATAATAGCTGCTTGGTCTGTCTATTTGCATGTGAAGGAAGTCAAATACTCAAGTTTCCCTTGCGAGCTCAGTGAATCTATCCAGTGCGTAGCTGAGCCACACAGACCAGGACTGTCCCAGGCTTGATCGCTCGTTATTCTGAGCTAACCGATCTCAGGTGGGGCAGTGATACTCGGCCCGAAATTAGAGAGGGAAAATTCGGTCAGGCTTTTCTTACTATTATTAACTGCTCAGTGAGTCTCCGCTGACAAACTTCAAATGTAGGCATCAGGTGAGGACAGACTCAGGCCTGGAGGTAGTGTACCGCCTTATCCCCAACGCCCCCACCCATTGTCTTGCTGAATCTTGCATAAATGATGACCACTGGAGCAAGGTACCAATGGCTAGTTGATTCTCATGGAACCATACAGTAACAAAGAGTCAATTAGGTTGGAGGAGAAAAACTGCCCAAGGAAACTAGACTCACCATAATGATACACAGACTTGCATTTATATGACGCCTTTCACGACCACCGGACGTCTCAAAGCACATTACAGATAAGGGAGTACTTTTGGCGTGTAGTCACTGTTGTAATATGGGAAGTGCGGCAGCCAATTTGCGCATAGCAAGCTCCCACAAACAGCAATGTGATAATGACCAGATCATCTGTTTTTGTTATGTTGATTGAGGGCTAAATATAGGCCAGGACACCAGGGATAACTCTTCTGCTCTTCTTCAAAATAGTGTCTGGTCTAAACATAGAAACATGGAAACATAGAAAATAGGTGCAGGAGTAGACCAATCGGCCCTTCGAGCCTGCACCACCATTCAATAAGATCATGGCTGATCATTCCCTCAGTTCCCCTTTCCTGCTTTCTCTCCATACCCCTTGATCCCTTTAGCCGTAAGGGCCATATCTAACTCTCTCTTGAATATAGCCAATGAACTGGCATCAACAACTCTCTGCGGTAGGGAATTCCACAGGTTAACAACTCTCTGAGTGAAGAAGTTTCTCCTCATCTCAGTCCTAAATGGCTTACCCCTTATCCTTAGACTATGTCCCCTGGTGCTGGACTTCCCCAACATCGGGACATTATTTCTGCATCTAACTTGTCCAGTCCCGTCAGAATTTTATATGTTTCTATGAGATCCCCTCTCATCCTTCTAAACTTCATTGAATGCAGGCCCAGTCGATCCAGTCTCTCCTCATATGTCACTCCTGCCATCCCGGGAATCAGTCTGGTGAACCTTCACTGCACTCCCTCAACAGCAAGAATTCCTCAGATTAGGAGAACAAAACTGAACACAATATTTCAGGTGAGGCCTCACCAAGGCTCTGTACAACTGCAGTAAGACCTCCCTGTTCCTATACTCAAATCCCCTAGATATGAAGGCCAACATGCCATTTGCCTTCTTCACTGCCTGCTGTACCTGCATGCCAACGTTCAATGACTGATGTACCATGACACCCAGGTCTCGTTGCACCTCCCCTTTTCCTAATCTGCCACCATTCAGATAATATTCTGCCTTCATGTTTTTGCCATCAAAGTGGATAACCTCGCATTTATCCACATTATACTGCATCTGCCATGCATTTGTCCACTCACCTAACCTGTCCAAGTCCCCCTGCAACCTCTTAGCGTCCTCCTCACAGCTCACACCGCCACCCAGTTTCGTGTCATCTGCAAATTTGGAGATATTACACGCAATTCCTTCATTTAAATCATTGATGTATATTGTAAATAGCTGGGGTCCCAACACTGAACCTTGCGGTGCCCCACTAAGGCCCCAAGTTTCGCCATGATTTGCTCCTGATTTTTAGGAGCAACTGGTATAGAATGGAGTATCTTAGAAATCGGAATTCTCGCCATTTAGTTTGCTCCAGTTCTAGTCAGTTAGAACAGTTTCACTTTGGAAGGGGGAGGGGGGGGAGGAGAAGGGGGAAGGGGTGGGAGAAGAAGGGGAAAGGGGGGAGGAGCATAAGGGGGAAGGGGGGAAGGAGGAAAAGGGGGAGGGAAAGAAAAGGGGGGGGAAAAGAGAAGGGGGGAAAGGAGAGGGGGGAAGGAGATTGGGAAGAAAGGAGATGGGGGGGAAAGGAGATGGGCGGGGGGGGAAGGAGAAGGGGTAGGGAGGCTGAACGGGCCGGGCCCAGCCGGGCCCGAGACTTCGGGCAGGGCCCGTCCCCAGCACCAGATTTACAAGTAGGTGGCGTTGGGTCGGGTCGGGGGGAGCGCGGGTCGGGGTCGGGAGCGCGGGTCGGGTCGGGGGGGTGGTGGGAGGGAGGTCGGTTCGGTTTGGGTTGGGGGGAGGGAGGGAGAGGGAGGTCAGGTCAGGGGGAGGGAGGTCAGGTCGGGTCCAGTCGGGCGGGGGGGGGGGGAAGCGGAAGTCGGGTCGGGTCAAGTCCGGGGGGTTGGGTCGGGTCCGGTCCGGGGGAGGGGGGGAAGCAGGAGTCGGGTCGGTGTTGGGTCCGGTCCGGAGGCGAGAAGCGGGAGTCGAGTCGGGTCGGGAGGAAACAGGAGCTGGGCGTGGGAGGAGCCTTATTCACGCAGCCCCAGTGAGGCCATCGGCCAGGGCTAGGGGCTGCGTGCTTCGGCTCCTCCCACACAGTTTTGGGCGCCTGGAGGTACTGCACATGCGCGCCCACTGTAGCTGCGCTGCGCCGAGCTGCAAACGACCTGCAGGGAGCTGGAGAATCTGGAAGATTTTTTTAGGCGCACTTTGTGGCGCGAAAAACGGGCGTCCAGGTCGGGACTGTGCCGTTCTAGGCGCGGCTCGAAACTTGGGCCCTAAGTCACTGCCTGTCATTCTGAAAAGGACCCATTTATCCCGACTCTCTGCTTCCTGTCTGCCAAGCAGTTCTCTATCCACTTCAGTACATTACCCCCAATACCTTGTGCTTTAATTTTGTACAGCAGTCTCTTGTGTGGGACCTTGTCAAAAGCCTTTTGGAAGTCCAAATGCAACACATCCACTGGTTCTCCCTTGTCCACTCTACTAATTATATCCTGAAAAAATTCTAGAAGATTTGTCAAGCATGATTTCCTTTTCATAAATCCATGCTGACTTAGACCAATCCTGTCACTGCTTTCCAAATGCGCAGCTATTTCATCTTTAATAATTGATTCCAACATTTTCCCCACTACTGATGTCAGATTAACTGGTCTATAATTACCCGTTTTCTCTCTCCCTCCTTTTTTAAAAAGTGGTGTTACATTAGCTACCCTTCTGTCTATAGGAACTGATCCAGAGTCGATAGACTGTTGGAAAATGATCACCAATGCATCCATTTCTAGGGCCACTTCCTTAAGTACTTTGGGATGCAGACTATCAGGCCCCAGGGATTTATCAGCCTTCAATTCCATCACTTTCCCTAACACAATTTCTCGCCTAATAAGGATTTCCTTCAGTTCCTCCTTCTCACGAGACCCTTGGTCCCCTTGTATTTCCGGAAGGTTATTTGTGTTTTCCTTCATGAAGACAGAACCAAATTATTTGTTCAACTGGTCTGCCATTTCTTTGTTCCCAATTATAAATTCACCTGAATCCGACTGCAAGGGACCTACGTTTGTCTTCACTAATCTTTTTCTGTTCACATACCTATGGAAGCTTTTGCAGTCAGTTTTTATGTTCCCAGCAAACTTCCTCTCATACTCTATTTTCCCCCTCTTAGTTAAACCCTTTGTCCTCCTCTGCTGAATTATAAAATTCTCCCAGTCCTCAGGTTTTCTGCTTTTCCTGGCTAATTTATATGCCTCTTCCTTGGATTTAACACTATTCTTAATTTCCCTTATTAGCCACGGTTGAGCCACCTTCCCCGTTTTATTTTTACTCCAGGAAATCCTCCTCCACCGCATTGCTACCAGTTTAGTTAGCCCAATCTATATGTAGATTAAAGTCGCCCATGATAACTGCTGTACCTTTATTGCACGCATCCCTAATTTCTTGTTTGATGCTGTTCCCAACCTCACTATTACTGTTTGGTGGTCTGTAAACAACTCCCACAAGCATTTTCTGCCCTTTGGTATTCCGTAGCTCCACCCATACCGATTCCACATCATCCAAGCTAATGTCCTTCCTTACTATTGCGTTAATTTCCTCTTTAACCAGCAACACCACCCCACCTCCTTTTCCTTTCTGTCTATCCTTCCTAAAAAGGTTACATTGTGAGGGCAGGTTGCATAGACTAGGCTTGTATTTCCTTGAGGATAGAAGATTAGGAGGTGATCTAATTGAAGTGTTTAAGATGATTAAAGGAGCTAATTGGGTAGATAGAGAGAAACTATTTCTGCTGATGGGAGAGTCCAGAACAAATGGGAATAACCTTAAAATTTGAGTTCGGCCATTCATGGGTGATGTCAGACAAAGGATAGTGGAAATCTCTAGTGTCAGCTGTGGCTCTGTGGCTCAGTGCGTAGGACACTCGCCTGGGCAACGATGGCGGTGTGGCGTTCCGGTCTGTCACTGTTGGAGTTGTGTATGAGGGTCCTGAAGTTCCAGGTCCCGGACTCCATTTTGAAGGGTGGAAGATGCCTGTGCGTGAGTTCTTTTAACATGAGGTGGTTGTTGCACACCGGCTACCACACGGGCTTAGCAGAGCAAAGTCTTGGTCCAGTGGCAAGGGGGTCCAAGACGACTGGAGATCAGGCACTGATGTATGAGCCTAATTGCCTACGGCGGGATGCGAGCCGTAAGCTCGGCGTTGAGCAGCACCCTTTGCTGAGGTGGTGAGAAAACTGAGGCCTAGCTGAGGGCTGGCATTGGGAAGGTCAGAGCTGCAAATTGTGGGAGGAGAAGTCAAATAGATCAGAGTTACCACAGCCATTGTGCACACCACGTGCTCAACAGAGACTGCACCATTGAGTGGGGCCAGTGGCCAGGACCCGTGCTGCAAGGGCCCACTGCCCACCCTCATCCCCCAGCTCAACTTGCCTTCCAGGTCGACCTCTCTACTACCAAGGGCCCTCCAACTGAACTCTCGCTCCGCACTGGCAGACTCAGCTGCTCCGGCAATCTCAATTGCAGTGAACCTTTGACCAGCTCCACTCTCAGGTTTGGGCCTTACCTTCACTCCTCGCCCTCATGCTCGAGCCTTCCCAATAGCAACGCTTGGGCCTCCAATCCTCCGGCGATGTTTGGGCCGACAACCCTCCGGCGATGTTTGGGCCGACAATCCTCCGGCGATGTTTGGGCCGACAATCCTCCGGCAATGTTTGGGCCGACAATCCTCTGGCGATGTTTGGGCCTACAATTCTCCATCGATGCTTGGGCCTACAACCCTCCGGCAATGTTTGGGCCTACAATCCTCCGGCGATGTTTGGGCCTACAATCCTCCGGCAATGTTTGGGCCGACAATCCTCCGGCAATGTTTGGGCCTACAATCCTCCGGCGATGTTTGGGCCGACAATCCTCCGGCAATGTTTGGGCCTACAATCTTCCGGCGATGTTTGGTCCGACAATCCTCCGGCAATGTTTGGGCCAACAATCCTCCGGCGATGTTTGGGTCTACAATCCTCTGCCGATGTTTGGGCCTACAATCTTCTGGCGATGCTTGGGCCTACAATCCTCCGGTGGTGCTTGGGCCTACAATCCTCCGGTGATGCTTGGGCCTACAATTCTCCATCGATGCTTGGGCCTACAACCCTCCGGCGATGTTTGGGCCTACAACCCTCCGCCGATGTTTGGGCCAACAATCCTCCGGCAATGTTTGGCCGACAATCCTCCGGCGATGTTTGGGCCTACAATCCTCTAGCGATACTTGGGCCTACAATCCTCTGGCGATGCTTGGGCCTACAATCCTCCGGCGGTGCTTGGGCCTACAATCCTCCGGTGATGCTTGGGCCTACAATCCTCTGGTAATGCTTGGGCCTACAATTCTCCATCGATGCTTGGGCCAACGATCCTCTGCCGATGTTTGGGCCTACAATCCTCTGGTGATGTTTGGGCCTACAATCATCCGGCGATGTTTGGGCCTACAATTCTCCGGTGATGTTTGGGCCTACGATCCTCTGGTAATGTTTGGGCCTACAATCCTCTGGTGATGTTTGGGCCTACAATCCTCTGGTGATGTTTGGGCCTACAATCCTCTGGTGATGTTTGGGCCTACAATCATCCGGCGATGTTTGGACCTACAATCCTCCGGTGATGTTTGGGCCTACAATCCTCTGGTGATGTTTGGGCCTACAATCCTCTGGTGATGTTTGGGCCTACAATCATCCGCCGATGTTTGGGCCTACAATCCTCCGGTGATGTTTGGGCCTACAATCCTCTGGTGATGTTTGGGCCTACAATCCTCCGGTGATGCTTGGGCCTACGATCCTCTGGTAATGTTTGGGCCTACAATCCTCTGGCGATGCTTGGGCCTACGATCCTCCAGTGATGTTTGGGCCTACAATCCTCCGGCGATGTTTGGGCCTACAATCCTCTGGTGATGTTTGGGCCTACAATCCTCCGGTGATGCTTGGGCCTACAATCCTCCGGTGATGTTTGGGCCTACAATCCTCCAGTGATGCTTGGGCCTACAATCCTCCAGCGATGTTTGGGCCTACAATCCTCCGATGATGTTTGGGCCTACAATCCTCCGGTGATGTTTGGGCCTACAATCCTCCGGTGATGTTTGGGCCTACAATCCTCCGGTGATGCTTGGGCCTACAATCCTCCGGTGATGTTTGGGCCTACAATTCTCTGGCGATGCTTGGGCCTACGATCCTCTGGCAATGTTTGGGCCTACAATCCTCCGGCGATGTTTGGGCCTACAATTCTCTGGCGATGCTTGGGCCTACGATCCTCTGGCGATGTTTGGGCCTACAATCCTCCAGCGATGCTTGGACCTACAATCTTCTGATGATGCTTGGGCTTGCAATCCTCCAATACCCACACTAGCTGATGATTGACCGGGATTCATCGTTTTCCGGAATTTAAACGCTTCGATGCTGACATCGCCACCCTAAGCGAGACCTGGCAGGCAGGGGAAGGCCAGCTCAAAGAACAAGGTGGAGGTTACACCTTCTTCGAGAAAGGCAAGCCAGAGGAAGAACGTTGCCTCCACGATTTCGTCATCAAGAACGAGTAGGTCAACTGCTTCAAAGACTCCCCCTGCGGGATTAGCGAATGTCTCATGCCTTTCCGACTCACCCTATCCCAGAACCGGTACGCCACAGTCATCAGCGCGTACGTCCCAACACTCAACGCAACAGATGCGGCCAAAGAGGGATTTTACTCCAGCCTCGAACAATCCCTATCCCACATTCCTACGGACGACAAACTGATGCTCCTCGTCAACTTCAACGGCAGAGTCGGTAAGGACACATTCCTCTGGGGAGGCGTGATCGGCAGAGAGGGGGTAGGGAAAACCAACTCCAGGGGTACCTCCTAACAAAATGCCTAGAACATGAACTTGTCATCACTAACAGCTTGTTCTGCCAGAAGGACAAATACAAGGCATCGTGGCAACATCTCGCTCCAAACACTGGCACCTGCTCGACTATGTCACCGTTCGAGCCAGGGATCGCAAGGATGTGCACATCACCTACACCATGACAGGAACTGCCGACTGCTGGACGGACCACCGCCTAATCCATTCCATCATCAACATCAATATAGCCCCAAAGCAGCGACCGAAGCTGAAGCAGTGCCACAAAATAATCAACGCCGGAGCACTCAAAAGAGCCTCACTGCTAACCTGGCGACCCTTGATGACCCCGAGATGCAGAATGCCCACAGCACTTGGTCTGCCCTCCAGGCCACCATAATGAGTGCCTGCGAAGAGATGCTCGGTCATTCAACCAGGAAACACCAGGACTGGTTTGATGAGAATGACCAGGAGATCCAACAGCTAATAAATCGCAAGCGCAGGGCATTTCTGAACCTAAAACAACAACCCAACTCGGGAGCAGCAAAGCAGCATTATAGACGGCTTAAGGCCAAGGTTCAACAAAACCTAAAGAATAGATGGTGGGTGGAGAAAGCATAGGTGATTCAGCAGCTGGCCGACAGCTATGATGTGCGAGGATTTTTCACCGCAGTCAAGTCCATCTACGGCCCAAGCACCCAAGGCCCCACCCCACTGCTGGCCAAGAACAGGGAGACACTCATCAGGGACACCAGGCAGTCAGGACCCGCTGGAAGGGGCACTTCGAAGATCTCCTTAACCAAGACTCTGCCTTTGACTCGAGTGTTCTCAACTCCATCCCGCAGCATGTGACCCGCCACCATCTCAACAAAACCCCAGCCCTACATGAGGTAGAAAAGGCCATCTGTCAGCTCAAGAACAATAAGGCAACGGGAGCGGATGGAATCCCCGCTGAGGCACTAAAGTATGGTGGAAAGGCACTATTGGCATGAATGCATGACTTCATCTCTCTCATCTGGAAGGAGGAGAGCATGCTGGGAGATCTCAGAGAGGCAGTAATCATGACCATCTTTAAAAAAGGAGACAAGTCTGACTGCAGCAACTACAGCCACCGGGAAGGTCATCGCTAGAATCCTCCTCAACCGTCTTCTCCCTGTGGCTGCGGAGCTCCTCCCGGAGTCACAGTGCGGATTCTGTCCACTACGGGGTACAACGGACATGATCTTTATGGTGCGACAACTGCAAGAGAAATGCAGGGAACAGCACCAACCCTTATACATGGCCTTCTTTGACACTGTTAACGGCGAGGGTCTATGGAACGTCCTCCATTGTTTCGGCTGCCCCCAAAAGTTTGTCGCCATCCTCCACCTGCTCAATGACAACATGCAAGCCTCGATCCTGACCGATGGATCTACCACAGACCCAATCCACGTCCGGACCGGGGTCAAGTAGGACTGCGTCATCGCGCCAAGGCTCTTCTCAATCTTCCTCGCTACCATGCTCCACCTCACACTCAACAAGCTCCCCGTTGGAGTGGAACTAAACTACAGAACCAGTGGGAACCTGTTCAACCTTTGTCGTCTCCAAGCCAGATCCAAGACTGTCCTATCCTCTGTTGTCGAGCTACAGTTCACGGACGACGCTTGCATTTGCGCACATTCAGAGACTGAACTCCAAGTCATAGTCAACATCTTCACTGAGGCATAGGAAAGCATGGGCCTTACACTAAACATCCGTAAGACAAAGGTCCTCCACCAATCTGACACTGTCACACAGCACTGCCCCACCCCCCCCACCCCAGTCATCAAGAACCACAACGTGGCCCTGGACAACATGGACCACTTTCCATACCTCGGGAGCCTATTATCAGCAAGGACAAACATCGATGATGAGGTTCAACACCGCCTCCAGTGTGCCAGTGCAGCCTTTGGCCGCCTGAGGAAGAGAGTTTTCGAAGATCAGGCCCTCAAATCTGGCACCAAACTCATGGTCTACAGGTCTGCAGTGATACCCGCCCTCCTGTATGGCTCAGAGACGTGGACCATATACAGTAGACACCTCAAATCGCTGGAGAAATACCACCAATGATGTCTCCGTAAGATCCTGCAAATCCCCTGGGAGGACAGACGCACGAACGTTAGTGTCCTCAATCAGGCTAATATCCCCAGCATCAAAGCACTGACCACACTCGACGAGCTCTGTTGGGAGGGGCACATTGTTCGCATGCCTGACACAAGACTCCCAAAGCAAGCGCTCCACTTGGAACTCCTACACAGCAAGTGAGCCCCAGGTGGGCAGAGGAAACATTTCAAGGACACCCTCAAAGCCTCCTTGATAAAATGCAACATTCCCACCGACACCTGGCATTCCCTGGCCATAGAACCCCCCCCCAAGTGGAGGAGGAGCATCCGGGAGGGCACTGAGCACCTCGAGTCTCGTCACCGAGCGCATGCAGAAAGCAAGCGCAGGCAAACCACACTCACCACCCACCCTTTCCTTCAACGACTGTCTGTCCCACCTGTGACAGAGACTGTAATTCCCGTATTGGACTGTTCAATCACCTAAGAACTCACTTTTAGAGTGGAATCAAGTCTTCCTCGACTTCGAGGAAATGCCTATAATGATGAGGACATTCGCATCCGAGTCAGAAGGTTGTGGGTTCATTGTCCCACTCCAGGAACTTGAGCACATAAATCTAGGTTGACACTCCAGTGCAGTGCTGAGTGAGTGATGTACTGTCGGAGGTGCTGTCTTTCGGGTGAGACGTTAAACCGAGGCCCCATCTGCTCTCTCAAGTGAACGTAAAAGATCCCATGGCACTATTTCGAAGAAGAGCAGGGGATTTATCCCCGGTATCCTGGCCAATATTTATCCCTCAAATCAACATAACAAAAACAAATTATCTGGTCATTATCACATTGCTGTTTGTGGGAGCTTGCTGTGCGCAAATTGGCTGCCACGTTTCCTACATTACAACAGTGGCAACACTTCAAAAGTACTTCATTGGCTGTAAAGCGTTTTGAGACGTCCGGTGGTCATGAAAGGCGCTATATAAATGCAAGTGTGTCTTTTTCTTTCAAAAAGCTGGGGGTGTCAATTTTGAAAAATTCCAAACTGAGATAGGTAGATCTTTGTTAGGCAAGGATATTAAGGGATACAGAACCAAGGTGGGTCAATGGAGTTAAGATACAGACCAGCCATGGTATAAGTGAATGGTGGAATAGGCTCGAGAGGTTGAATGACCTCCTCCTGCCCCTATGTTTTTCTCTGCTGTATGTTAATTCTAGTTTTATCTCAATGTTACAGATGGTGAATGTCTGCCAACCTTTCAAAGAGCATTATGATATAAGCAGCAAAGCTCCGTGATCATATTGCACCAACGGCTGTGAACATGCTCTACCTATTGACATGTTTCGTAATCTTCAAAGAATGTACTCAACACCTGGCGTTTTTGAGTGTCTGCCAAGGCCAAGTCGTTCATGCCTTTTTGTTCTACTGCCTTTTATCAATAGAAATCTTTTAGATACGGATGACCACAGCAAATAAAGTAATCGGACTACATTCCACTCTGTTCTCTGGCTGTTTTAAGAATGTAAGAATTAGGAGCAGGAGGAGATCATTTGGCTCCTTTGCTTTAGAAACATAGAAACATAGAAAATAGGTGCAGGAGCAGGCCATTCAGCCCTTCTAGCCTGCACCGCCATTCAATGAGTTCATGGCTGAACATGAAACTTCAGTACCCCCTTCCTGCTTTCTCGCCATAACCCTTGATCCCCCGAGTAGTAAGGACTTCATCTAACTCCCTTTTGAATATATTTATAGAAACATTGCGCTGCAATTTGGCACCAGGCACATGCCACAGCCATATGTTTGACAGCTGCTTTGCATGACTTCAAGTTGCGCACTTAAGTGATTGTTCCACCACAATAGATAATAAGCAATGTTTCTCACCGTGTTTGTTGACAAATCTAAGTGCACAGCAGTGCAGAATGGAGCAAAATCTAGTCAAATTTAATTGCAGCCTTCATTGCAGAATTTTTGACGAATAAATATAATGGGGAACAAATACATGCAAATCATGCTTCATCTGCTTGCCAAAGTCAGTGGATGTAATTAAGAACATAAGAATTAGGAGCAGGAGTCTGCTCCCCCATTCATTAAGGTCATGGCTGATCTGATCTTGGCCTCAACTCCACTTTCCTGCCCGATCCCCATATCCCTTGATTCCTCTAGAGTCCAAAAATCTATCTATCTCAGTCTTGAATATACTCAATGACTGAGCATCCACAGTTCTATGGGGTGCTTGCTGCTCTAAGGTTGACTGCTCCCCGACTCTGTGTCTCCTCCATTCACCCCTGTGGCACTTGCAGTTTTGCAGTTCCACTCTCATTCGCCCCAATACAATCACTGCATCTCCTCAAACGGCTTTTCATCCCACGTCTCTGCATGCTCACCTCCATTGTGCCTTTGGGCTTCACCCTCAATCTTCTCCATCTAGCAGCTAGCCCTAGGCAATATTGTTTGCAAACATGGGGTCAGCTAGAACATCTAAGCTGATGATATCCAATTCTACCTCTTCATCACCCGCTGCGGCACTCTTTAACTGACTCCGTAGCATTTCATAGAATCTTACAGCAGAGAAGAAGGCCATTCAACCCATCGAGCCTGTGCCGGCTCTGTGAAAGAGCTATTCAATTCGTGCCACTCCCATACTCCTTCCCCATAGCCCTGCAATATTTTCCCTTTTCAAGTGGATATCTAATTCCCTTTTGGAAGTTACTATTAAATCTGCTTCCACCGCCCTTTCAGGCACTGCATTCCAGATCGTAATAACTCGCTGCAAAAGAAATTCTCCTCTGTCTGCCTCTGTTCTGCGTGTCTAATTCTCAGGTGACGGAGACTGTATTCGGAAGCTATAGGTCATGTGGATTTTGGTGCAAATTAAACAAACCAAAGAGAAGATAAATATAACTAAGCACACACCCATATGTATATATAAATCACAGCCTTACTAGCATGGAAATGCAACTTTATTGGTTAGATTGAAATGGTTGCTCACAATACAGGCGAAGTAGATTCACAAATTCCTGCATGACCTGGCAACACCACATGATATTATTGTAGCTCTGCCACACATTTTGCCATCATTAGTTTTCGTTTTTTTGTTGCCCAGCGAATTTTTTTGGTGTCAGCAGCAGATTTTTTGGCAGCAGATATTTTGGCACTGGTCTGCGTTGAAAAGGGATTCTGCGTCGATTCTGCCCATTTAGGTTAGTTTCCCCAACAAAATTTTTTTCAAAACGGCGCAGACCTCGTTGTAAAAATGCCTACCTTAAGTTACGGAAATCAGCGCTGGCCCGCTGCAATCCCGGGCCAAATGGCCCCACACCAGACTGAACAACAAACTCCAGCGCATGTGCCGGGTTTTTTGTGCTAACGGGGGGGCGGGGGGAAAACGTATGTTATCGTATGTGGGCGCCAGAAATAGTGATTGTGGAAAATCGGGGCCAATAACAGGTGTTACTGTTTAACCACGTTATGTGTGAATTGACAGTTGAACTGCGATCTTAGGGCTCAATTTTCCCAGGTCATTTGTGCCGTTTTTTCTGGTATAAGTAAGTTTCCCCCTGGAATCTGCGCCAGCGTAACGGTTTTAGTTACGATTTTTCTAGGTTAGGTTTTTTTGACATCATAGGGGATGGTATTCCCTCTTGTCTGCGCCAGTTTTCACCATTTTTCACAGTTTCACCCAAAATGTTAATCTGGCCACTCCCGAAAAACCTCCTGGTGAGTTAACAGAAAGCAGCGCACATTGAGAAATCAGCACTGAAAGACGCCATTGTTTTTCATCAAAGTTTTTGGAGGGAGTCTCTAACACTTGAAATATCCATAATAAAGTTCAACTTTTTTACCTTTCAACGGAGTACATGGAAGTTTCTTGGATTTCTGAAGGGCTGGAGGATCGTAGTACGGCTGTCAGAATCAGCCCTGCGCCCGGACACAGGAGCTCGGAGCTCGGCTGGAAAACAAGCCCGGTGCGGGGGGCCGGGTGGTGATGGGGGGGGAGGTGCCGATCAGAAGGATGCTGCACCAGGCACAAGACTGCAATGAGTTTGTGGGAAGGGGGGAAGAAGGGGAGAAGTCACAAGACGGCAATGAGTTCAGGGGGGGTGGGGTGTACAGCTCCTGCCATCTTGTATTGCTGCAGCTGCGATTTTTCCAATGCTCTCACACAGCACTCCTTCTCACACACACAACTGGCTCTTTAAAAATGTCCAATTGCCAACCCGGAGTTGTACTGCGCATGCGCGTCCATTGAAATAACGTCAAAAATGGCTGAAGGTGCGCCATTGTTTTTTCGGCGCAGACAGCAGGTTCCACCCGCCGAGGTGACTGGACATGCTGTGCGGCGCCAAATTTGAATTATACATTGGGGGAACTTTGGCAAAATATTTCTGGCGCATTTCTGGCCTAGAAAAATGGGTGTAACTCTGGCAATACGCCAGAAAATGGGCTTGGGCAAAATTGAGCCCTTAGCCTTGGAAGGTGTCAACCTTGGCTCAGGGATAGCTCTCTCACCTCTGAATCATATGGTCATGGGTTCAAGTCCTGCTCCAGAGACTTGAGCACATAATCCAGGCTGACACTCCCAGTGCAATACTGAGGGAGTGCTGCCCGTTCGGACGAGGAGGATGAAGATGATGCGTTACAACACAGCCCTGTCTGCTCTCGCAGGTGGATGTAAAAGTTCCCATGGCACTATTCGAAGAAGAGCAGGGGAATTCTCCTCGGTGTCCTGGCTAACGTTTCTACCTGAACCAAGATTAACCGGTCATTTATCTCATTGCTGTTAGCAGGATCCTGCTGTGCGCAAATTGGCTGCCGCATTTCCTACATTTGACCACACTTCAAAAGTACTTCACGTACTTTGCTGATGTTGATTTCAAGTGCTACTTAAAGGGATACTCATTATTTCATGGTCATTGCTACTGGAGCGGTGAAGAGGTTCTCTGAAAAAACTGGGAGACTTTCTGGGACACTTTGCCAAGACTTGACCAACACTCTATCAGCATTTATTCTGGAAATTCTTTGACTACTTCACCTAAAAATAGTAAGTGCTGTGCCACTCCACCTTATTGGATACCTTATTGGAGTCACCAGGAGAAAGGGATTGCTTGGTCAAGGGTATCTTGCTAGGGGTCCCCCTTGGTCTAGAGGAGGAATGGGAGGAGGACATGAGCCCAGGCAGAACATTGTGGGTACTGCATATCGCTCCTCCTCTGGACCTCCTCCACCAGGATCTCCAGTGCTGCATCCGAGAACCTGTGCGCCCTATCCCATGGTCCCTGAGCCATCCAAAGAATTTTCCCTCTAGTTTTTTTTGGGGGGGTGCTGCCCCCTTAATGCCCATTCAAATTTTGGCGCATGGGTGGTTTTTCCATTTAACTGCCGGTGAGCCGGCTGCATGGGACTTACAGACTGCTGTATGGCTGCGTGGCTTAACGGGAATATTGTCTGATACATGCCATGGTGTGCCAGCCAGAGCACTCCACACCTTCAGTGGAAGTGGGTGCAAGGAGCCCACAGATATTGCTCCAAGCAAATTGCATCTATTCACCCATTGAGTGCTAAACCTGCAGGTTTCTTGTTTAGCACCTCCAGGCAAATTCAAATGGTGGCAGTCAGCAATTAGAACCAAAATTACATGCTAAATCCAGACTTTCAAATAGGCGTGTGCCTTAATAGCACTGCACCCATTTAGAGCCTGTTTTCATCCTTTGGCCAAAATAACCCCCTGACTATTTTACTTCAGCTAAGACATGGACTTAATGGAGCGGAAAATAGTCAAAGTATTGCCGTAAGCATAGGCAGAGCCTGAGAAGCATTACATAGGTTATACGCACAGAAACAGGCCATTCGGCCCAACCAGTCGTAGCATCTTCGAGATCCACTCTGGTGACTAGAACTGGGGTGAAGCATTTACTTTAAGTGGATTGGAGATAAACAAAAGATGGTAATTAAGTTGATTACAAAATGGCTGCTCTTCCATTCAGCTTTAAAAGTTTAGACATTAATAAATATAAATTTAAATGATGAAGGCACAGGTCTATTGTCTACAGCCCGATCACCTACCCCACAAAATTTAGATTTTTGACACTTTATTCTGTGCATTTTCCAGCATTTTGGAGGACGTGGCAATTATATTACAAGCTACTCTGTGGTACCTTCCAACTCCACATCTGTGCCAATCAGTTAAATTGCAATGTTGTATTAAAAAACATGACAGAACTCATACCATTCAAATTATTTTTATGTTTCCGTACACAATTTTATTGGAACAAAACACACTGTAATTGTTTAATGACAAATGAATTTAATTAGCCGCTGTACTACTTTTTCCACATCATTCACTCTATTGATCAAATTTGCTTTGATGGGTCCCACATTTTATGTTATATTTTAACAATCCATTGCGACAATTACAAGTGGTACATACTTCACCGCACCACAAAACTAGAATAATGCTAAATATGGTGAATTAATATAGTGGGGGACAGGGGGGGGAAGTTTCCACTTGCTTCCCCTAGTTTTGCGCCCAGATTCCAGTGTGATTCAGCCCTTCGAGCCTGCTCCACCATTCAATAAGATCATGACTGATCTTCGACCTCAACTCCACTTTCCCGCCCGTTCCCCATAACGCTCGGTTCCATTAGTATCCAAAAATCAATCGATCTCTGACTTGAATATGCTCAACGACTGAGCATCCACGTAATTATAGAATTTACAACATAGGTGAATTACGCCCGAAACCACTTACACTCGTGTTCTCCGCGATATATTACGCTGGTTCAGGATACAATTTGCCTGAATCAGGCCCCACCCACAAGGCTGGCCACGCCCCCAGGTCGGAATTGCGAGGTTCCGCCGATTGCGTAGGTTCGGGAAGGCTCTTCAAATTGCGCTTTTTCTTAAGCGCTCACACACCATTAGGCACCTTTTTAAAAGTATTTTTAATAGCAATTAAAAATTTACTTTATTGAGAAATTGACTAGTGTCCACCAATAAAGCTATTAAATGGTCCAGTATAGTTTTTAAGTTATTTTCAGTGGTTTTAAATCAGGTTATTCACAGGCGGAGGACTGGACAGCCTTATTTGTGGTGATAGACCCATTTTCAGCTGTATTAATAAAACTGTACCAAGTTACAGCTTTTAAATACGTCAAGGAATACTTATTAATGGAAAAAAAAGGAACAGTTCCGTTCTATCACGCTGCCCGATGGCACTTGTTCATGGAGATTTTACGTATGTGATGAATTTTAGTGGAAACCTGAAGCGTAACCTAACAAGCTCAATTACAAGCACATTTTGGATGCCGCACCTGAGTATCGAATATTGCAGAGCAGGGCGCGCACGCGCTCATTATGCGCTGCCTGCCATTTCCGGAAAGGCAGAAAACGAGGTGCTCAGGGCTGATGCGAACCAATTTCTAGGCCCATGTGGAACTGGCTCTGAGCACCACTGTTAGCTTTTCCCATCGTAAAAAAATATTTTGAACCTAGTTCATTATCTTCCTATAAAATGTGACTGATCTATTTATGATCTGTCAGCAGTTTCATTACTGCCACTTTCAGCGTTGATATTTTAGAATGAGTTATGTTCAGTTCTAAAAGCAATACATTCCAGCTTCTGAGCAGATGTGTTTCTAGGTTATTGAACTGACGTGACAGATATTACCTAAAGGAATCTTCCTGCTTCTGGAAGGTAGATTGTTAAAGTCAACTGCAGCACATGATCTGAGTACTGATGCGAAAGGCTTCTGTCCACTGAGGTCAAAGTTGATTGGTGAAGGTGGAAATCCAAATATTGTTTTGTTTTATTTCATTTTATTTCATAATTCTATAGCACTTTCAAAGAGCCAGCACAGGCACGAAGGGCTGAATGGCCACCTTCTGTGCTGTATCAATCTCTGATTTCATCTCATTGTTAACAGTTTGCCTGCACAGCAAATACAATCATGTGAATGGTGGATACACAAATGGTAAATTTGAGAAGCGGCTCACAATCTCCTTATATGAGCGTCTGACGAGAATCGCCACTGGAAATGCACGCTCGGAGAATTGGCCCCACTGACTACAAATGTTGCAGACTTCTGAGGGACAATTTTAACTTCAGGCGGATAACGTAATGTGCCCGCTGCCTACTCGCTGCTACTATTTTCAGGCCGAGGGAGGGGGGGTCCTCATTTCCATGCCATTGCAAACTACGGACAACCTGCTGCTGCTTACCAGTTATGTGAGGTTGGGAAATCAGCCACTGTGTGCCAGCCAATGGTCAAAGCCCGGGGGCAGAGGCGAGGCAACACAATCCTAGGGGGAGGCCTTGGTTAGGCCGGAAACAGGCCAGAGTTTTTTTGTGAGCCCAGGACATTAGATAGAAATAAAGAACTTGCATTTAGGGTGTTCGTGACGTTGGCTGAGGGATAGATTTTTTTAAAATTCTTTTAAAAATGTTTATTCGTTCATGAGATGTGGATGTTGCTGGCAAGGCCAGCATTTAGAAACATAGAAACATAGAAAATAGGTGTTGGAGCAGGCCATTTGGCCCTTCGAGCCTGCACCACCATTCAATAAGATCATGGCTGATCATTCACCTCAGTACCCCTTTCCTGCTTTCTCTCCATACCCCTTGATACCTTTAGCCGTAAGGGCCATATCTAGCTCCCTCTTGAATATATCCAGTGAACTGGCATCAACAACTCTCTGCGGTAGGGAATTCCACAGGTTAACAACTCTCTGAGTGAACAAGTTTCTCCTCATCTCAGTCCTAAATGGGTTACCCCTTATCCTTAGACTGTGTCCCCTGGTTCTGGATTTCCCCAACATCGGGAACATTCTTCCTGCATCTAACCTGTCCAGTCCTGTCAGAATTTTATATGTTTCTATGAGATCCCCTCTCATCCTTCTAAACTCCAGTGAATACAGGCCCAGTCGATATAGTCTACCCTCATAGGTCAGTCCTACCATCCCGGGAATCAGTCTGGTGAAACTTCGCTGTACTCCCTCAATAGCAAGAACATCCTTCCTCAGATTAGGAGACCAAAACTGAACACAATATTCCAGGTGAGGCCTCACCAAGGCCCTGTACAACTGCAGTAAGATCTCCCTGCTCCGATACTAAAATCCCCTAGCTATGAAGGCCAACATACCATTTGCCTTTTTCACCGCCTGCTGTACCTGCATGCCAACTTTCAATGACTGATGTACCATGACACCCAGTTCTCGTTGCACCTCCCCTTTTCCTAATCTGCCGCCATTCAATAATATTCTGCCTTCGTGTTTTTTCCACCAAAATGGATAACCTCACATTTATCCACATTATACTGCATCTGCCATGCATTTGCCCACTCACATAACCTGTCCAGGTCACCCTGCAGCCTCTTAGCATCCTCCTCACAGCTCACACCGCCACCCAGCTTAGAGTCATCTGCAAACTTGGAGATATTACACTCAATTCCTTCATTTAAATCATCGATGTATATTGTAAATAGCTGGGTTCCCAGCACTGAGTCCTGCGGCACCCCACTAGTCACTGCCTGCCATTCTGAAAAGGACCCATTTATCCCGACTCTCTGCTTCCTGTCTGTCAAGCAGTTGTCTATTCATGTCAGTTCATTACCCCCAACACCATGTGCTTTAATTTTGTACACCAATCTCTTGTGTGGGACCTTGTCAAAAGCCTTTTGAAAGTCAAAATACACCACATCCACTGGTTCTCCCTTGTCCACTCTACTAATTATATCCTGAAAAAATTCTAGAAGATTTGTCAAGCATGATTTCCTTTTCATAAAACCGATCCTGTCACTGCTTTCCAAATGCACTGCTATTTCATTTTTAATAATTAATTCCAACATTTTCCCCAGTATTGATGTCAGGCTAACCGGTCTATATTTACCCGTTTTCTCTCTCCCTCCTTTTTTAAAAAATGGTGTTACATTAGCTACCCTCCAGTCCATAGGAACTGATCCAGAATCAATAGACTATTGGAAAATGATCACCAATGCATCCACTATTTCTAGGGCCACTTCCTTAAGTACTTTGGGGTGCAGACTATCAGGCCCCAGGGATTTATCGGCCTTCAATTCCATCAATTTCTGTAAAACAATTTCTTGCCTAATAAGGATTTCCTTCAGTTCCTCCTTTTCACGAGACCCACTGTCCCCTAGTACTTCCGGAAGGTTATTTGTGTCTTCCTTAGTGAAGACAGAACCAAAGTATTTGTTCAACTGGTCTGCCATTTCTTTGTTCCCCATTATAAATTCACCTGAATCCGACTGCAAGGGACCTACGTTTGTCTTCACTAATCTTTTTCTCTTCACATATCTATAGAAGCTTTTGCAGTCAGTTTTTATGTTCCCAGCAAGCTTCCTCTCATACACTATTTTCCCCTTCCTAATTAAACCCTTTCTCCTCCTCTGCTGAATTCTAAATTTCTCCTAGTCCTCAGATTTGCTGCTTTTTCTGGCCAATTTATATGCCTCTTCCTTGGATTTAACACTATTCTTCATTTCCCTTGTTAGCCACGGTTGAGCCACCTTCCCCATTTTATTTTTACTCCAAACAGGGATGTACAATTGTTGAAGGTTATCCATGTGATCTTTAAATGTCTGCCATTGCCTATCCACCGCCAACCTTTAAGTATTTATTGCCGATTCCTAATTACCTTTGAGGAGATGCTGTTGAGCCTCTTTCTTGAACTACTGCATTCCATGTGGTGAAGATACTCCCACAGTGCAGTTCCCAGTGCATTTGCAGGATCTTGCGGAGGCAGCGCTGGTGGTACTTCTCCAGTGCTTTGAGCTGCCTACTCTATATGGTCCACGTCTCTGAGCCATATAGGGGTGCAGGTATCACGACTGCCCTGTAGACCATAAGCTTGGTGCCAGATTTGAGGTCCTGGTCTTCAAGCACTCTCTTTCTCAGGCAACTGAAGGCTGCGCTGGTGCACAGGAGGCGGTGTTGGACCTCGTCGTTGATGTCTGCCCTTGCTGATAGTAGGCTCCCGAGGTATGGACAAGGTCTACATTGTCCAAGGCCACGCCGTGGATTTTGATGACTGGGTGGGCAGTGCTGTGCGGTGGGGTCAGGTTGGTGGACGACCTTTGTCTTACAGATGTTTAGTGTAAGGCCCATGCTTTCGTATACCTCGGTGAAGATGTTGACAATGACTTGGAGTTTGGCCTGTGAATGAGTGTACTGTTGTTCGATGACAGAGGATGAGACGACCTTGGATCTAGCCTGGAGATAACAAAGGTTGAACAGGTTCCCATTGATTCTATAGTTTATTTCCACTCCAGCAGGGAGCTTGTTGAGCGTGAGATGGAGCATTGCAGCAAGGAAGATCGAGCAGAACGTTAGCGCGATGACACAGCCCTGCTTGACCCCGGTCCGGACGTGGACTGGGTCTGTGGTAGATCCATTTTTCAGGATCATGGCTTGCATGTCATTGTGGAGCAGGCAGAGGGTGGTGACAAACTTTTGGGGGTAGCCGAAACAGAGGAGGACGCTCCATAGTCCCTCACGGTTGACAGTGTCAAAGGCCTTTTTGAGGTCAAAAAAGTCCACGTGCAAGGGTTGGTGCTGTTCCTTGCATTTCTCTTGTATTGTATTGTATTGTATTTATTGTGTTCCTAACACAGATGAGGCTGCACACAGGGAGGTTAAAGTAACAGTGACCTCAGTCTTTAATAAGACACTCCAGAGTGAGGAACAGGTCTTAGGGGCCGGCTTATATACAGTGCTCCCAAGAGATGCTGGGATCCCTTGGGACTTCAGGGGATGAGCTCCCTGGTGGCAGAACATGGGAGTGCATGCTTTACAGATATACAACAGTATTCTTCTGCATTGCCTCTGCAAGATCCTGCAAAACCCCTGGGAAGACAGACGCATCAACATCAGCGTTCTTGCTCAGGCCAACATCGAAGCACTGACCACAGTCGACCAGCTCCGTTGAGTGGACCACATCATCCGCATGCCCGACACAAGACTCCCAAAGCAAGCGCTCTACTCGGAACTCCTACACGGCAAGCGAGCCCCAGGTGGGCAGAGGAAACGTTTCAAGGGCACCCTCAAAGCCTCCTTGATAAAGTGCAACATCCCCAAAGGCACCTGGGAATCCCTGGCCCAAGGCAGCCCTAAGTGGAGGAAGAGCATCTGGGAGGGCGTAGAGCACCTCGAGTCTCGTCGCCGAGAGCATGTAGAAAGCAAGCGCAAAAGCAGAAGGAGCTTGCGGCAAACCAGACTCCCCACTCACCCTTTCCTTCAACCACTGTTGGCCCCACCTGTGACAGAGACTGTCATTCCTATATTGAACTGTACAGCCACCTGAGAACTCACTTTTAGAGTGGAAGCAAGTCTTCCTCGATTTCGAGGGACTGCTTATGACGATGATGATGATGACAGTGCGGTTAGGGAGGGAATTCCAGGATTTTGACCCAAGGAATGGCGGTATATTTACAAGTCAGGATGGTGTGTAACTTGGAGGGGAATGTGGAGGCGATTGACCAGCACACTGGGGAGAACTCCCCTGCTTTTCTTTGAATAGTGCCATGGGAGATTTCTCCCCCTTGCTAACTCCTTCAACGCCTTCAAAAGCCTTTCCAAACCCATTCTCTTGGTCCATGCCTTTGGACCTCTCTAACCCGATTTAAAGCATTTTAAAAATACCCTCCTGTCCGTGAGAAACATTCTAGAAATGAAACGTCTTCTCCTTGCATTCTTCTCCAAGTTTTATTTCAATTATGTTGCGTCATCCCTCTGGGCAGACACACCACATCTGGACCAGACTGCGGCCTTTAAATTATGCCAGTCTTTGCCGTATGTGTGATGTGTGAATGATGGAGATCACTAATGCGGAGCGTGGAAAGGCAATAGAGGGATTTAAAATGTTCATCCTCATGTTTAAATCCCTCTGCGGCCTCACCCCTCACGATCTCTGTGACCTCCTTCAGTGTTACAACCCACCCTCTCCCACGACAAATTCTCCTTTCATCTTACTTCAGCCTTTTGTGTACCCCATCTTGCCCAACCCCGCCTTCAGCTTAATCCCCTCCGCCATTGGTGTCAGCTCAGGGGGTAGCACCCTCGTCTCTGAGTCAGAAGGTTTTGGGTTCAAGTCCCAATCCAGGGACTTGAACACATAAATCTAGGCTGACACTCCAGTGCAGTGCTGAGGGAGCGCCTCACTGTCGGAGGTGCCATCTTTCAGCCTACTCTCTCTGGTGGGCGTAAAAGATCCGATGGCACTATTTTGAAGACGAGCAGGGGAGTTATCCCCGGTGTCCTGGCCTATATTTATCCCTCAATCAACATAACAAAAACAGATTATCTGGTCATTATCACATTGGTGTTTGTGGGAGCTTGCTGTGTGCAAATTGGCTGCTGCGCTTCCTACATTACAACAGTGACTACACCTCAAAAGTACTTTATTGTCTGTAAAGTACTTTGAGATCTCCGGTGGTTGTGAAGGGTGCTTTATAAATGCACTTCTTTCTTTCTCGGGATTTCCACCTCCCTCTCCTTGTTTAAGACCTTCCTCAACACCCATTTTTTGACCAAGTTTCTGGTCACCTCTCCGAATATTTCCTTCTTTGGCTCAGCTCAGCACCAGGCAATCTGATATGACCAAGCGCAATGAGGGAAATCTGCCCATCACCCCTCACCACCCCCCAACCCCGCCTCCAACACTTGCTGACATCCGATTCCTTGAATGCAAAAGCATTCTGACTCAAGAGTCCAGTCTCCACGTATGAGCTGTGACAGTGAGTGGGGTTAGAGTATTCATTCACCGAGGAGGCTGATCCTTGCTTCACTGATACATTGCATGAGAATCAAAAATAGCAGTTGCTCCAATTGCTGCAACAGCTGAAGCTACTGTCGTAACAGACAATTCTTCAATGGTATAAAACAAGTAAGATGAGTAAATGGCAAAGCTGTTTTCTGTTTGCTAATGGAGGGGTGTGTAATTAATTACATAACCTCCGGTCATCCCCTCCGGTCTCAGAGGACTTGATAAATAGAGATCGGGGAGTTGCCCCTTTGGTCTATGATGCCATTTGAATCCTGAATCCACTATAAATGTGTTCCACATTCTACGTTAATATACGCTTTAAAAACCTATTTTGAATTGTGATGCTATGGCAATGCAGCAACTCGTCATTCTACGCCCTGTTTGTTTTACAGTGCTGCTGCTGGTGGTAACCCTGACTTCAATAACTTTTTTGTATTCATTCACGGAAAGTGGACGTCGCTGCATTTAAAGGCCAGCATTTATTGCCCATCCCTCATTGCCCTTGAGAAGGTGTTGGTGAACCTCCATTTCAGAGGGCAGTTAAGAGTCAACCACATTGCTGGGACCTGGAGTTACATATAGGCCAGGCAGGGTAAGGACGGCAGATTTCCTTCCCTGATGGACATTAGTGAACCAGATGTTTTTTTACGACAATCCAGTAGTTTCATGGTCACCATTACTGATACTCGCTTTTTATTTAATGAACGGAATTTAATTTCCCCAGCAGCTGTGGTAGGATTATTAGTCCAGGCCTCTGGATTACTAGTCTAGTAACATAACCACTATGCTACCGTACCCCCGTAAAGTCAGTGAGCACCCCCTGCTGGGTCAGAAGAAACCAAGCCCATCTGAGGAAGGGGTTTTCTGAGCCATCCAGAGGCAGCGACAACACAAGTGCTGCCACCAGAGGGAGCGGGCCCGACATGTATTCTTAGCTCTCGGCTGGGGTGAGCGATTCGGACCATGCACGGAGGCTGGTGAGGTGGTTTTTCACATTCATTGGAAAAGTTCCAATGGAAAGGAATAAAATTGTAAAATTGCATTTTGTCAGTTGCTCGAGTGGCGTTGAATCTACCCCAGAACGAAAAGGAGGTAGATTCTACTGCAACACTAGCCTTAAGTTGTTGGCCCAAGGCCCAAATCTCCAGTGAGCCTCAGGCCTCCATCTTCGGCCGCGTGTTCCAATCACAGTGCCCATTTGGCCCCAGGTTCTGGGCCAGTGTTTTGGCCTTCAATATCATTGACACAATTTCACAGAATCAGCCCTGGAATACGGCTTTTGTCCACAGGTAATATTCTGTGCTAATGCAAAGCGAGAGTCACAGTCTGAGCTAGGCTAGTCATTTACTGAAAGTGTCTTTGTTTTACAAGCTGATTTTCCAGGATTTTCACTTTTTAAGGATGAATTCCGGAACCTTTTGGAAAATCCTTGCCCATGTGCTCATGCCTGGTGCTGAAATGGCGTTGAAGATTTGACAGAGGCAGACTGTCAGGTACTCGGGTTTACCCACTATACTCTTCAGGATACAGATGAACTCCAACTCTGGTAACAGTGAGCTATGGTCACCCTCAGACTTCCCTCTTATAGTTCGCCACCATTTTGAGTTTGGTCATATTCACTGAGCTGTTTGGTTCGAATGTTTGAGTTCACAGTAGAGTTGAGTCACCAGTCACATCCTCTCTTTAACTGGTGAAATGAGTAGGAAGCCAGATGGTGGGATTAATAAACCTTTCAACCTTTTAAAACAAGCCTGACCCTGGAAAAATAATGACAGATTGCAAGGAACATTACACATTTTGCTAATCTCTGCACCCTCATTTTGACACAAAAATTACAAAACAAGTTAATGACTTCTGAGGAGTCAACTAAATGCAAACATTTTCAGTGTGTGGCCCACCCATGGCCTCAGACTCCATAAAGGAGAGACCTCATCTCATCATCAGCTCCTGAAAGATGATACGCACTGCGCCACTTCACTTCATTAATCCCAGCCCATAATTCCACCTCACATAGACTGCAACAGAAGGATTCAGATTTAGCGAAACGCTCATTTTTGATTTCTAGCGAAAATGATTGGACAGGTTTTACTCAGGAGTGACAGGTCAGAGAACATGGCCCATTTTATGCAGCACTGGTCAGAAAATGGGGGAGATTTTCAACTTGCCACCCGTAAAACTGACATTGCGGATGGGTCAGCTGTAAGCAATGGAAATGAAAAAAGTGCAGTTCCTAAAACGCAACACAATCCTTAACCCCAGTTTCACAGCTGGGCAGTAAGTTGAAACCTACTTTAATATGGATACCAACAAATTCTATATCAGTACAGCTAAATATCCACTTATTTGAGGAATAAAACCCACTTGTGCTTTGTTTTTAAATTTGGTCCTTTATGTTGAACGCTGACTGCAACTTACAGAGTAACTCACCTTATGTTTCTATGTTTATATGTTGATGGAAACAGTCCCACTTTAGAATCTGGTGTCAGAGGTCAGTGACTGAAGAAACACAGAAGGATAAGTTTTGTTGTCAAGTGAAAAGACAAATTCAAAATTACAGTTGTAGCGTGCAAGGACTTGAGCCAAGCCTTCCAAATAATGCCAATTTCTAAATCTGTTCATATTACTTGTATGCTTAGCTTTATTTTTGTGTGTGTGTATGTATTTGTTCTCGGGAAGTGTGTGTTGCTGGTGAGGCTGGTATTTAGTGCCTATCCCTAGTCCTCCTAAGTAAGTGGAGGGGGGCCTTCTCCTTCAAGCACTGCAGTCCATGAGCTGATGGTACTCCTACAATGGTGTTTGGCAGGGGTTGACCCATCCCTGTGATAACATACTATTGACAGTTCTGTCTCATTAACGTACACTAGTGCACTAGGATTGCAAGTACCAATGTAGCAAATGTTGTGTTATTGGAGGCCTCACAGTAAAAAATAATCACTCTAATGATGACAATAATAACTTGTATTTATATAGCACCTTTAATGACGTGAAACTTCCCAAGGTGCTTCACAGAAGCGCAATCCAATAAATTTTGACACTGAGCCACATTAGTAGATATTAGTACAGGTGACCAAAAGATCGGTCACAGAGGTAGGGTTTTAAAGAGCAGCTTAAGACAGAGAGAGAGGTAGAGAGTCAGAGAGGTTTAAGGTGGGAATTCCAGAGCTTAAGGCCTAGGCAGCTGAAGGTAGGACTGCCAATGGTGGAGCGAAGAAAATTGGAATGCCCAAGAGGCCGGAATTGGAAGAGTGCAGAGATCTCGGAGGGTTATAGGACTGGAGGAGGTTACAGAGATAGGGAGTGGCGAGGCCCCAAAAAGTTACAAACATTTGGAGTAATAGATGACACTGTTAAAAATTTCAGGTGTACCTTAGAAACTCTCTCTTCTTCTTGGGCACTGGTCACTCCCATAAGAGATCCTGCATCTTATGTTCAGGAGTGTACCCATACTCCCCAATATCGAAACATACGATAGTGTAACCTGAAGGCAAACAATAGCACCATTTCGTGACCTGAACTCGATATCTGTGCCTTTCGCATTGCCCCTCTGCCCTTCTCTAATATGTCAGCAGGCAGACTGAAAACAGCTTTGTGACACGAGGCCAGATATAAAACACTAATTATTTGACAGCCAGCAAGTGACTGTACGGAGTGACAGGTATAATCAAAACTCACTCTCTTCACATAGCTTCAAACCTCTCCTTATGAATAAGAAAAATAATAAAGCATGCAGCCTTGGCTTGGTTCATGGGATAAATACATTTGCTTTAGTGTTAAAAACAGAGCAAGGCTTAAACGATATGGGTCAACACTCGTCTTACAATAAACTGCCGAAGCCTTCCTTCCAGAAGAACACCTTGACTGATTTCCCCACGTCAGTCTTTTTTCTCCATCTTCCTCCTGGGCAGGAAATTAGCAGCTGACCTCTGACCCTTTCCCATCTGACTCATCAAAACGCCTTGCGATGTTTTACTATGTTAAAGGCGCTATATAAATGTAAGCTGTTGTTGGTGTTATTGCATAGTTCAAACTTGTACATGAGCAGTAACATTCCACAAACTGGTCTGTCTGGCTTTACTATACATACACTCTCTCCCATCATCACCTGCCTGCTATGGTCGTTTTACTCCTTTGAGAGCTGGATTTAACTTTAAGGTGACATTTTTACTATGAACCGTACTGAGATCTTTCTTATGGAGAAATGGTCAAAAGTGGCAGAATATGGCAGGCACATTGCGATATTTCGAACACAATTCTGCAATGTCTTTGTGATTTTGGAATCCTTTGGCTGGGTTTCTGTTTTTCCAAAATTTCCAACACGGGAAAAGGTTCTGATATCTGGAAAAATGTCACAAAAGATGACACTGTATTGTTTCTGGCGGATTATTCATTGAAGTACTGCGCTGTAGTACGCGCGCAAGATATTGTAAATACTGCAGCCTTATATCTTAATTAAAGTCACATGTGAAGTGGTTAGGGCCGAAATACCATGGTGATTCCACCGGCCCTCTGGCGGGTGACGACAGAACCCGTTGTAAAATGGCAGTATCATGGTTAGGCCAGTCTATGTACTTTCCAGGAGTTTGCAGGCTCCCTTGTAAGGGGAGCAACCTGCCCCTCACAAGGCAAATGACAGCCTGCGGGTGGATCCAGAGGAGGAGGCTCCCTGGGCTGCAGCTCTTCCTCTTCAAACTCCAGTATGACTCAGCGCAGTAGTGACAGCAAGTGCCCCAATTGAGTGAAGTTTCTGGCCTCTGCAACAGGGGTATTTGGGCACCAGGTGGAATCCAAGCCAGAAAAGGACTTTCAAAAACAGTTCTTCAGGGGGCCAATAAGACTATTGGTGAGATCAGAGGGAGTGGGGGTGGGGTGGGGAAGAGGGAGAGGAGCTGAGTAATCACCTGAATTGACGCTTGTGCCTGCCTGACTTGAGGAACAGCACTTCATCTTTTGTTTAGGCACTTTACAGCCTTCTGCACTCAACATTGAGTTCAACAATTTCAGAGCGTAGCCGCTGCTCATCTTTAGCTCCTTTCCCCTCCCCCACCCCTGCCCCCCCCCCCCCCCCCCCCTCAGAGCCTGTTTCTTTCTTTTTTTCTCCTTGTCTCTAATGGTAGCTGGTCATTATCCTGCTTTTCACACCCTATCTTGACTAAAGTTTTTCTAACTCCTGACATTACCATTTGAATTTGGGCCATCATCCCTTTAGTCTCTCTAATCTCTCCTGTCTTCCAACCTATCACATATCTTCCCTTTTATAAGAACGTAAGAAATAGGAACAGGAGTAGGTCATATGGCCTCTCGAGCCTGCTCCGCCATTCAATAAGATCATGGGTGATCCGATCATGGACTCAGCTCCACTTCCCTGCCCGCTCCCCATAACCCCTTATTCCCTCATAGGTTAAGAAACTGTCTATCTCTCTCTTAAATTTATTCAATGTCCCAGCTTCCACAGCTCTCTGAGGCAGTGAATTCCACAGATTTACAGCCCTCTGAGAGAAGAACTTTCTCCTCATCTCTGTTTTAAATGGGCAGCCCCTTATTCTAAGATCGTGCCCTCTAGTTCTAGTCTCCCCCATCAGTGGAAACATCCTCCCTGCATCCACCTTGTCAAGCCCCCTCATAATCTTATACGTTTCGATAAGATCACCTCTCATTCTCCTGAATTCCAATGGTTAGAGGCCCAAACTACTCAACCTTTCCTCATAAGTCAACCCCCTCATCCCCAGAATCAACCTAGTGCACACCTTCTCTGAACTGCCTCCAAAGCAAGTATATCCTTTCGTAAATATGGAAACCAAAACTGCACGCAGTATTCCACGTGTGGCCTCACCAATACCTTATATAGCTGTAGCAAGACTTCCCTGCTTTTATACTTTTGTTCTTTCTTCCACTCCCCCTTTCAGTGCTTGTTAAGAATCTGTTCTTTTCGAACACTCTCCAGTTCTGACGAAGGGTCAGCGACCCGAACCGTTAACTCTGTTTTTCTCTCCACAGATGCTGCCTGACCCGCTGAGATTTCCAGCATTTTATTCCAGATTCCAGCATCCGCAATATTTTGCTTTTGTGTCATGTCAGAAGGGGTTGTCTGCCTGACCCTACGAACTCTGGCGGGGTCAGCATTGGAAGGTATCAGCGGGAGAAATCCCGACATAACCACTGGGAATGTGTCCCAAATAATTTATTGTCCTTCATCTTTTCAACTGAACTTTGTTTAACATTTTGTTTGCCAAATATTAGTTTATAAAGCTGGATAATCTCGTCTGTGGTCACAAAAGGTCGGTCAGACAAAACAGAATTAATGACACGTTGATGGTGCAAGCTGGGTTAGAATATGAAGCTTTCGGTAAAAACAACAATACTGTATTAGTGCACCTCCTGTGGCATTGCTCACTGTAAGCCAGTGCGGTTTACATTATACCAAGTGTTGCACGCTCGCTCGCATGTTCAGCCACTCCTCACAGTATCATAGCCCAGATTCACTTTCCAAAAACTCCCTTTACTTTGTGCAGCCACAATACACCTCCCCTTTAAGAGGTGCATACTGCCTTTAAGTAGCGCTAGCCAGTCACGATATTAGGCCCCCTGCTGGTGCACACAGCCATTGAACAGCGCAGGGAGTGCAGGCTGCACGCAGCAATTATGTCAGACAGCAGGAAGCATGAATTTAACACGCTGCCTGCAATGCAATGAAGGGGTGTAGGTTAATCTCAACGCTTGGTTTTGGGAGATAGCTCATTTAACCCCCACTGTGTTTTCCACCTAGTTTTCAGATACCGCATATAAAGTCCTTCCCCACAGAGTCTTGCTCCCCTTTCAGTCAGATCGGGAGGATAGAGAGTATCATCATCATCATAGGCAGTCCCTCGAAACGAGGTGACTTGCTTCCACGGTGGAAAAGGATGAGTTCACAGGTGTTTCAATGAAGGACCTAATATTCCAGATCCTGAACTACATCTTGAAGGGTGGAAGATGCCTGTGCGTGGATTTTTTTAACGTGTGGTGCCTGTTGCACACCAGCCACCACACGGGCTTGACAGAGCTTGGTCTTGGCCCAGTGGCAACGATTAACCAAGACAACGGGAGACCAGCTCTGCTGCATGGACCTAGTGCGCACACGTAGCGCAGTGTGGGCTGGCCCATGCTGTCCCTGGGCCTTCGCCTCTTCTTGGCCCCAGAATTCTCGCCTCTCCGGGGCCCCGATCACATCCCTCTACGAACTCTTGCCGCTCCTTCGCCCAGGCCCGGATAGGGAGTAACGAGTCAGCTGCCAGGGAGCAGGTGGCTATGAGTTCAGGTTAGTACAGTGCGGGTGGAACTACATTGCCAAAGGAGAAGCTGATGCTATCATTGGGAAGAAAGTACGAAAATACCCCATGCTTACTGCCGTCGTTATCACTAAGATCATCAGTCAAGTCTGACATCCTTGAGGCACCGAGACATACAAATAAAGAAACCACCCTCAGTGATCCTCTTGAATCAGACCTCTGAGCTGTACAGGATGAGGTCAATGCTATCAAACATGTAAATGTTATAGCTGTGCCAGACAACTGTAAATAACATACAGCCCTTCCACCAAAATCTTTTGGAGTAAAGCTCAGGTGAGGTCATCCAGCCACAACCTTTTTTTTGACCATGCTCAGATTATTTACAATAATGTCTATGGAGCAGCCCACACATGTAGAAGTTCATCACTCGTTATTTTGTTCCTCCATGAACAGATGGTGGTCAGATGTCCTCACCGAGCTAACACGGGAAAACAAAGCAGGCATGCAGACGATGACTGAGATGACAAGAATCACCACTGGGTGACCTGACAGGCCGAACTGGGTCCTGTCACGCTCATGTTGGGAATCATCAAATTCAAGATATTACTGCGGGGGGTGGCAGGGCTTTGTCCTTATTTCCCCTCCCAGCTCACCGGGTCTACCCACTCCACAGATGAGAGAACGGGTGGGCGAGTTGCTCCTCAGGTTTCAACGATAAATGTTGGCCAGTTCACCGGGGAGAACTCCTCTGCTCTTCTTTGAAACAGTGCAATGGGATCTTTCACGTCCACCCTCGGGGATTTGAAGGTCGCTGTGAGGAACAATGGAATGTGAGGCAGTTCCTATAGCTGTGTCACCCTTCAACGTGTTGCGGAGCCAGGTATACATTGTTTCCAACCCTCCTTTGTTGAACTCACACTTTCAGCTACACCGCTCTAATAAACAGCTTTCCCATTGGTCTGTGTCTTCCGCTGGTAGGATAGGTTCTGAACTATGGACCTCGTCGCTGTGGCTCCAGGTCGAGATTAGCTGAGATCGGATGTTAGTCAGGGCTCAGTGAAGAGGTGCCATGCAAGGAGTGACACTGAACTGTTTCAGACCAGGAAGGCCACAGTTTGACTCCTGGTCTGTGCTGAGTTATTGCTCATGTCAGTTGGGGGTAGCAGTGGTGGGGGAGTGGGCGGGGGGGGGGGGGGGCAGTGCATCAATGACTTCTGAATCCCTGGGTAAGAGGGAGAAAAATAAACCAAGATAGGGGATCATTTTTGACTTGACTGCGTGGGCAGTAACCTGGTGGAACGGAGCTCCCACCCCTTGTAGAATGGAAATGAGAATCAAGCGTGTTCGATAACGGGCGATCTAAACTGCCAGTTTACCACCCAAAGGGGGAAGGTGAAAAGGACCCCGTGGTTACCCAATGATCCCCTAAGGAAAGCACACATTTGTGGAGGTTTGGATGTTACCAGATTATGATGCTTCCCCAGTTGAATAACCTACCAACACTCACCTGTATAGATTCACACATGAAGAATCCCTACCTAGCTGAGGTACCAGAGTATTGCCAGTGAAAACATGGCCAGCATCAGTCAGTTCCTTGAAGAAAAGTTTGACAGAAAATTGCAGAGAAAACAAAAAGAACTTGGGTCTCACTGAATATGAATGTAATGTTCAATTATACCAACAAGGTTGTGGTTTTGAAATATTTTGTAGTAACAGCTCATAGTTCCACAGAGAGAAGCATTTCCTTTTGCACAATATGTCCAGGGTCACAAAAGTCCTCAATAAAGAAAACATTTTTTCAAAATAAATGTAAGACTTTCACAAATTATATTTTGAGCTCCCCCAGTGGTTTAGTGCAGAGGATCTCAATTTTGGGGGTGTATCGCCTAAGCAGTGGTGGAGTGGGGTCGGGGGGGGGGCGGGGGTGGTAATGAGGTTATCAAGGGATCTTGAGGAGGACGTCAGCTGTAACTGAGAACTGGATAAATATTTGAAGAGAATAAATTTGCAGGGCTATGGGGAAAGAGCAGGGGAGTGGTATTAATTGGATAGCTCTACCAAAGAGCTGGCACAGGCATGATGGGCCGAATGGTTTCCTGTTACGCTGTATCATTCTATAAATACCTGAGAACTCACTTTTAGAGTGGAAGCAAGTCTGCCTCGATTTCGAGGGACTGCCTATGATGATGATCATTCTATGATACTAAGTCGCGAACAGCGAATGACTGCAATATATGGCCCAGAAATCCCGGCCTCCCCGGGTCCGTACGACCCGGGAAGGCATCGGATAAGCCGGTTTTCAGCTCACAACACGCATACGCTGAAAACTGGCTTTTCCGATCTGTCAAGTTACTGGCTTGACAAATCTCGCGCTTTTTCGGGAGCGAGGACATTTGCATGGGCAAGATTGCGGGATTTACGCATGTCTTGCCCAGCAAATGTCCTCAAAGCTCTTGCGCCTGATAAAAAAGCAGGCGCATAGCATACTTTTACAGGCATAAGAGTTTTATAACATACAAAAACATTGTAAAATAAAATTTAAAAACACATTATTGTTAAAAACCCTCCCTACTACGATAAGTTTATTTTAAACCATAATTTTTAAAACTTTTAAAAATCGGAAAAGTATATATTTTTTAAATACATAAATAACTTTCATTTAAATTAATAAAAATATGGTGTGCATTTTTTCTATCTTTTATTATTGGTTATGTGTGTTTTGGGGCGGTTTCTCATTCATAATAATGAGAACTCCAACTTGCGCTCCGTTGCGCAAGAAGAGGAGGCCTTGACTCCAGGATCTCTGGCGAGGATACGACCAAAAGGTAGGTGCATATCTTCTGTCCTATTTTTAGTCGAACGCCTGCGGGAAAAAGAAACTGGAATTTCTGGGCCAATATCTTCTCCATTGGTGGCGCTGTAGCCCTCCCCTCAACTCAGGGTGATTTAGTGGGTGTGTATAGACTGTACTGGTGTTGAACCATAGAGACAAAAAGGTTCAGGCTGAATCCCCTGCTTGTGCCTATCTCAACAGGGCAGTGGCCGGGATGTCACAATCGTCCTCAGTGTCCTGGCTATAGAGCAGAGAAATAATGCAGGTCTCCCGCTCTTGGTCAGTATTGAGTGGCCCTTTCCCGAAAGTGCAGGGGTATGGATGCTGGGTGTGGACAGGATGAAGCTCAGCCGTGATGCTCTCCATAGTTGAATAGTTCTGTAACGCTCATGACTGGGCTTATTCATGAAGTACTGCAACTTGGGTGAGCTGGCTGATGGCAGCTAGAGCCTGTGGCACCAGACCCCAGTAAGCAGAGGAGAAAGCTGGGGAGGAAAAAAGATCATGGCCGAGAAATTCGTGTCAGGCGGTGGCTCTGAATGGGCGGTATCGGATTGGCCGCCCGTTCTACCCATCGCCTGAGAACTGAATATCAGGCGCTGCGTGTAACGGGCGAATGATCCGATACCACCCACTTTGTGCCACCGCTTGAGACAAAGGTTTCGGCCCATATTTCTACCAAACAAGTATTATAAAGAGAACACATTAGAAGGACTGGAGTATGATAAATATAGTCTATTGTAAGAGATCAGACTTTACTTAATTGGGAATATCTATCATAGTCCATTCCCCCTCCCATACACCATCCCCTGTATCGACAACCTATGAAAGTAAGAAAGAAAGACTTGCATTTATATAACGCCTTTCACGACCTCAGGATAGCCCAAAGTGTTTTACTTAAGGGACCATCCACAATAAGTTTAGGCTGCCTAGCTAAGCATGGCAGCACACGTCATGGGAACAGTAGAGAAAAGCCCCAGCAGCATTAGATGTACACGTGTGACAGACAGAACCTCTGTCGTTGAGCTGCAGTATGCAGACGATGCCTGCGTCTGCACACATTCAGAGGCTGAATTCCAGGATATAGTCAATGTATTCATTGAGGCATATGAAAGCATAGGCCTTACGCTTAACATCCATAAGACAAAGGTCCTCCACCAGCCTGTCACCGTCGCACAGCATTGCCCTCATAGAAACATAGAAACATAGAAACATAGAAAATAGGTGCAGGAGTAGGCCATTCGGCCCTTCTAGCCTGCACCGCCCTTCAATGAGTTCATGGCTGAACATGCAACTTCAGTACCCCATTCCTGCTTTCTCGCCATACCCCTTGATCCCCCTAGTAGTAAGGACTTCATCTAACTCCTTTTTGAATATATTTAGTGAATTGGCCTCAACTACTTTCTGTGGTAGAGAATTCCACAGGTTCACCACTCTCTAGGTGAAGAAGTTGCTCCTCATCTCGGTCCTAAATGGCTTACCCCTTATCCTTAGACTGTGACCCCTGGTTCTGGACTTCCCCAACATTGGGAACATTCTTCCTGCATCTAACCTGTCTAAACCCGTCAGAATTTTAAATGTTTCTATGAGGTCCCCTCTCATTCTTCTGAACTCCAGTGAATACAAGCCCAGTTGATCCAGTCTTTCTTGATAGGTCAGTCCCGCCATCCCGGGAATCAGTCTGGTGAACCTTCGCTGCACTCCCTCAATAGCAAGAATGTCCTTCCTCAGGTTAGGAGACCAAAACTGTACACAATACTCCAGGTGTGGCCTCACCAAGGCCCTGTACAACTGTAGCAACACCTCCCTGCCCCTGTACTCAAATCCCCTCGCTATGAAGGACAACATGCCATTTGCTTTCTTAACCGCCTGCTGTACCTGCATGCCAACCTTCAATGACTCATCAAGATTCATGGCGCGGCCCTCGACAACGTGAACCATTTCCCATATCTTGGGAGCCTCTTATCACCAAAGGCAGACATTGATGCAGAGATTCAACATCGCCTCCAGTGTACCAGTGCAGCCTTCGGCCATCTGAGGAAAAGAATGCTTGAAGACCACGCCCTCAAATCTACCACCAAGCTCATGGTCTATAGGGCTGTAATAATACCCACCCTCCTGTATGGATCTGAGGCATGGACGATGTATAGAAGGCACCTCAAGTCGCTGGAGATATATCACCAACAATGTCTCCGCAAGATCCTGCAAATCCCTGGGAGGATAGGCAGACCAACATTTCTGTCCCCGACCAGGCTAAAATCCTCAGTATTGAAGCACTGACCACACTCGATCAGCTTTGCTGGGCAGGCCAATTAGTATGCATGCCAGATACGAGAATCCCTAAGCAAATGCTTTATGCGGAGCTCCTTCGTGATAAACGAGCCAAAGGAGGACAGCGGAAACATTATAAGGACACCCTCAAAGCCTCCCTGGTAAAGTACGACATCACCACTGACATCTGGGAGACTCTGGCCGAAGACCACCCGAGGTGGAGAAAGTGCACCTGGGAGGGCGTGGAGCTCTTCGAGTCTCAACGCAAAGAGCGTGAAGAGGCCAAGCGCAGGCAGCGGAAGGAGCGCGTGGCAAACCAGCCCCACCGATCCCTTCCCTCGACGAATGTCTGTCCCACCTGTGACAGGGTCTGTTGGACTCGTAACGGACTGTTCAGCCATCAAAGAACTCACTTAGGGAGTGGAAGCAAGTCTTCTTCGATTCCGAGGGACTGCCTATGATGATGACGACATGTGTGAAAACAGTTGTGAAAATAGTAACTTGACTCACGATCTAGTACATTATAGGCATTTACACTGCTACTATTTCATTTGTCTTGTCGTCGAGAGCATGCAGAAATCAAGCGCCAGCAGCAGAAAGAGCGTGCGGCAATCCAGTCCCACCCACCCCTTCCCTCGACGACTGTTTGTCCCACCTGTGACAGAGACTGTGGTTCTCGTATTGGGCTGTACAGCCACCTAAGAACTCATGCTAAGAGTGGAAGCAAGTCTTCCTCAATTCTGAGGGACTGCCTATGATGATGATGATGATGATTTCACTTATACTTGGTAGGCAGTGAAACGGAGGCAGAAACAGAGTCCAAAAGGGTATGTTTCTCCACAGTTTTACACAGATATGCATTAACGCTGAAAAAATTATACCAGGTCTCCATTGTAACACTCAGTATCCGCCTGATTCAGTTGGTAGGAAATTTTACTGCATGGAAATCAGGGTCCTGTGACTACTGCCATTTTGGGACACAACTGGGTGGAGCGTGCATGGTGGGGCCAAAAAAGTTTGTTTTTCATTATCTTTGTGGGGCTAGAAAGAGCAGGAAGATGAATGTTTAAAGAAGCTGAAAATAATGTGGACCCCTGCTGAACTGGGTTCACTCTCCCTTCCATCCCCGGCCCTACATCCCCCCTAGCCACCTACCTCCATTCCTGAACCTATTTTAATGCCAGCCGGGTTGCCTTCTAGACTGCCTGAAATTGTGAAGAACATAGATTGTAAAGACTGACGTGTGACCAGGCTACTCTTTGCTGTAAAGTCCCTGTGCAAACTGGTGAGTGCTTGTTGCTGATGAGATTCTTCTGCTCAGCCAGTGTCTATGGCCCTTGAATGGTTCAAGGGGAAACATAGTACACTAAATTGTTCCATCCTCTCCTGTAAATGAGAGAGAGATCAAGCCTTCCTGATGTCTTTCAGTCATCCGTTATTGCCAGGTTGTACATTGTAGAACTGCTGGTTAGACACAGTTTGGGATCTGGCAGTTTGATCAGGGCTTCTCTTTATGTGTCATGATGAAATTCTGTTCCAATTACATTATTAATAGAGGAATAGAATATGAAAAGTATAAAACTAGGGGCCATTAATATAAGATAGTCATAAATAAATCCAATAAGGAATTCAGGAGAAACTTCTTTACTCAGAGAGTGGTGAGAATGGGGAACTGAGTATCTGAGGCGAATGGCATAGATGCATTTCAGTGGATGTTCGATAAGTACATGAGGGAGACAGGAATGGAAGGTTATGCTGATAGGGTGAGATGAAGTCGGATGGGAGGAGGCTCGCGTGGAGCATAAACACCGGCCTGTTTCTCTGCTGTAAATTCTATGTAATTCTATGAATTCCTCACTGATGTCACGTGAAAGGGTGGTCGACACAAAATGTCTGCTTCCAGACTTATGCTGATCAGTTCTTCTAAACGATGTAATATGGAATGATTGAGAGACAACAACAACTTGCATTTATATACCTGTAGCGCCTTTAATATAGTAAAATGTCCCAAGGTGCTTCACAGGAACATAATCAGACAAAAATTGACATCGAGCCAATGAAGGAGACATGTGATGCAGGAGAAACTCATTAGCAACAGGTTTTAAGCTGTGTCTTAAAGAAGGCACAAGAGGAGGAGAAGCGAAGAGGTTTTGGGAAGGCAATCCCAGAGCTTAGGGCCAGGCAGCTGAAGATATGGCTGCCAATGGTGGGGTGAAGGAAGTGGGGGGTGCACAAGAGACCAGAGTTATTGGAGGGTTGTAGGATTGGAGGAGATTACAGAAGTAGAGAGGTCAAAGCCATTCATAAATGAGACACTCGTCAATGTTGGGTTATGACCATTACTGCAGGTCTATCAACTGTCCTGCATTTGTTGGGAGTCTTGCGCATTGAACAACTGGCGTCATGGGTGTTACGACCTGACTGAGTTGGTAGAAACAATTAACTGGCACCATAGCTTCTGCTGTTACTGTCATTATGGGGTGGGCTACGAATAGGTGCTTAAGAGAAGCCCAGGGTCATGTGCCCCTCAATCTTCCTTCCTATCCTGTGAGGAAAGGATTGGCATTGGCTTAGTCCCTCCCCTGATCACATGGTCAAGGCTCAGGGATTGCTTTGTCTCAATTAACTATGTATGCAAAACGATATCCTATCCGTGTGCAGCACAGATCATTCGAGTATCCATGTGCTGCACCACTACATTGCTGTGTTAAAATAATGTCCTTTGCTACTGTGATTTCAGTTGCACATTTGCATCCCGCCCACGATTATCGTGTGGGAGCTATTGTGAGATGCCCAAGTGGCCGCAATTCTGCCTCTATTCTGAAAGGAGCATGCCACCACAAACCCAAACACATCATCAATTGATAAAGAAACTGAAAATGGCCATGCTTATAGCATTTCAGATGTTCAGATTAATTAAGGTCATCTCCTTCTGAACGATCTACTAAAGTGATATAAAATCAAATGGCATAAACATTGGACCACCATAAATGGTCTAACCAGCAAAAAGGAGATTAAAAAAACATAGCAGCCAACAAACTTACAGCATCCGTATTATGAATTCTAAAAAGTTTACCAATAACCAAGGCGAGGGTTATACTGGTCTATCATAGAAACATAGAAACATAGAAAATGCAGGAGTAGGCCATTCGGCCCTTCGAGCCGGCGGCACCATTCAATAAGATCATGGCTGATCATTCCCTCAGTACCCCTTTCCTGCTTTCTCTCCATACCCCTTGATCCCTTTAGCCGTAAGGGCCATATCTAACTCCCTCTTGAATATAACCAATGAACTGGTATCAACAACTCTCTGCGGTAGGGAATTCCACAGGTTAACAACTCTCTGAGTGAAGAAGTTTCTCCTCATCTCAGTCCTAAATGGCCTACCCCTTATCCTTAGACTGTGTCCCCTGGTTCTGGACTTCCCCAATATCGGGAACATTCTTCCCGCATCTAGCCTGTCCAGTCCTGTCAGAATCTTGTAAGTTTCTTTGAGATCCCCACTCATCCTTCTAAACTCCAGTGTATAAAGGCTCAGTTGATATATTCTCTCCTCATATGTCAGTCCCGCCATCCTGGGAATCAGTCTAGTGAACATTCACTAACTTAATAGCAAGAACGTCCTTCCTCAGATTAGGAGACCAAAACGGAACACTATATTCCAGGTGAGGCCTCACTAAGGCCCTGTACAACTGCAGTAAGACCTCTCTGCTCTTATACTCAAATCCCCTAGCTATGAAGGCCAACATACCATTTGCCTTCTTTATCGCCTGCTGTACCTGCATGTCAACTTTCAATGACTGATGAACCATGACACGCAGGTCTCGTTGCACCTCCCCTTTCCTAATCTGTCACCATTCAGATAATATTCTGCCTTCATGTTTTTGCCCCCAAAGTGGATAACCTCACATTTATCCACGTTATACTGCATCTGCCATGCATTTGCCCACTCACCTAACCTGTCCAAGTCACCCTGCAGCCTTTTAGCGTTCTCCTCACAGCTCACACCGCCACCCAGTTTAGTGTCATCTGCAAACTTGGAGATATTACACTCAATTCCTTCATCTAAATCGTTAATGTATATTGTAAAGAGCTGGGGTCCCAGCACTGAGCCCTGCGGCACTCCACTAGTCACTGCCAGTCATTCCGAAAAGGACCCGTTTATCCCGACTCTCTGCTTCCTGTCTGCAAACCAGTTCTCTATCCATGTCAGTACATACCCCAATACCATGTGCTTTGCTTTTGCACACCAATCTCTTGTGTGGGGCCTTGTCAAAAGCCTTTTGAAAGTCCAAATACACTACATCCATTGGTTCTCCCTTGTCCACTCTACTGGAAACATCCTCAAAAAATTCCATAAGATTTGTCAAGCATGATTTCCCTTTCACAAATCCATGCTGACTTGGACCCATCATGTCACCTCTTTCCAAATGCGCTGCTATGACATCCTTAATAATTGATTCCATCATTTTATCCACTACTGACGTCAGGCTGACCGGTCAATGGAATGTTGGAAAATGACTGTCAATGCATCCGCTATTTCCAAGGCCACCTCCTTAAGTACTCTGGGATGCAGTCCATCAGGCCCTGGGGATTTATCGGCCTTCAATCCCATCAATTTCCCCAACACAATTTCCCGACTAATAAGGATTTCCCTCAGTTCCTCCTCCTTACTAGACCCTCTGACCCCTTTTATATCCGGAAGGTTGTTTGCGTCCTCCTGAGTGAATACTGAACCAAAGTACTTGTTCAATTGGTCTGCCATTTCTTTGTTCCCCGTTATGACTTCCCCTGATTCTGACTGCAGGGGACCTACGTTTGTCTTTACTAACCTTTTTCTCTTTACATATCTATAGAAACTTTTGCAATCCGTCTTAATGTTCCCTGCAAGCTTCTTCTCGTACTCCATTTTCCCTGCCCTAATCAAACCCTTTGTCCTCCTCTGCTGAGTTCTAAATTTCTCCCAGTCACCGGGTTCGCTGCTATTTCTGGCCAATTTGTATGCCACTTCCTTGGCTTGAATACTATCCCTGATTTCCCTTGATAGCCACGGTTGAGCCACCTTCCCTTTTTTATTTTTACGCCAGACAGGAATGTAGAATTGTTGAATTTCATCCATGCGGTCTCTAAATGTCTGCCATTGCCCATCCACAGTCAACCCCTTAAGTATCATTCGCCAATCTATCCTAGCCAATTCATGCCTCATACCTTCAAAGTTACCCTTCTTTAAGTTCTGGATCATGGTCTCTGAATTAATTTTTCATTCTCCATCCTAATGCAGAATTCTACCATATTATGGTCACTATTCCCCAAGGGGCCTCGCACAACGAGATTGCTAATTAATCCTCTCTCATTACACAACACCCAGTCTAAGATGGCCTCCCCATCTTTAATAATTGATTCCAACATTTTCCCCACCACTGATGTCAGGCTAACCGGTTATAATTACCCGTTTTCTCTCTCCCTCCTTTTTTAAACAGTGGTGTTACATTAGTTACCCTCCTGTCCATAGAAACTGATCCAGAGTCGATTAACTGTTGGAAAATGATCACCAATGCATCCACTATTTCTATGGCCATTTCCTTAAGTACTCTGGGATGCAGACTGTCGGGCACTGGGGATTTATCGGACTTCAATCTCATCAATTTCCCTAACACAATTTCCCACTTTATAAGGATATCCTTCAGTTCCTCTTTCTCACTAGACCCTCGGTTCCCTAGTATTTCAGGAAGGTTATTTGTGTCTTCTTTCGTGAAAACAGAACCAAAGTATTTGTTTAACTGGTCCGCCATTTCTTTGTTCCCCATTATAAATTCACCTGAATCTGACTGCAAGGGACCTACATTTGTTTTCACTAATCTTTTTCTCTTCACATACCTATAGAAGCTTTTGCAGTCAGTTTTTATGTTCCCAGCAAGCTTCCTCTCATACTCTATATTCCCCCACCTAATTAAACCCTTTGTCCTCCTATGCTGTATTACAAAATTCTCCCAGTCCTCAGGTTTGCTGCTTTTTCTGGTCAATTTATATACCTCTTCTTTGAATTTAACACTATCCTTAATTTCCCTTGTTAGCTACGGTTGAGCCACCTTCCCCGTTTTATATTTACTCCAGACAGGGATGTACAATTGTTGAAGTTTATCCATGTGATCTTTAAATTTTTGCATTGCCTATCCACCGTCAACCCTTTAAGTATCACTCGCCAATCTATTCTAGCCAATTCATGTCTCATGCCATCGAAGTTACCTTTCCCCAAGTTCAGGACCCTAGTCTCTAAATTAACTGTGTCACTCTCCATCTTAATAAAGAATTCTACCATATTATGGTCACTCTTCCCCAAGGGGCCTCGCACAACAAGATTGTTAATTAGTCCTTTCTCATTACACATCACCCAGTCTAGGATGGCCAGCCCTCTCGTTGGTTCTACGACATATTGGTCCAGAAAACCATCCCTAATGCACTTTAGGAAATCCTCCTCCACCGCATTGCTACCAGTTTGGCTAGCCCAATCAATATATAGATTAAAGTCACCCATGATAACTGCTGTACCATTATTGCACACATCTCTAATTTCTTGTTTGATGCTGTCCCCATCCTCATTACTACTGTTTGGTGGTCTGTACACAACTCCCACTAGCGTTTTTTGCCCTTTGGTATTCCGTAGCTCCACCCATACAGATTCCACATCATCCAAGCTAATGTCCTTCCTTACTATTGCATTAATTTCCTCTTTAACCAGCTAAGCCACCCCACCTCCTTTTCCTTTCTGTCTATCCTTCCTAAATGTTGAATACCCCTGGATGTTGAGTTCCCAGCCTTGGTCACCCTGGAGCCATGTCTCCGTGATGCCAATTACATCATATCCGTTAACTGCTATCTGCACAGTTAATTCGTCCACCTTATTCTGAATACTCCTCACATTGAGGCACAGAGCCTTGAGGCTTGACTTTTTAACACCCTTTGCTCCTTTAGGATTTCCCAGCATATCCCTCTTCCTTTTCTTGAACTACTTTCCAACCTCCAATCCTTTAGTGCAATTCCAATTTGCACAGATTTTTGGATAAAGACCTTTTTGTGTGATAAAATACTTTCTGATTTTGTTTCTGAAGGGTCTAGCTCTAATTTTTTGTCCCCTTGTTCTTAGACATTGGAACATAAGGCCACAGGAGTAGGCCAGTCAACCTATCGTGCTTTCTCCTCCATTCAATTAGATCATGGCTGATCTGCACTTCAACTCCTTTTGCTCCATATTCCTGGATACCCTGACCTAACAAAGATCTATCGATCTCAGTCTTGAAAGCTCCAATTGATCCAGCATGCACAGCCTTTTGGGGGAGCAAGTTCCAAATTCCTAATACCCTTTGTGTGGTAAAGTACTTTCGGATTTTGTTTCTGAAGGACCTAGCTCTAATTTTAAATTGTTTGTCCCCTTGTTCTTGATTCCCCCACCAGAGGAAATAGTATCTCTGTATCTATCCTGTCATTTTAACATTTTAAACACCTTAATCAAATGACCACTCAATCTCCTATACTCAAGAAAATACAACTCAAGTTTATGCAACCTGTTCTCAGAATTTAACCCTCTAAGCCCCAGTATTGTTCTGGTAAATCTGCACTAAATCCCCTCCAGGGCTAATATATCATTTTTGAGGTGAGGTGCCCAAAACTGAATGCAGTACTCGAGATGGGGTCTGACCAAAGCTCTGTATAACTGAAGCCTTTTGTATTCTAGCCCCCTTGAAATGCTTAGGATTGCGAAATCAAATTTCTAGGCCCCAATCTTTCTACATACTCCTTGCTAGCCTTCCTCTACTGATAGAATCTCCCACCACATGCCTGCTATTACTGCTTTTCCCTTTTCCCACTTGGATAACCTCTTGCTCACAGTTTCATGATATTGTTCATGATCACCCTTCCCTGAGTTACTATTCTTGACTGAGTCATAGATATCCAGCACACTAAAGCTATTTGACAATAACAAATCTGCATTGATTTCTCTCATCCTTTATCTATTAAGCAGGTGAACCCCCACTTATTCTCCTCTGACCATCTTCTTGTGGAGTGACCACCTTCTGGAAGGTATGTCCCCCAGCATCCCCATGTTTGGTAGAGTGCCCCCAACTGTTCTTCGGGCTCTGTGACTTTGAGCTTGAGGTAACAGATTGTGTGAATGAATTGTTCAGACCACTGCAGTGTAGGCACTTTTCTTGCCTTTATAGCGTGTGAACACTTGCAATTTTTGATTCACAGAAATCTGCAATACGTTGCCTCATTTAGACATAAAATGGAATTTTACATCAATGACATGGCGAGACAGCAAGATGATCCTGTCACAAACTTAAAACACTACCAGACAACTTCCTGTTTCATGAACAGTTCCTCAGAATTTTTTTTAATCTCAGCTCATATCTCTTAAGAATATATAATTTTTTTTAAACTTTCGGGCCTTAAGGAGAAATATGCGTTAATTACAGCCTATTGGCTCTAAAATTGCAGTACTGTGATCCTACAATAATCTTTTACCAAATTAAAATACCTATATTTCAAAGAAAAACCACCATTTTGAAGTTTTTTTATTAGATAAAAAATTAAAGCAGTACAGTTCGGTAGGAGCCCTAAACAGGATTGTGTGTTGTAAGAGGGTCTGTAACCAAAGGACACAGAATTAGGATAATTGACAATGGGACCAGAGGGGAGAGGAGGAGAAATATTTTTACGCAGCGAGTTGTTAGGATCTGGAATGCACTGCCTAAAAGGGTGGTGGAAGCAGATTCAACAATAACTTTCAAAAGGGAGTTAATATATACTTCACAAGGAACCATTTTCAGGGCTATGGAGAAAGAGTGCTGGAGTATGGGCTGCCTTGGGGACAACTAAAGTTGCCGCAGGGACTTCAAATAAGCATTAGGCCCCTTATTTGCATATGCAAATGACCAAACGTCTGCTTCAGGCATGGGTAAAGGAAACATCTTGTCTGGCCTTTCCCAATAAGGCAGCTGGCGCACTTCTGGTCGGAAGTGTGTGCACGCTTGCTGCTCGCCCTTTTGCTGTGGAAATGGCGGGCTGGCGGTGAGTGATGAGCTGCGCCACGCCGCGCTGGGCCATGATAAACTCCGTCACTCCTGAGGGAAAAACTCCGCACAGATCGGGGCCATAAAAGGAGCAGAGGTGCAGCGGCCCAGGGAGCAGCGTGGTGGCCACTACAAGATACAGCACGTGCTGGTGCAGGAGGGCAACCGCAGCGAAAAGTGACATCAGCAAGGTCCAGGTCGGTGATTGGAGCGTGGGCAGTTGCAGCAGGAGCGGTGAGAGACTGTGGAGGGATGTGATTGAGGCCCAGGGGAGGCATGAGTTCAGGGCCAGGGGCCTCGGGGCAGCACGGGCCAGCCCACACTGCGATATGTGTGCGCACTAGGTCTGTGCAGCAGAGCAGGTCTCCAGTCGTCTTGGGTAATCCTTGCCACTGGATCAAGACCCACCTCTGTCAAGCCCGTGTAGTGGCTGATGTGCAACGGCTAAAAAAAATCCATGCACAGGCATCTTCCACCCTTGAGGATGTAGTTCGGGTTCTTCATTCGAAACACCTGTGAACTCATCCTTGCTTTGGCGTGGAAGCAAGTCATCCTCGTTTCGAGGGACTGCCTATGATGATGATGACAAAATGGGAGTTACGTGGCCTAATTTAACCCCCACTGACTCCTGAGCATATTGCATCACCTGTGGGAAAAGCAAAAAGTACTTATTTCTGTTCACAAATTGACTCTACAATAATTCTACCTCACTGCAAAATGAATAATTCCTGACTCCTGTCTCTTCTCTTTCTGGCTACCGTGGGCTGCGTTTTAGGTTTATTTTCTACTTTGTTTAACTAATGGGGACTTCAGTTATCCTAATATAGACTGGGATAGCAACAAGGTAAAGGGCAAAGAAGGGGAGCAATTCCTGAAATGTGTACGAGAACTTTCATAATCAATGTGTTTCCAGCCCAACCAGGACGGAATCAGTGCTGGGTCTAGTTCTGGGGGAATGAAGTGGGGCAAGTTTCAGTGGGAGTGCATTTGGGAAACAGTAATCATAATATCATCAAGTTTAGGATAGTTATGGAAAAGGACAAGGAACAATGAAGCCTAAAAGTACATAACAGTGCTAAATTCAATGAGTTGAAAAGGAATCGGGGCCAGGTGGATTGGAATCAAAAATTGGTAGGTGAAGCAGTGATTGAGTAATCGGAGGCCTTCAAAGAGGAGGTGGTTCAGCTACAGAGTAGACACATTCTTATGAAGGGGAAAGGAAGGGCATCCAACTAAGAGGGGCAAAGAGAGAGTATAAGAATAGAAAGCAGCTAACATAAAAGGGAAACCAAAAGTCTTTTATAAACACATAAATATTGAAACGGTAGTCGAAGGAAGGGTGGGGCCGATTAGGGATCAAAAAGGAGATTTTCTTGTGGAGGCAGAGGGCATGGCTGAGGTACTAAATGAGTACTTTGCATCTGTCATCACTAGAAAAAAGATGTGCCAATGTAGCAGTTAAGGAGGAGGAGGCAGTTGCAATATTGGATAGGATAAAAATAGATAACGAGGATGTACTCAAAGTAGAAAAGTCACTTAGTCCGGATGCGATGCATTCTAGGTTACTAAGGGAAGTAAGGGTGTAAATTGCGGAGGCTCTGATCATAATCTTCCAGTCCTCCTTGTATATGGTGGTAATGCCAGAGGACTGGAGAATAGAAAATGTTACACCCCTGTTTAAAAAAAATGGGAAAGGGATAAACCTGGCAACTACAGACCAGTCAGCCTAACATCAGTGGTGGAGAAAGTTTTAGAGACAATGATACAATTAATTTGCATTTGGAAATGTATGGGCTATGTAGAATTTACCAATATCTCGCAAAGATTCCAGGTACCTTTCCCCGTTAGAGGAGAAGAATCCCTTTCTGGGCTTTTAAAATGAGTTTAAAGGGGCAGACGAAGCCTGTGGGGGATAAAAGGGGATGCATTCATGGAGACCCCCCCCCCCCCAGTGTTTGGACTCATAGGAAAGGGAATTCAAAATGGACCTAAATTACAGAAGCTTGAGATCCCCTAAACATCTATGGGAAGGAGCATATCAATTTTAAGATTCTACAACATTTTGGCTGCGAAAAAGAGTTACCAAATACAGGAGGTGGGGCCAAATTCATGCATAAAGGACCCCAGGCTATTCACCCTCTAAGAGATAATCGAATTACCCAATCAAGCACAATGGAAATCATGGTCAAGAAACTGGACAATCCTAAAACAATGCAAAACCAGTGATAGCACATTCTCACACCCTAATCGAGTTACTGCTGACAAAGGAGACATTTGAAAATCAATGGACAGAACAGTTTAAACAGAGCCCAAGAGATTTGATGGGAGATAACGGAGCCTTTTTTGGGGGGCTATATCTATCCCCCAGTTTTACAAGGAAAGACTAGCAGAACACAGAAACTAGCAGAACACAGGAGACTAGCAGAACACAGACTGTAACTCCCACAGACACTAGCAGAACACAGGAGACTAGCAGAACACAGAAGCTAGCAGAACACAGAACAGAGCAGAACACAGACTCGAACAGAACACAGACTCGAAAGGAACACAGACAGACACAAGCAGCCGGAGTGAAGAAATGGAGTCGTGAAGGAACTTACAAGAAATCGTCAAGGACCAACTGAGCACGAGGCCCATGAAATGGAAGGTTTTCAGCAACCAAATTGACAAACCCGGGCTACCACAACCAGCGAAACAACCAACCAAAACCAACTCAGCAAAAACCGAAGAATCGACATTTATTTCCACTCTACAATCTACTTCTGAACGGCCAACGGGTGAGAAATTACCTAAAGGGACTAACTAAAACCAAAGAAAGTGGGAACTTATCCCATACATCCGAAACGCAACTTACCGCATCAACGGACGCACCCCAACTGAAGACTACGCAGTCTGAAGTCCTCTCCTCCATCCAGGGTACGGCTCGCCTAGAAGGCCAAGTGCAGTGAACCCCGAAACCATGATTCACCGGCAACTGTCTAAAGGGATTGGTGAGCATAGCCCCTGAACCCTCAGAGCTATAACTTAGTTAGTTAGGGGAATTGGGAGGGAGGAGGCTGGGATAACTTGTGTAAATGTATCTGCATTCCCCTCTTTACTCCATTTAGAGTTTAAGCTGTATTCTTTTCCCCACAGGCTGTAATTTGACATTTTATTCAATGTGTTGTACCCTTCAGTGTGTATTGGTCTGTGTGTGTTATTAAAGGTGTGCCTTTTACTTCTTTTGAAACACAATAAAGCCATACCTGCTTCCTACCTTGAAACCGATTGTCTGTCCAAGTCTGTCACAGTCCCTTCATAATTCCAGTGTCTAGAACCAAGGGTGTGGGAGCGATTCGGAACCGCTCATATAAGGTCAGAAGGGAAAGCTGACCCACTGCAAACCACCCCTTACAGCTAATAAATGAAAGTCAGCACGATTTTGTTAAGGCAAATCATGATTGACTAACTTGATTGAGTTATTTGATGAAGTAACGGAAAAGGTTAATGAAGGTAGTACAGTTCATGGTGTACCTGTCTAACTCCCTTTTAAAATTATTTATGGAATCAGCTTCCTCCACCTTTTCAGGTCGAGCGTTCCAGATCCTGACAACTCTCTGAGTGAGAACATTTCTCCTCATCTCCCCTCTAGATCATTTGCCAATGATTTTAAGTCTATTACATCTGGTTATTGACCCACTCGCCAGAGGGAATCGTTTTTCTCCAACTACTCTATCAAAACCTCTCATAGCTCACTTCTTACCTTTCTCTGTTCCAAGGAGAATAGTCCTAACGTTTCCAACCTTTCCTCATATCTGTAGTCTCTCATCCCTGGTAATATCCTGGTAAACCTCCTCTCTACCCTTTCGAAGGCCTTTACATCTTCCTGAAGTGTGATGTCGAGTGTTGTCCATAATACTCCAGCCATGACCTAATCAATCATTTATAAATTTCGAGCATCATTTCTTTGCTTTTATATTCTATTCCTCTATTTAGAAAACCAAGTAACCCATATGCTTTTTTAGCCACCTTATCAACTTTCCTTGCCACCTTTAAGGATTTGTGTATATGGAAACCAAGATCTCTCTGCTCATCAACACTTTTTAATATCATGTCAACTGTCTTTCCATATTAGTCCTTCCAAAGTGCATCACTTCACACTTACTCACACTGAACTCCATCTGCCATGCTGTCTATGCCATCCCGCAGTCTATAACTATCCTCAGTCATCACTATCTACTACTTTGCCAAATCATCTGCAAACTTTATAATGCTGCTCCCTACACCCGAGTGTAGGTCGTTTACAGAAATTGGGATAGTAGTGGACCCAAAACAGATCCTCGGGGAACTCCAGTGCAAACCACCTCCCAGTCTGAAAAACTTCCATCCACCATCACCCTTTGCTTCCCGTCGCTGAGCCAATTTTGTATTCATGCCACCACTTTTCCCTTAATTCCATGGACTTCCATCTTCTTAATAAGTCTACCTGTGTGGCACTTTGTCGAATGCCTTCCGAAGGTCCATCTACAACACAGCACATGTGTGGAGACAAAGTTGCCACCTGTGGAAGAATCCAAAACTAGGGTCCATAAATACAAGATAGTTACTAATAAATTCACTAGGGAAATAATGCAAATTTTTTTCACTCAGATAGTGGTTAGAATGTGGAACTCGCTACCACAGGGAGTGGTTGAGGCAAATAGCATCGAAGCTTTCAAAAGGAAACTAGACGAATACATGAGAGAAAAGGGAATAGAAAGATATGCTGAAAGGCTGAGATGAGATAGATGGATTGGGAGGAGACACGTGTGGAGTATAAACACCAGCATCGACTAATTGGGCTGAATGGCCTGTTTTTGTGCTGTATATTCTGTGTAATTCTATGTTATCACTTTGCTGTTGATGGGACTTTGCTGTGTGCAAACTGGCTGCCGCGTTTTCTACATTATAGCAGTGTTTAATTGACTCTAAAGCACTTTGGGACTTCCTGAGGTTGTGAAAGGTGCTATATAAATTCAATTTCTTTCTTCTTACTTTCTTTAAATTCAAATATTTATTGGTAGATTTCAAGGGCACAAAAATTGTTGTACACTTGAAATAGACTCCCTGCATATATAGAGACTGAAAAATGTCAGTTCAGTGGCGTAGGCTTTAATCATTTCCTTTCAGGTAGATTCGGATTTCTCTTAAAATTGCATATTTCTTTGTTCTAAAAGAAGCCTGCAGTTTAACAAGAAACCAGGTAAAGTTGAGACATGATTGGACTTTCCTGATTTGATCATAGACACACTAAGAGGTTCAGGATTTGGGGGAGCGAGATCATGTTAAGATGCCCTGCCAATCAGAACCAAAGTGCATCGAATTGTTGCTGCCAGATTAATGACTTCAAAAATAACAATTAGGTATGTATAGCTAAATAAGTTTATACTGAAAAGTGTGACTGAAGCATCAGACGAAGATTTTATTTTGAAGAATGTGCTCTGGAATATCTCACACTGAATGGCTCCTGATTGGAGCTTGTGGAACAGTAGATAATGAGCAAGGCTTTCCCAGGCTCTTGCACAAGGAAGAGATTTAGATGCTGCCATGAATCCATTAGTGGAGATTTAAGTAGTCTATTTATGTTACATAGCTCTGAAATTTAATAATAGCCTTTAACTCTGCAAAACACTCTCATTAAATAATCCAAGGGGGGGCCTTATAAGGCTGTTGCAAACCACGAGCAGGTTTGGACTGTTTATACAGAACACATAAACCTCAAATTGCAAACCTCCCTTTAAATCTCCTAAAGTAAAAAAAAAGAAAGACTTGGATTTATATAGCGCCTTTCACGACCACCGGACGTCTCAAAGCCAATGAAGTACTTTTGGAGTGTAGTCACTGTTGTAATATAGGAAATGCGGCAGCCAAACTTGCGCACAGCAAGCTTCCACAAACAGCAATGTGATAATGACCAGATAATTGTTTTTTTGTTATTTTGATTGAGGGATAAATATTGGCCAGGACACCGAGGATAACTCCCCTGCTCTTCTTCGGAATAGTGCCATAGGATCTTTTACCTGAGAAGGCAGATGGAGCCTCAGTTCAACGTCTCATCTGAAACAATAATTTAGATCTATAATCTGGGATTGAGTACTTTGGGGAGAAATTGGGAGCATCTGTGCCACCTGTTAGCACCTCCAGGGGGCGCTTAAGAGGCATAAATGCCTTTGTGAGCGGGCGCGGCGCTGACATTGACTCCTGCGATATCGGGCGGGAGTTTTGCGACGGCGCTACGCATTGCGCCCTGATCACCTTTACCCAGAGATCATGACACCATCGGTGTGTGCATCACCCCGTTGGCACCCCGGACCTAAAATTGACTTCCGCCCCGTACAGCAGCGCTGGGCGAAAACACCGGCAGCTACAGGAGGCGAGCATTGACAGCCGGCCGCTACCAGGGTAATGATTAAAGGCGAGGTGGCCCAGGTAAGTAAAAAGAACGTCCCTTTGTTGTTGCCGTTTTCTTTGCGGGTTCCTGCCCATGATCATTCAGCCCAGCACGTTGCTTGAGTGTGGGTCCGCCACACCCATGGTGCTCCAGGTCGGTGATTTTTAAATTGCAGAGCCTGCAGCGACGGCTATTGCCTTTAAGGGAAGCACTGTTGAGGTCTCCGTCCTGCCTGCATGCTGGATTTAGCGCTCCACTTTCTTCCCGGATCGCTAATGCCAATATTTTGAAAGCCGGGAAGCAGTAGTGCCTGGCGCTAAGTTTCCCAGCATTCAAAAGTTACCAGCCACCAAAGGGGCAATAATGAGTTTTGCCCCATCTTCTAACATTACTTGTGTTATCTACGCAATGTCCTTTAAGGATGCAGTTATACTGTTATTTTCTAGTGCGATGAAGCGGTTTCACTTTGCAGCAACATAACTCTCAACTCAGGTCCCTATTTGCTCCAAAGTGCAGTATTGTTAACCCCACCCCGAGAAGCCATGTCACACCATGTGGGCTCAACATCAGGTGGAACATAACCTCAGTGGTTGTGGTGTTGTTAGAAAATGATCAGGGATCTTTTGGAAGTACCGTGCGTGTAGGTATGGATGGACGGAGCTCTCTTCCTGGATTCCAGACTGCAATTCACAGCTTGCGGTGTAATTCAGGTACTGGTCTCGGCCTATTAGACTCTGCAGCCACCAGTTGATTTTAATCAAACCCATCCATCGGGAAACTGACGAGATCGAGTACAGCGTAGTTTTACGCTCCGCCTGAGTTTACATTGAAGTGAATCGGGTGTAATATTGGGCAGGGTGTAAAACTGGAGTTCCACCCGATCCCATGGGGTTCGCGCCCGTTGAGTCAGGTTAAAATCACCCCTACAATCCCAATAGCACAGTGTTAAAATCCCTGGGATGAAAGAAATGATGGGAAAAGTGAGCACAGCTGCTTTTTTAATTTCATTCTTTATAATATTAAAGGGGCGCTGTCTCCATTAAGATCAAGTAGCAATCCTGCTGCATCACAATGGCATAATGTAACATAATGTAATGGTGCATCGTCAGCTGATTCCTATACTTATAGTGTCACTATTGCTCTTAGACCTGTAGCTGCAGTCCGGGTTCCAGCCACACGATACTCTGCTTTCTCCGCTTGCTTCAAACAGCAATTCTCCTGTGCAGGCGCGAGCTCGATCCAATTGTGTTAAACTTTATGGGCTGGTAATTCGGCTTCTTAGCACCTCCCGTTAGCACCTGCCGAGGTGCTAAGGAGTTAGCGACCGGGCACGGCGAATTCAGTGATGCCCATGAACTTCAGGTCCGGTTCCTAGCGCCTCGCAGATCGTGACATCATAAAGTCGCAGCGCCCCGTTACCACCCCGGATGCGAAATTGCCCCGCGCCTCCTGCTGTATCGCCGGGCGTCGACTACGCCAGGAAGAAGTGTTGTCAACTGGCTGGCCGCTTGGGGAGCACGAATTAAAGGGATTGGTTTTTAGGTAGGCCAACCTTTATTATTTGCACCAGTCTGGGTCTGTAATGGCCGTCGCCGAGGTTGCCTTGCAAAACAGAACTGCTGAGAAGTAGGTTGTGCAGCATCATTGGCCCTTCCCTTTAAGCAAGGGAAGCAGCCTCTCATGCCGTTACCAATGCGCTCAAAATTGTTTAGCGCTCTGCTGCTACCGCCCTGCTCTCGGACTTTAGCGCCCTCAGAGAAATGGTTAGCACAAGATTTTGTACTCCACTTCCCTCTTGGAGCGCTAAAACTGAATTTCCCGACAGGAGAGAATCATTAGCACCTGCCGCTACTTTTTCTACTTTTCAAATGTTATCGCCCTAATTATGAAATTTCTAGCCCTAAATATTAAAAGGGTGCAAACGGCCATACTCGCGAAGCTACAGGTGGGTTTAATAAGCCACCTGGGAATCCAAGAAACCTCAAAGAATTTTAAAGCAGGTTTGACACCACATCGTCATCACACTCCATTGCAGTGCCAAACTGAAGTGATGCAGGATACTATCTCCCTCGGTGGTTCTTAAACCGCTTCTCTCGGGAGTGTGGTCGGGCCCCAATTATCTGCTTATATTGCAACTCTAGCTTTGCGGTGATGCTAAAACTGTTGCTGGGCGTTTGAAAACAAACAAAAAATGTTTTCCATTCCCTCTGAGGGATGCCAGACCCAGCTTAGGGTGGAGAAGGGAGTGGAAGAAATGGCAGCCATTGCAGCCTCCTGAACTGGTTTCGATCGACTGGGGGGGCGGTCAGAGAGGAATTTTCCAGAGTTTCCCCCCCCCCACCCCCCACCGCCGCCCTTCCCCCCCCCCCCCTCAATATTGGCTCTGGGCTTTCTTTGGCTTTCCCAGGAGAGTTCATGGCTGTGAGGGTTGATGGGAGGTGTCCAATCGTGATGCTTCAGGCATGATGCCCTCTATTTCGTATGTTACATAAAATGTACAAAAATACCACTCTGCCCAAAAGCAATTACCTCAAACTAAAAAGGGAGGTGCAGCCTAGAAATTATGGTTTGCAATATTAGTGAATGGGTGCGTGACTCATTCATCCAACATTCCTCTGTCTGCTATTTTAATGCAGGAGTTAACTCATTTATTTTAAATGTGTTAATCTTCTCTTAGGTAGTCCCTCGAATCGAGGATGACTTGCTTCTATGCCAAAAAGGGATGAGTTCAATGAGTTCACAGATGTTTCAATGAAGGATCTGATATTCCAGGTCCTGAACTGCATGTTGAAGAGTGGAAGATGCCTCTATGTGGATTTTTTTTAACCAAACCAGCTGTGCACACCAGCCACCACACGGGCTTGTCAGAGCTAGGTCTTGGTCCAGTGGCAAGGGTTAACCAAGACGACTGGAGACCAGCTCTGCTGCACGGACCTAGTGCGCACACATATCGCAATGTAGGCTGGCCCGTGCTGCCCCTGGGCCCTCGCCTCTTCTGTGCCCCGAAATACTGTGTTAATACCTCAGGTACAATCATTGAAAAGGAGAAAGCCATCAAGCATGTTAGCTGTTCGTGCATTGATATCGTTAATTTCTAGCCAATGTTCTGCCAAACTGCTACATAATCCCAAACGTTATAAAGGGAAGACAATTTAACACCCTAGCATTTCTCGATTGCCCATTGCTAATGTGTTTTTGATCTTATAACTGATTGGAGGCAGCCTGGCAGTAGACTCTGTAGAACGCATTGTGTAGGTCTCCCCATGGAATAAAATCATGAAGGTTCATTCGCGTGCCAACATGAATTACAATTGTTTCTCAGAGCATAACTCTTCCTATTCACAAAGTCACACTGAGCAAAGTTCGATTCAAAGTGCCTGTATTCCAGTTGCCTTCAACTAGCAGTTTTCAAACTAAAACATGTGGACAAGGAATGTTTGAAAAACCACAATCATAGAATCTTACAGCAAACACAGAGGCCACTCGGGCCATCTTGCCTGCGCCGGCTCTATCCAATTAACACAACTACCACAAAAAAGCATATAATTTAATATTAAAATTACCTGATGATTTAGTTCTCCTTTAGCACTATCCTACACAAAAGAATTAAACATAACAGGGGTAAATTTCCGTTTCAGGGAATTGGGCCCAAATTGCAGTTAAAATTGCGCTGTTTAGATTACACTTCAAGTTTCTGCTAAAATTCATTTGCATAATCACAAACCTAAAATCTTCCATGAACCAGCACACTGAGCAGTGTAATCAAACGTAATTGTTCCTTTTTTTGCTCGTTCCATTAAAAAGTATTCCTTGATGTATTTCGGAGTGGTAACCTGGAGCAGTTTTATAAATACAGCTGGAAATGGGTTTATCACCAAAATGAAACATTTTTGATTGGCGTGTCTAGTCCACCATCTGCAAGAAAACTGATTTAAAATCACTGAAAATGACTTAAAAAGCTACACTGAACTATTTACTAGTTTCATTGGTGCACACTAGTCAGTTTCTTAGTAAATTAAATATGTTTTAATAGGTAAAATATTTTAAAACGTGCCCACTGGTGCCTGCGTGCCTCAGAAAATGAGGCAGACATCCTCACCATATTTAAAAAGTACTTGGATGTGCACTTGAAGTGCCGTAATCTACAAGGCTATTACCTAGAGCTGGAAAGTAGGATTAGGCTGGATAGCACTTTGTTGGCTGCGTTGACACGATGTGCCGAAATGGCCTCCTTCCATGCTGTAAACTTCTATGATTTTATGATTCTTTGATTCTATGGAAGCTAGCTTAATTTGAAGAGATTGCTTGAACGGCCTCAAACGGAAGCAACCGGCGGAAACTCGGCGTGCTGATTATTTTGATTTGGGGGCGTGCCAAGTTTTGTAGGCGGGGCTGGCTGCGGGCGAAATGATTTTTAAACGAGCGTTAAAGATCACGGAAACTTGATTTATGCTTGACGTAGCTTGCATTTCACATTCACCGATCTTTTGCGCTGGCTGGTTCGGCCGATTTCACCCGGATTGGGCTGATAAAACTAGCGCAAACTAGGAGAAACTGTACCCCAATTACTTTAAACTTCCCACTTTTATTGTATGTAACATAAGAAATGCCAGGAGGTTTTATTGGCCGTGCCAGTGATACCAAGGATGTGAGTGAATGGCTCCAGGGCAGAAGGGAAGAGGGGAAAGAAAGAGCAAAGGAGGGTTAGAAATGAGCATCGTTAATCCCTCGATTCTTCATTTCTAAACGTGGTGTTGAGTTTGAAGAGCCTTTCTCACTTCTTCTTTTGTTATGGATTTGCAATTTATACCATACTGGTGAGGAAACAACATAAAGTTCAGCCAGCATTGAACAAGAGCTTTATTTATCTTGTTTTCCAGTAATCTTGAACATTCCGTCCACAATGCTAGAGAACTGGTGGGGGTTGCTAATACTGTGGGGGAGGGTTTAAACTAGCTTGACAGGGGATGAGAACCTGAGAATAAATTCAGTAGGGAGGGGAGTAAAGCTGGAATTGGAAAGTAAAAGTGTAGAAAGTGAATTTGAAAGACAGAGGAGACAAGAGCTAGAAAGTAGGCAACAAGAGGTCTGGCTATACTAAATGGAATATATTTCAATGCACGGAATATAGCGAATAAGGCAGATGAGCTGAGTGCACAGATAGACACTTGGGAGCATGATATTATAACTATTACAGAGACATAGCTAAAAAAGGGGCTGGTATGGCAGCTTAACATTCCTGGTTACATGATTTTCAGACGGGATAGAGAGGGGGGTAAAAAGGGAGGGTGGGTTGCGGTTTTGATTAAATAAACTATTACAGCTGTGAGGAGGGATAATATGTTAGAGGGATCATCAAACGAGGCTATATGGGTCGAACTGAAAAACAAAAAAGGGGCGATCACACTGCTGGGCGTGTACTATAGACCCCCAAACAGTGAGAGGGAGATAGAAGAGCAAATATGTGGACAAATTTCTGAGAAGTGCAAAAACTATAGGTCAGTAATAGTAGGGGATTTCAACTATCCTAATATTAACTGAGACAACATTAGTGTGAAGGATACAGAGGGTGCGGAATTCCTAAAATGCATTCAAGAGAACTTTTTTTAGCAAGCATGAAGCAAGCCCAACTTGGGAGGAGATGGTTCTGGATTTAGTTTACGGGAATGAAGCTGGGCAGGTGGAAGGGGTATCAGTGGGAGAGCATTTATGTGCTAGTGACCATAATTCAGTTAGATTTAAGGTAGTTATGGAAAAGGACAAGGTTAGACCAGGAATAAAAGTTCTAAATTGGGGAAAAGCCAACTTTACTAAACTGAGAGGTGATTTGACCTTAGTGGACTGGAAACAGCTACTTGAAGGTAAATCAGTGTCAGAGCAACGGGAGGCATTCAAGGAGGAGATCCGCAGGGTTCAGGCCAAATATGTGCCTTGAAAGAAAAAGGGAGGGACTAACAAATCTAGAGCCCCCTGGATGTCTAGAAAAAAAAGAAAAAAAGGGAAGCTTATGACAGACACCGAAGGCTAAATATTGCAGAATCTTTCGAGGAGCATAGAAAGTCCAGGGGTGAGATCAAAAGGGATATTAGGAAAGCAAAGAGAGAGCATGAAAAATTCTTGGCAAGTAAAATCAAGGAAAACCCAAGGGTGGGGCCTATTGGAGACGATGAGTGCAATCTGTGTGTGGAGGCAGAAGATGTGGGTATGGTTCTTAATGAATATTTTGCGACTGTTTTCACAAAAGAGAGGGGCGATGCAGACACTGTCATCGAGGAGGAAGAGTGTGAAATAGTAGATGAAATAAACATACTGAGAGAGGAGGTATTAAGGGGTTTAGCAGCTTTGACAGTGGATAAGTCTCCGGGCCTGGATGAAACATATCCCAGGCTATTAAGCGAAGCAAAAGAGGAAATAGCAGAGGCTTTGACCATCATTTTCCAATCCTCTCTGGCTTCAGATGTGGTGCCAGAGGACTGGAGGACTGCTAATGTGGTATCTTTGTTTAAGAAGGGAGAAAGGAATAAACTGAGTAATTAATTACAAGCCAGTCGATCTAACCTCAGTTGTGGGAAAATTATTGGAAAAAATCCTGAAGGACAGGATAAATCTACATTTAGAAAGACATGGATTAATCAAGGACAGTCAGCACAGATTTGTTAAGGGAAGGTCGTGTTTGACTAACTTGATTGAATTTTTCAAGGAGGTAACCATCGATGAGGATAGTGCGTATGATGTAGTATATATGGATTTGAGCAAAGCTTTCGATAAGGTCCCACGTGGTAGACTGGTCATAGAAGTAAAAGCCCATGGGATCCAGGGCAAAGTGGCAAGTTGGATCCAAAATTGGATCAGAGGCAGGAAGCAAAGGATAATGGTTGATGGGTGCTTTTGTGACTGGAAGGATGTTTCCAGTGGGGTTCCGCAGGGCTCAGTACCAGATCCCTTGCTTTTTGTGGTATATATCAATGATCTAGACTTGAATATAGGGGGTATGATTAAGAAGTTTGCAGATGATGCAAAAATAGGCTGCGTGGTTGATAATGAAGAAGAAAGCTGCGGACTGCAGGAAGTTATCAATCAACTGGTCAGGTGGGCAGAACAGTGGCAAATGGAATTTAATCCAGCGAAGTGTGAGGTAATGAATTTGGGGAGGGCTAACAAGGAAAGGGAATACACATTAAATGGTGGACATTGAGAAGTGTAGTGGAACAAAGGGACCTGGGAGTGCATGTCCACAGATCCCTGAAGGTAGGAGGCCAGGTGGATAAGGTGGTTAAGAAGGCATACGGAATACTTGCCTTTATTAGCTGAGGCATAGAATATAAGAGCAGGTGGGTTATGCTTGAACACTGATTAGGCAACTGCTGGAGTATTGCTTGCAGTTCTGGTCATCGCATTACAGGAATGATCTGATTGCACTGGAGAGGGTACAGAGGAGATTTACAAGGATGTTGCCGGTGGTGGAGAATCTTAGCTATGAGGACAGATTGGATAGGCTGGGTTTGTTTTCCTTGGAACAGAGGAGGCTGAGGGGAGACCTCATTGAGGTGTATAAAATTATGAGGGGCCTAGATGTAGTGGATAGGAAGGACCTATTTCCCTTAGCATAGAGGTCAATAACCAGGGGGAATAAATTTAAAGTAATTGGTCGAAGGTTTAGAGGGGATTTGAGGGGTAATTTCTTCACGCAGAGGGTTATGGGGCCTGGAACTCACTGCCTGAAAGGGTGGTAGAGGCAGAAACTCTCACCACATTTAAAAAATACTTGGATGTGCACTTGAAGTACTGTAACCTGCAGGGTTACCGACCAACAGCTGGAAAGTGGGATTAGGCTGGATAGTCTCTTGTTGGCCGGCACGGACACGATGGGCCGAAATGCCCTACTTCCGTGCTGTAAACTTCTATGATTCTATGAAACCGGCGAGCTGCAGACACCTATCGCACGTCCCCAGGCAGGTTTCTGGCGAAACAGAGATAAATGCCGGGCCATTGCGTTGCCAGCAGCAGACTCTTCAGCCTGCTTTGGGCTGATGCCAGAGACGCCTTTAGAGGGCCCGAATCAAAATGTGATTGGGTGTGTTTCCGACATGGTAGTACCCAGAATTCGGGCGCAACAAGGCCCCATTACATTCCCCTTGAGTTGAGTGCCCTCTAAGTGCTACAGAATGAACCTTTCTCTCAACAAGAGAAATGCAGATATTTCAGCTAGCCATTCTGTATGATACTGTCTCCCTCTAGTGACTGCACCTCCACATCATCCCTCACCTCAGAATTTTAATCCTGCAGCATCCTGAAATCAAAGTATTCTGTACTGAAAAGCAGGATATACACTTCAGAACTGAATTGTTGCTGTTCACGGCTGTTAAATTGCTGGGGCAGATTTTCTTCTTTTCTGCTTTAGGTATAAATAATCGCCTGGACAGTGCACATGGAAGAAAATCAGCGGGAAAAATCAAAGGTCCGAACTGGAGCCTGCCTGGTTTTTCATCCATTCATTTAATCTCTTTTAGCAGCTCCTTTTTTTGCGTCACTAATGCGCTGCAGTTAAGCTTTAAATAAAGGTCTTGTTAAAAAAGAATTGATTCCAAATATTCTTTTTTTAACAAGACCTTTACTTACAGCTTCACCACAGTGCTTTAGTTAGGGTGGGGAGGAGCATGTGAAAATCGCCCCTGCTTCTTTCTTCCCCACTCGGGGATCTAAAACTTGGAATGAGCTCATTTCACTAGATGAAACTTACTCGATTCTAATTTTTATATTGCCACGTCTGACACCATGTTGATGGCACAGAATGTATTTGCGTGCTGGGGAAACAATCGAAAATACCATTTTGAGGTTGCTCTGTTGGAAGGAGAGGGCAGTTATCCTGACGTCAGTCCCATTAACTGGGGCCTGGAGCGATTTTGTGGTTCCTTATTCCTCCTCAGTAAGAGAAGCTAACTGAAAATGTCAGTGAAATGAACAAGAAGGCACCAGGTAATTTGAAATCATCATTGTGAGTTATACACCCGTTTACAGTGATCAATAGGTAAATTCAGAGTGTCCTAATAAGTATTTGATGATACTCTTTTAACTTTTACTCCCTTCTCTACTGCAGGTCATTTTTTTTAGTATTAAATCTTCAGACTGCGTATTCTCTAGTCCTTGTGTTGAGTGCCCTCTGGTAAGTTCAGAGAGTAAGGGGCAGAAATTGCCCCTTCCCTTAAGGCCAGTTAACACCGTAAATTGGTGACCATGCTGCGAAGTGCAGTGGCAGCCGATTTTTTGTGTAATGGCCGCCCTTATCAAAATTCCGCTCCTGCGGTATCCCGGCTGTGAACTGCTCCTACCCCTCCCCCCTCCCAATCCGTCCTAAGTGCATAATCAGAGCGAGCATCGCCGATGTTCCCCCGCCCCTCCTCCTGCCGGTTGGTGCCAAAACCAGCTTTTTTGAGATGGTGCAGTGAGGCTCAGACCTTCTAAAATGGCGGTGTGGCTCCCATTAAAGGGGAGGACGCACTGCCGCTGCCGCCATGTTTTTAAAAAAAAATCAGCTGACTGCCATGTCGGGCCGACAATTATGCCCCCGGGTTTGGCCGGACCGCCAACAGGTAGCCTGGCACCCCCTCTTGGGTGCCAAGCCGCTGGCCCGGCCGAAACCCTCCCTGGTGGCCCAGTGGACCGAACTTTAAAAATTGCGCACGCTCTCCCCTTTAAGTGAAGGGGAGAGCTGTAGTGACGCAGCGCTGTGATGACTGACAGCGACGGTCATTCTGCACCTCCCCTACTTCCGCCCCTCTGGTCTGCTCACCGCCGCACTACCGCCCCCATTATGAGCGACTTCCAGTCCGCCTGAAAAAAAAGCCAAAGAGTGGAATTTCGCTCAAGAGGCCACCTCATGCATCACAGCGGTGAAAACAACAGAAACGGTGTGTGTGTGTGCCCCTTTCTAACGGGGGAGGGGTAATTTCGGCCCCTAACTCTCCCCACCATCCACTGTCAAAAAAATAAATCCACAGACGTCTCGGTTGAACATTGTGCATGATATTGCCTCCCCCTAGTGATGAGGCAGTTCATTGCTACCTGTCCTCCTCCTGCACCATTGTGTGATCAAAGTACCGACCAACATTACAAAAACACCTCAGTAATACTGCAGTAAAGAGGGTTACTGTTCTGATGAACCTCGCACTGCTAATGCAGCCTACTTTCATGCTTTCCAAATGCAAAAGTACTGATGTATTTTACGGGGAAAGGGAGACGATAAGTTCATTGACCAAAAAGAATTGTTTTGAATTAAATTATTTTGGTTGTGAATCTAAGTTTGAAAATAGAAATGCTTGTTAGTCAGAAGCAGAAAGTGTCTTTGAGCCGGATTATTGCTTCATCTAACGAGGGAGCCAGTTTGCTGAACAGCACCACTTGGTATTTGTTTTCACGGAGGGTACGTGGGGCACAGGCCAATCGCATCACCTTCTCCTGCTTGCCATAATGTTTGCCTACTTGAGTAGTTAGTGCAGGAGCTGGTTGATTTATGCAGTAGGATGCCCTGAAAACAGATAAACAAAAGGTTCCAGGTTAACACTGCACTGAAGCTGACCTAGAAAACAATGTGTGGGCAATCATGGTTAGGACCATGTGGGTAACCCCCACATCAAACAAGAGGTGGACATTTCTGTTTCACACTAGAAGAAGGATCTGTGTGATCCTCTAAAACTGTGTATACCTTGTAATCTGATTAAACTCACCAAATAAACCACAATACCACCTTATTAGTGGAGTAATGTGGCTGAAATCTATACCCTTTTGTCTCCCTTTTTTTATCTTGGCCCCTCTCCAGCCCTTCTCTGCTGTCTTCTCCCCTTCCTGTCATCCAGTCAAGCCACCTTTCATTTCTTACCTCACGGGCACTTTTCCTCCCTAATCCCTACCCCCATTACTACTCATCTGCCTTCCTACTCTCCTGCTGTCATCCCAGACTTGATCACTTGCATTAACCCACAGTTACCCTCTGTGTGTCTCTTTGCATTCTCCAAAGGGCCCATCGAGGCACTCGGCGTCGCCTCCTTAGGAGTAGCAACCCCCAACTGCACCATCCTCGTTGTTTGCTGGTCTTCCTGGCCAGCGTGCCCAATGAGGTCTAACCTCGCCAACCATCTTCCCTTCCTGCTCCCCACACTTAACCCACCACCACCCTCTTGGACTCTGCCAGCAAATCAATCACCATCCCTCCAGAAAGTCCATTCATGTATGAAGAAGGCCCTTGCCATCCATCACCTTATTGTGGAAGATGACATTGGCATTGTGGCTTTGACTGACACTTGGCTCCTGGGTGCCGACATATTTTCCCCTTACTGAAGCCTTCCGACAGGGCTATACTTTCCATCGCCTGTGTGCCCAAACAGCCACAAATCACTCATTGGTCTCTCCTGTAGCACTTTCTTACATAAGAACATAAGAATTAGGAGCAAGAGTCGGACATTTGGCCCTTCGATCCTGCGCCGCCATTCAGTAAGATCATGGCTGATCTTCTACCTCAACTCCACTTTCCTGCACTATCCCCATATCCCTTGATTCCCTTAATATTCAAGAATCTATCGATCTCTGTCTTGAATATACTCAACGACTGAGCATCCACAACTCTCTGGTAAGAGAATTCCAGAGATTCATCACCTCTAAGTGTAAAAGTTTCTCCTCAACTCAGTCCTAAATGGCCAACTCCTTATTCTGAAACTGAGAGCCCTGGTTTTAGACTCCCCAGCCAGAGGAAACATCCTCCCTGCATCTACCCTGTCAAGCCCTGTAATAATTGTGTATGTTTCAATGAGATAACCTCTCATTCTTCTAAACTTGAGAATATAGGTCTAGTTTACTCAAGCTCTCATAGGATAATCCCCTTATCCCAGGAATCAGTCTGGTGGACCTTTGTTGCACTCCCTCTATGGAAATGATATCCTTCCTTAGGTAAGGAGACCAAAACTGTACACAATGCTCTAGGTGCGGTCTCCCAGGGCCCTATATAATTGCAGTAAGATATCTTTACTCTTATACTCAAATCCTCTTGTAATACCATTTGCATTCTTAATTGCTTGCTGTACCTGCATGTTAATTTTCAGTGATTCGTGTACAAGGACACCCAAGTCCCTCTGAACACCAACAATTCCCAATCTTTAACCATTTAAAAAATGCTCCGTTTTTCTATTTTTCCTACCAAAGTGGATAACTTTGCATTTCTCCACATTATGGGCTGGATTTTCCAGTCCTTTGCACTCCGGGTTTCGTCCTGGAGCGGCGTGAAAGGCGGCGTTCAGGTCTCCTGCGACCCGTCGCGATCCTCCGGTCCGGTTTTGCGACGGCGCTGAGCAGCACCACCGGGAAAAGCTGCGCCGAGTGTGCAACGCCTCTCGTTGCGTCACCGTCCGAATTTTGACTCCAACTCAACCCGTACGCCTGGAATTGCACCACGCAATGATCGCCTGGGCAACCAGTGTGGTCCAGCCATGCTGGCAGCGGTGATGAAGTTAAAGTGCTGTACAATTAAGTGCGAGTGTTTGTTCCTTTAATTTTTTTAGCGCTTTGTGTTGAGGTGGTGTGGGCAATGGTTTAGGAATGTTTTTGTGGGTTTTTTTTAAGGTTTTTTTCCCCCACCCACCTAAGTGTCTCTCGGAGCACACAGCCCGGCAGTTTAGTTCGCAAGTTCCCTATTCTTGCACCTCGAAAAGTGTACAATGCCTCCCTTCACACTGCACCTCCTGACACAGGGCCCAGATGGTGAAAATTCCTTACCAAAGCGCAGACTATTCCCAGCCAGTAACTTTCCTGCCCCGCCTCTGTTTTCGCCTCGAAAACAGAAAAGCCTAAAATCAAGCCCTATATTCCATCTGCCACGTTCTTGCCCACTCACTTAGCCTGTCTGTATTCCCTTGAAATCTCTTTACATCCTCCTTACGACTTACATTCCCACCTAGCTTTGTACCATCAGCATCTTTGAATATTACATTGTTCAACCACCTTCAGCTCCTCATCCGTGGTGAATTCAATATTCTTCTCAGCTCCCCTCGCCCTCTGTCTTCTGAATTCACTGCCCTGCTGTCCTACTTAAACCTCTCCCTCCATATAAACGACCCACATTTATGGGCAGCCCCGAAACCTTGCCATCTCCTGCGACTTCTCTAATCCCATGGACTCAATCACAGACAAGGATTTCCAATCACCCTCTTGTATCCCTTGCCATCCATGTACCCCCTACCCGCTTCCATTACCACTTCCTTCTGCATCCATCCCTGGAAATAAATTTCCCTCAGCTCATCTACAACTGCATCTCCAAACTCTCAACTTCCCAACCTTTGGCCTTCCATTCATCACGATACCTCTGAAGCTGTGCGTTTGCTCAGCCACCTTCTCACCTCCACCTTTGGTGCCCTTGTCGAAAGAATGTTTTTACTGTGTCCATCCCAGCTTCCCAGTTGTTTTGTCCTCGATCTTTGCTTCCTCAATTCCAAAAGGCACAGATATGATCCTATCTGGCGCATAGCTGGTTTAACCTTGCCAGAAGGAAGCTTGACTCATTTCGAAGCACGGCGTGAACTCTGATATTTAATTATAGCTTTTGCACCCTGTTTGCCTATTGTTTTCATTCTGTGTGGGGTGAGTCATGATTTCCATTCTTTTGACTATCGATGCTGATGATAACCATCATATTTTTGATGGCAATTTTTTGCTTCAGGATTAATGACGGTGGTATCATACAGCATAGATTTTGAGAAACATTCTGTAGTTAATTACAAATAAATTCTCTACAGTATTTTGTAATATGATGAAAGTTGCAGTAAGTTGAGTGACTTATCATTCTGTAGAGAAGTGAAATGTATGAAGTCAAAACATGTTCTAACAGAAAGGAAAGGTTGCAAAAGAACATAGGAACATTGGAACATAGGAACATATGAATGGGAGTGGGCCATTTAGACCTTTGAGCCTGTTCCGCCATTCAATTAGATCATGACTGATTAGCAACCTAACTCCATACACCTGCCTTTGGTCCATATCCCTTAATACATTTGGTTAATGTGTTCATACTCTATTTGTTTGTTACAGCTCACTAGACAGACATTGGGACCCTTCGGGAGCTATTCACATTGCTGTAAACATGCTGGTTCATGCTGGTTTTGGGACTCCATTTTGGGAGTTGCTATAAAGGACACAGTTAAGTTACTTTACTCCTGTTTCAATTGGTCTGTTTATTTACATACACAACATAATTTGGCGATGAGAATGAATCAAATTAAGCTCCCTACTCCTCCCTCTCTCCCCCCCCCCCACCCCCGCCTTTCCTCTCCAAACCCGGGTACCCTCCAATTCCGTGGCCGAGGTGCATAAAAAGCTTTTCTACCTACATCACGGCGAGTGGGTTAGATGGTGACAACGTAACACTAACTCACCACAGTGCAATACTTATCCATTGCCTCGGCACCAAAGGCCAATGCATCTTTGGCCATATCAATGACACGGAGTCCTACGACAAAGTGATAAGCGCCCTAGAGAAATATTTTGGGCCAGAGAAAAGTATCATGGCAGAGAGATACAATTTTCATCAAAGGGAGCAAGGGAATGGTGAACCAATCAAACAATATATCAGAAATACCATCAATGATGCCGCTGCAAGATCCTACAAATCCACTGGGAGGATAGATGCACCAACGTCAGTGTTCTCGATCAGGCAAACATCCCAGCATTGAAGCACTGACCACACTTGACTAGCTCCGTTGGGCAGGCCACATTGTCCGCATGCCTGACACAAGACTCCCAAAGCAAACGCTCTACTCGGAACTTCTACACAGCAAGCGAGCCCCTCAAAGACACCCTCAAAGCCTCCTTGATAAAATGCAACATCCCCACCGACACCTGGGAATCCCTGGTCAAAGACCACCTCAAGTGGAGGAAGAGCATCCAGGAGGGCGAGAGCATGCAGAAAACAAGCGCAGGCAGCAGAAGGAGCTTGCGGCAAACCAGACTTCCCACCCACCCTTTCCTTCAACGACTGTCTGTCCCACCTGTGACAGAGACTGTAATTTCCGTATTGGACTGTTCATTCACCTGAGCACTCACTTTTATAGAGGAAGCAAGTATTCCTCAATTTCGAGCGACTGCCTATGATGATATCATTTCATTAACTGAACTGGCCGGTATGTGTAACTTTGGAGCACTCACAGAGGATGTTGTGTGTGTATAACATAAGTATATACCCTATACACTCAATGTACAGTTACATAAGACTACTGGATGTACCTTCACACTGTATACACTATGCTTGTACCACCAGAGGGTGCAACTGGTGGAGACCTAGGGGTCACCTGTATACTACAGGTAACCAGGTATAAAAGGGAGCTCACCATGCTGTATCCTCACTCAGGAGCTGTAATAAATGGACTAATGTCACCACAATTCAAGTACAATACCTTACCTCGTGGAGCCATTACTAGAGTGCTTACAGACACAATAACTGGCGATGAGATTATGAATTTCCACGCAAAAAATGGCTAACCTTGGCACCTTTCAACAATTCGCCGATGGGGAAGATTGGGATGCCTTTGTGAAAAGGCGCGAACATTTTTTCATTGCGAGCGACCTGGCGGGAGACACACCGACCTCGCTGGCTGATAAGCGCAGAGCTATCCTGCTCAGCAGTTATGGGCCCACTGTCTATGGCCTCGTCAGGGACTTGCTAGCCCCAGAGAAGACAACGACCAAAACATATGCAGAGCTCTACTCGGAACTTCTACACAGCAAGCGTGCCCCAGGTGGGTAGAGGAAACGTTTCAAGGACACCCTCAAAGCCTCCTTGATAAAATGCAACATCCTCACCAACACCTGGGAGTCCCTGGTTAAAAACCACCCCAAGTGGAGTAAGAGCATTCGGGAGGGCGCTGAGTACCTCGAGTCTCGTCGCTGAGAGCATGCAGAAAACAAGCGCTGGCAGCAGAAGGAGCGTGCGGCAAACCAGACCACCCCCCCCCACCCACCCTTTCCTTCAACGACTGTCTGTCCCACCTGTGACAGAGACTGTACAAGAACAGCTCAAACCTAAAGTGAGCATCCTCACAGCCAGACTCCGTTTCTACACCCACCGGCAGCCCGAAGGCCAAGAAATCGCGAAAGATGCTGCAGACCTCAGACGATTGGCTGCACCGTGTGATTTTGACGACCACCTCACCGAAGCGCTGCGGGACAGCTTTGTTATTGGAATCGGCCACAAGGGCCTTCTCCACAAGCTGCTCTCCGCGGACACCACGGTCACCCTGCAGAAGGCAATTAATGTGAGCCAGGCGTTCATGCCTCGACTTGCGATTCCAAGCAGATGACTCACTCCCAGGAATCAATGTATTATGATAGTAAATGAAGAAATGATGTGCGATGCCGGGCTCATGTTCGCCGACAAAACCAAGGTAACCTCCCGTCAGAAGCATGCAGGTCCAGCGGGCTACCCGATTATGTAGCCTGCACCTCCGGGACCAATGTGATGCCCCAGGGAGCATGGCTACACACAGAGGGAGCATACCAGCTGCAGGGCCATCGATCAGCGGACGGCAAAGGCACCACTACTGGTACCCTACCCAGATCGGCTCTACCTCTCTGGCCACCAGGGCCAGTACCGGGAGCAAGAGGCTAGCACCCTCCAGCTCTCCCAACAGGATCTGGGATGACCAGGCTCCCACTGCTGCAGAAGGGCAGCAGGGTGACACTGCAGTCCTCAAAGGAGGACAGGGAGACATACACTACTGTGGCTCTGCTCACCACTAGGCAATGGCAAAAGCCCTGAGACTCAGCCAGGTGAGCGATCCGAGCCCACCCAGCTGGCAGGGGGCACAGCGCCGCTATCAGACAACCTGGACACAGTCCGGTCACTCTGGAACTAGCGTCCTCACCCACCTGCACCTACACAACCCAGGGGCAAGACTGCGATACCACATATGTACCTTACCTGTAAAATGTACTTGTTCCACTACTGCAGAACCCAAACAGTGATGTAATTAATCCTATGTTTTTTTTGTTCTTTCTTTCTGTACATGTATGCACATGCAGGTGTTGAGCCACACACATGGTCTATGCGGGGGGGAAAAGGATGTATGTAGCCATGGACACATGGATCACCCCAGAACCCACTTAACCCCCACTGCTGACCATTTCCCAATGTTATGGCAATAAGGACTTATGGGTCAACAGGGAGGGAGCCAGGCCAAACCATAGACAAGGTGCAAGGGCTTTGGGCATTCAAGTCTAGGGCCAGAGCACACAATGCAAAGGCCAGTGGCACAAGACTTAGGGGAGAGTGATGTTGTGTATGTATTACATAAGTATATACCCTGTACACTCAATGTACAGTTACATAAGACTACTGGATGTATCTTCACACCATATACACTATGCTTGTACCACCAGAGGGTGCAACTGGTGGAGACCTAGGGGGTCACCCGTACACGAGAGGTAACCAGGTATAAAAGGGAGCTCACCATGCTGTACCCTCACTCAGGAGTTGTAGTAAATGGATTAAGGTCACCACAGTTCAAGTACAATATCTTACCTCGTGGAGTCATTACTAGAGTGCTTACAGACACAATAGAGGAAATGATCAGGGATCAAATTATTGAGAATACAGCGATCCCCCGCATTCGGGAACGCTTGCTAATGGAGGGTGACAAATTGACATTGGACAAAGCAACTCATTTGGCCATCCAAATCAAATCAGCGCTTTCCAATTCAAAAGCAATCAGATCCCCTGTTCCCCCTATGCAACAGAATTCAGCTGCAGCCCAAGTGCAAGGCATTCGTCCGAAGCGGAAATCACAGCAGAGACCCAGGGCTAGTAATAAGCCACCCACTATGGATCGTGGGCCTAACTTCTACTGCTTTAACTGTGGCGACAAATCACATTCAGCAAAGAGTCCTAACTGCCTTGCACGTGGGAAGAAATGCTCTGCATGTGGTAAAATGAACTATTTTGCTAGTGCCTGTCGCTCATCGCAGCACATTCAACATGTGGACAACCCTGATAGTGATAAACCCAGTATGATTTACACCATTAATGACATTTCGCACATCGGTTCGGGCAAATTCAAGGACTGTGATGTAAACATTGACGGCACACACATCTGCCTCCTCATTGACCTTGGAACCAAAGTCTCTATATTGAACGAGGCTGTGTACAAAACCCACTTCACGCACTGTCAACTGCAGCCCGCAACTTCCACTCTACATGCGTACTCAGACTCCTTAATTGAGGCACTTGGGGTCATATCTGTCCCGATATACTACAAGGACATAACACTGGGGAACGTTTCCTTTCATGTCGGGAAGGGCCGAAGCCTCATAGGTGTTGAGCTTTATGACAAGCTTGGGTTCAAAGTTTACCATCCAACGGGCATACCTGTGTACAGGGTGGATTTTGACAAGCAGTATCCCTCAATCTTCAGAGGGTTTGGAGTGACAACAAAATTCTGCCATCGTCCCCACGTTGACCCTTCCATCAAACCGGTTACGCAATGACTTCGCCGTCTCCCGTTCGCGGTTCTCGACCAGGCATCCACAGAATTAACAGGACTCGAATATCAGGGAATCATTGAGAACACCGACTCCTCACCCTGGATCGCGAGCTTAGTCATTGCTTGGCATAAAAATGGGGAGATCCGCCTATGCATCGACCTGAAAGAGGTCAACAAAGCCATCATCCCCGACAAAGTACCCTCTTCCTACCATCGACGAACTGTCTTCAGAATTCCACGGCTCAATAGTTTTTACGAAACTCAACATGCGCCACAGTTACCTGCAAATATCCTAGCTGAGGACAGCAAATCGCTCACGGCATTCACAACGCATGATGGTCTGAATCAGTATTGACAAATGCCCCACGGACTATCTTATGCGCCAAGCGCATTTCAGAAGATTGTCACTACTATGCTAGCAGGCATAGAGGGAGCCCTCAATCTGCTTGACGATATCGTTGTCCATGGACGGACAGTGGAAGAACATGACCAGCGATTTCACGCAGTTATGGCTAGACTTGCTACACATAACATTAAACTTAATGTCGATAAGTGTACATTTGCTGCTGGAGAAATAAACTTTCTGGGCGACAGAATCCCAGCACAAGGTGTCAAGCCGACACTTGACAACATTGATGCGATCCAGCGAATGTAGGAGGCTACTAATGTCAAAGAACTTTCGGCACTTGCAACTTCTATCTGAAGTTCGTCCCGCACTATGCGCACATTGCTGAATCACTTCACAAGTTGCTGCACAAGGATGTCCCTTGGGAATGGACAGATTCCCAGGTTCAGGCATTCACCTCGCTTAAGGAGAAAATCACATCCCCTCCTATCCTCGCACACAACGTATATCACCATGAATGCATCAGGCTGTGTTCTCACATGGGTGCTATGTTCTCGCAATGGATTGATGGCCTGGAACGCCCAGTAGCCTTCACCTTTCGCACGCTTTCATCTGTAAAATGTAAATACTCTACCAGGATATACGAAGCACTTGCTTGCATCTATGCATGTGAATGCTGGCACATCTACCTCTATGGCAAGAAATTTACCCTCCGTACGGATCACTAAGTGCCAACTACCCTACTCACTACAACTGGATCTGGGCACAGACCACTACGAATCAGCTGATGGTCAGAACACCTTCATCGGTATAACTTTGATGTACAGTACATCGCTGGCAGTCGCAACCACTTAGCTGACATGCTCAGCCACTCGACACCTGCTTCGGAGTCTGGTGCTGACTTGTTCACAGATGACGACACATATGTCACGTCGATCATCACTCAGTCCATCAGAAACCTTGTCTCCTGTGACGAACTCAAAATCAAATCACAGCGTGATGCTATGCTCCAGCATGTGTGCCACTTCCTCCAGACGGAGTGGCCTAAGCAAATTCCGGAAGAGCTGAAAACTTTCCACAGATGAATTTTCTGTTTGAAATGATGGCTGCCTAGCTCATGGTGATAGAGCAGTAATTCCCAAGTCGCTTCAACAGCGCATTCTCTCATTGGTACACGATGGACACCCTGGCATTGTCGGCATGAAGCAGAGATGTCGCGATTCGGTATGGTAGCCTGGGATCGAGGAGTTTGTCTCACACTGCGAAGCATGCAGTCTGAGTGAAAAGGCCACAAACATCTGACCAGTGCCAATGAAGCCCATTCCATGGCCACAAAGACCATGGCAACAACTTCAGTTGGATATCTCCGGTCCAGGTGAAGCAGCTCCAGAGCACCAGCGTTTCCTTGTTGTAGTACATGACCTGCATTCCAAATGGCCAGAAATCACTACAAGTTCAGTGACCTCATCAATGATTGTCACTATTCTGCAGTGTATGTTCATGAAGTGGGGCCTCCCAGAGGTCATAATTACTGACAATGGACCACAGTTTGTGTCTGACCAGTTCGCGGATTTCCTCACTCGTCATGCTATCGAGCATCGCCTTACTGCTCGGTACAATGCTCAAAGCAACGGAGGTGTTGAGCGATTTAACCGCATCATCAAAGAGGGTTTGAAAGCCAACCTCGCAGCAGGCCAAACATTCAACGAAGTGGTTCAAACCATTCTCCGCACATACCGTTCGACAAAGCACTCGCTAACAGGGAAGACACCTGCTGAGCTCATGATTGGGCAGAATCTTCGCTGGCTACTGGACATTCTCAAACTCCCAGCAAAACTTAGCGCGAAGATAACCGCATCCCAGATTTCGGAACGCCAACGAAAAACGAAGTCGTACACTGATACAAAACGACGCGCTCAAAAGACCCAACTGAAGAACGGAGATTGGGTCAGAGTTAAGCGCCCAAACCGTAGTCATAAGCTCGCATCTTCACTTTCACCTCCAAAACAGATCGGGCGAAAGTTCAGCCCTCACACCGACGAGCTCAATGATGGAACTCGATGGAATGCTCATAGCCTGAGCCCAACTCACAGGCCAACAGACCAGCAGGATGGAACAGAGGCACCATTCTGTTTCCCAACCGAAAACCTCGATCAAACACCGCAAGCTCCACGACGGTCTCAGTGTAACAGAACACGGCCTGGCTATCTCAAGGACTTTGCCTATTCATAGACTGTGTTTTCAAAAGGGGGAAAATATGTTGTGTTCATACTCTATTTGTTTGTTACACTAATCCCTCACTAGACAGGCATTAGGACCCTGCGGGAGCTATTCACACACTGTTATAAACATGCTGGTTCATGCTGGTTTTGGGACTCCATTTTGGGAGTTGCTATAAAGGACACGGTTTAAGTTACTTTACACCTGTTTCAGTTATTGTTTATTTGTGTACACAACATAAGACAAAAATCTATCTATGTCAAATTTAAAATTAACAATTGACCTTGTAAGAACAGTTCAGATGGTCTCACACCCTTGCCCTTTCCCCGTAGCCCTGTAAATATTTTCCTTCAGGTACGTTCAGGCAGTGCATTCCTGATCCTAACCACTCGCTGCGTAAAAAGTTTTTCATCATGTCGGCTTTGATTTTCTTAAATCTATGTCCATGGTTCTCGACGCTTCCGCCAATGGGAACTGTTATATATGTAAACTTGTATATACCCTGTACAGCCACCAGAGGGCTCATACCCTGGAGTCCCAAGGGATCCCATAATCCCTTGGGAGCACAGGTACTTAAGGAGGACTCACAGGTTGGAGAGGCACTCTGGAGACCAGCAATAAAAGACTAAGGTCACACTTTACTTTGAGCTCACAGTATCCAGTCAGACTCTTTCTTCTTACATAACAGGAACAGTTTCTATCTGTTCTGTCTAGACCCCTCATGATCTTGAACACCTCTATCAAATCTCCTCTCAACCTTCTCTGCTCTAAGGAGAACAATCCCAGTCTATCCACATAACTGAAGTCCCTCATCCCTGGAACCATTCTTGTAAATCTTTTCTGCGCCCTCTCTAAGGCCATCACATCCTTCCTAAAGTGTCGTGCTCAGAATTGGACAAAACACTCCAGTTGAGGTCGGGCCAGTGTTATATAAAGGCTCATCATAACTTCCTTGCTTTTGTACTCATTGGGGAGAAATTGGGTTACTTTGTGCCCAGCCGCGACGAGAACAGCGACTCCCGCTAAATTCGACAGGAGGCTTGCGGCGGCGGTAAGATGTTGCTCCCCGTTCTGCTGCGCCTGGCGATGCTGACGTCATCGCTGTGTGCAGCGCCCCAAAACAAAAATTGGCTCTCACCCCCTGGTCCTGCGCCTGGCACTGACATCGACAGATTCAGCAGTCGGGTTTCAGATGGATGTCAGCTGGGGGAGCGCTATTTAAAGGCGCCAGCATCCGGTTTACTTTTAGTCGGCCAATAATAGTTCCTTCTTAGCTCCACATAGGCAGACAGGCGTTTGGACTGATTTGAGTGATTTGCAGTTGAAGGAGTGTTCTGGCTCATAAAGATTCATGACTTTCATTGAAGCAGATTTGGAAGTCCAACATTTATACCGTTTCATGGGGGCTGTGCTGGCACTGGATCTCACACTACAGCGTCACTGTCGGAGGCAACTGAGGCACAGAAAAAGAGTGCAAAATGTGGCCAGAGGTAGGAGAGCCAACAGGGCTCTCAACAGGAGGCCTTACCCTCCCAGGGTATTCCGGCAGCAGTTCTCCAACATTGATTTTACTGAGGAACAGTATGTTCTAAGGCTGCACATCAGCAAGGATGTAGTCACAGAGCTCTGCCACCTCCTGCAACCAGACCTCGAGCTTCAGACCAGGCTGAAGACGGCTCGCTCAGTGGCAGTCAAGGTCACCAACGCGCTCAATTTCTATGCCAATGGATCCTTTCAATGTGCAACAGGAGACATCTCCAACATCTCCCAGTTTGTCGTCCATTGCTGTATCCACGAGGTCACAGATGCTCTCTACAGAAGGAGGAGGGATTACATTTCCTTCCATATCACGAGCGTGCTTGTAGCTTTGCCAGGTTAGCGAGCTTCCCCATGGTGCAGGGCACCATTCACTGCACTCACGTTGCTTTGCGGGCATCGCATAACAATCCTGAGGTATTCATAACTGCAAAGACTACCACTCACTTAATATGCAGTTGGTGTGTTACCACACATGCAGAATCCTCACCGTCAATGCCCACTATCCTGGCAGCAGCCACGATGCCTTCATCTTGCACCAAACCTGTGTGCCAGCTCCCCCCCAGCCACCACATCAAGCTCATGGCCGGCTGCTCGGAGACAAGGGCTATCTGCTGTCCACCTGGCTCATGATTCCCTTCCTCAACCCCAACACTCATGCCCAGCACTCATATAATGAGAGCCATGTGCCATCAGGAACATCATTGAGCAGTACATCGGAGTGCTCAAGCAATGGTTCTGCTGCCTTGACCGCTCGCAAAGAGTCCTCCAGTACTCAGCTGAGCAGGTGCCCCTTATCGGCATCGTCTGCTGCATGCTGCACAACTTGGCCATCATGAAGGCGTAGCCATGAACACCAGGCTTAGCTCCACCACCTCAGGAGGAGGAGGAGGAGGACGAGGACATGGAGGAGCAGGAGGAGGAGGAGGATAAGGAGGATGACGAGGAGGAATATGAGCAGGAACATCAGCGACAGAGGAGGCAAGTACTCAATCAGCATTCTACAGGGTCACTCTGCGACCACCTCATCAGACTTCAGTTCCAATGAATTCCACGCCGGTTGATCTGCATGTCCCCATCATTACATTAACTTCCCCTTCCATACCACACCCCAAAACTGAAATGAAAGACAGCACCAAATATGCCACATTCCAATTAAAATTTTAGCCAAAAACATTAACCACATATATACACAACAATTCAATTTACTATTCACCCTTGTGCAAACCTTATATCCCCACTTACCACAGCCTTTACCTTTTCTACTGCTCCTACGTAGTGTCTCCCCAGTGGCTGCCCCAGGGCTGAGTATTAGGGCTAGAGACTACAAATGGCCTTGCAGGACGCCCTCAACCAGCTCTGGGCCTGGAAGGCTGGGCAGCGGCAGTCTAGGCTGGCTGGATGACAGGCAGTGACAAGTGCAATGACAGAGTGGCAGTGGTGGGATCAGGAATGCTGTCATCCTGAGAGAGGACAGCAGGTTCCTGTTCACTGACCCACTGCCACTCCCCTGGGGCAGCATCACTGCATCCCCACCAATCTGCTGCAGCAGAGATTGGTGGCCTGCTGCGACACCGTGTGGACTGTGGTGGACCCAGCGGCGATGACAGCAGTCAGAGCTTGCGTGGCATCCAGCTGAGACTGCATGAGAGTAATCTAAGCTTCGATGCAAGCATCCATTGTCTGCATTACAGCACTAAGACGTTGTGTTGCTTCCGCCTGTGCTGCAATGGAAGCTGCCACATCGCTCATGAGGTCTGGGTCCCCGTGCTCACTGGGAGTCCAGCATCATCTGCAGACTGGAAATGATGGGCTCTATGATGTGCGCAGAGCTCTGTGCAATGTTTAAGGCAGACTCCTTCATGCTCCTTACTACCGCCGAGAGGCTCTCGGGCACCCTTGCCATTGCACCTATCATCTCAGAGTGCAACCACCCTTGTTGTGAACGTCTCCCTATCGAGGTCCTCATCTGAGTCCTGTGCAGCAGAACTCGCACGCGCACTCGCCCTCTGGGGAGCTGGCTCCCGAGCTACCCTTTCCCCCTGGCCTTGCTGTAGCCCGCTTGTCTCCAGTGCATCACCCAGTGCAGACCATTCTACAAAGCTTGCATCTAATGATCGCATAGTGGCAGTCTCTGAGGTGGTGCCTGCGGGTGAGAGATGTAGTAACGTGGTGCCTTGCTCCTTCTCTCCTTCCTCACTCTCATTGGCGGGCTCAAGGACAGGCTGCTCATCTGGTTGCTGATTATCTGAAAGCATAAAGGCACAAGACTCGCATTAAAGTGAGGGCAGGGGGTCAGGAATGGAGCCAGGAATACAGATATTATCAGGAGCTGGAAAGTGATAAAGCCTTCTAGTGTGAGGGGGAAGTGGGATGAGAAAAGGAGAGGCTTTGAAGGTACCATGGTTGTCCCCAGCAGGGTTGATGTCGCTGACGGCCACAGCGCCCACCACCTGCTGTGCAATCAGTTGCAGCACTCGCTCCTCCAGGTCGGACAGCTGCTGGAGCTGGGGTTCACCTCCGCCTGTCCCCTGCTGCTCCCTCCAATTGTGGGCAATCTTGGCCTGCAAAAGAAAGGAATGTGTGTAAGTCAGCTATGTGTCTGTGAGATATGCCTGCCGTCGTTGAATAGCTGTGAATGTAGGCAAGGCATGCAGTGAAGATGTTAGTTTGAGTAGGTGCAGATGTTTGGTGGGTGACTGGTGTGGGAGTGGTGCTTTGCGCAGTGTGCAGAGACAGAGGTTCAGATGTTGGTATGTAAGTCCTGTTGAAGCATGTACTCACCTTAATCACCCGACTGAGGTTGTTGAATTTTTTTTGGCACTGTGTGAGGCTTCGTTGCACGACACAAGTTGCCCAGACGTCCTCTGCCACTTCCCTCCACTTGCCTCCACATTGCCCTGAAGACCTGGGGCAATGACCTCCTCCCACTGGCTGGGACCAGCGCTTCCCTCCTTCACTCCACTGCAGCCACCAATGCCTCCAATGCGACGTCTGTGAACCGACGAGGTCTGTCCCTGGGATTGGGATTGGGAGCAACCATTGGCATGAGGTGATTCACTTGCTCACAGGTCGCCTTCAGATCCAGGAATGCGGAAAATGCGCAGTGGCACATTGATATAACCTCCCCTTTAAGAGCTGGAATGAGCCAGTGTGAAGGATTGAAGGATGATTGCTGAATGCAATGCACCTAAAATTCGGTAGCACTCTGGTGGTAGCACCCCACTGAGGTCATTAGCACTTGATATACTGCCCCCTTCCTTCCTGGGGCGCTAAGCCCAATTTAGTAGAAATTCAAAATCCTTAGTACCTTGAGTTAAATTTTCAAAATTTCAAAAAATTTCTCCCCCTATGCCTCTATTTATGAAGCCCAGTATCCCATATGCTTTTTTTAAACCACTTTCGCAGGCCTGCCTCCTTCAACGATTTGTGCATATTTACCCCCAAGTACTCTGTTCCTGCACCTCATTTAGAATTGTACCCTTTAGTTTATATTGCCTCTCCTTGTTCTGCCGACCAAAATGCATCAATTTGCACTTTTCTGCATTAAATTTCATCTGCTACTTGTCCGCCCATTCCACCTTGTCCTCTTGAAGTCTATCACTATCCTCCTCACCATTCATTATACTTCCAAGTTTTGAGTCATCTCCAAATATTGAAATTGTACACCCAAGTCCAAGTCATTAACAGATGGAAAGTGGTCCACGTTTGTCCAGGGCCGCACCGTGAATCTTGATGACTGGGGGGCAGTGCTGTGTGGCAGGATCAGGTTGGTGGAGGACCTTTGTCTTACGGATGTTTAGTGTGAGGCCCATGCTTTCGTACGCCTCGGTAAAGATATTGACCATGACTTGGAGTTCAGTCTCTGTGCACAGACGCAAGCGTCGCCCGCGTACTGTAGCTCGACTCCAGAGGTTGGGACGGTCTTGGATCTGACCTGGAGGCGCTGAAGGTTGAATAGGTTCCCACAGGTTCTGTAGTTTAGTTCCACTCCAGCGGGAAGCTTTATGAGTATGAGGTGGAGCATTGCAGTGAGGAAGATCGAGAAGAGGATTGGTGCAATCACGCAGCCGTGCTTGACTCTTACCATACCTCGAGAGCCAACTCGAGCAAGGGCAGACATCGACAACGAGGTTCAACACCGCCTCCAGTGCGCTAGCCTGCTTTGGCTGCCTGAGGAAGAGAGTGTTCGAAGATCAGGCTCTCACATCTGCCACCAAGCTTATGGTCTACAGGGCTGTAGTGATACCCTCCCAATATGGCTCAGAAACGTGGACCGTATACAGTAGATACCTCAAATCGCTGGAGAAATACCATCAATGATGTCTCCGCAAGATCCTGAAAATCCCCTGGGAGGATAGACACATCAATGTCAGTGTCCTCGATCAGGCCAACATACTGACCACACTTGACCAGCTCCATTGGGCGGACCACATTGTTCGCATGCCCGACACATGAGTCCCAAAGCAAGCGCTCTACTCGGAACTCCTACATGGCAGAGTGGGCAGAGGAAACATTTCAAGGACACCCTCAAAGCCTCCTTGATAAAGTGCAACATCCTCACCGACACGTGGGAGTCCTTGGCCAAAGACCGCCCTAAGTGGAGGAAGAGCATCCGGGAGGGTGCTGACCACCTCGAGTCTTGTCGCTGAGAGCATGCAGAAAGCAAGCACAGGCAACAGAAGGAGTGTGCGGCAAACCAGACTCCCCACTCACCCTTTCCTTCAACGATTGTCTGTCCCACATGTGATAGAGACTGTAATTCCCGTATTGGACAGTTCAGTCACCTGAGAACTCACTTTTAGTGTGGAAACAAGTCTTCCTCGATTTCATGGGACTGCCTATGATGATATGATGATGAATAGATATCAAGAAATGCAGTGGTCCTAGTACCGACCCCTGGGGAACACACCGTTTACCTCCCTCCAGTCTGAAAAACAATCATTCACCACTACTCTCGGTTTCCTGTCACTTAGCCAATTTTGTATCCATGCTGCCACTGTCCCTTTTGTTCCATGAGCTTGAATTTAGCTGGCAATCCTATTATGGGACACTTTATCAAATGCCTTTTGGAAGCCCATGTACACCACATCAACCGCCTTGCCCTCATCAGTCCTCTCTGTTACCTCATCAAAAAACTCGATCAAGTTAGTTACATCTTCCTAATTTCACTCCTGAAAGGTCTGGCTCTAATTTTTATGTATGCTCCCTAGCTCCGAAGGGTCATCGACCAGAAATGTTAACTTTGCTGCCTGACCTGCTGAGATTTCCAGCATTTTCTGTTTTTCTCCTGAGTCCTAGATTCTCCAACCAGTGGAAATAGTTTCTCTCTATCTAACCTATCTGTTCCCCTTAATATCTTGAAAACTTTGACCAAATCAACCCTTAACCTTATAACTTCCAGGGAATATAACGCAAGCTTGTATAGTCTCTCCTCTTAATTGCATACTGAGAACATTATGTAAGAATTTACTGGGAAATTAAATGAGTGAGGATTTGTTAAGAAAGAATTAGTCTTGCAATTAGAAAGGGCCTGAGAAAGAAATTGAAACAAGTACTTCGCATATATATCGAAACTGAATGGAAAATGCCATTATCTTCTCTCTTTCCCACTTCCTGTCTATATCCCAGCACCATCTGACTGAATTCCCCCACCTCTTTAAATCTTTCTCCACTAACCACATGTGAAAAGTACCCTACTATGACTACCGCTGATTCACCAATGGGAGCGTGGCATTGCGTGTGTGACGTTTCCAGTCCTGTGTCTTGCACTAAGTGCCATGTGGTGTGCAAGCCCTCAGCTGAGCTTTTTTTAAGGCCTTCCTTGACTTCAAAGAATGTAGAGTGATAAAACTAAAATAAAACCCTTTAATTGCTGGAAATCTGAAACAAAAACACATCAGTACTGGGAGGGAGAAGGAAGCGGACACAATTCTGTCGCGGACCCTACACCCTAAACATTAACCTGTCATTTCTCTTTCCCGATGCTGATGTACCTGCCGTGCACTTGCAGCATTTTGTGTTTTCGTCACTAAGCCAGAGGGAGCAGCTTGCACAAGATCTAGTGCAAGAAAGGATGCAAAGTCCCATTCTGATTTTTGTGACTAAATTAATGGGCTGACTTGTAATGGGGAAGACGGGTTGAGGAGGGGGGCTCCGAGGCGTTTGGGAAACCCAGGAGAATGGGTTTCCCGCAGGCCCTGCCAACTTTAACGGCTTTAATGGTTGGCTGCGGGCAGGTAAGCCTGTGGCACTAGGCCGCACAGAGGAGGGCGCGAGGGATCGGGTGAGGGTCAGGGCCGGTTTCCTGAAGATCAGAGAGTGGAAGAATTGATCGTGGCCGGACTCCTCAGGATTGTGATGGGAGGAGCGATTGTAGCCGGATCCTCAATGGTGGCGGGGGGGGGGGGAGGGGGTGGGCGCGGGAGAGATGGAAGCACCAGGCTCCTGAGCATAAGGAGGGTGAGGGAGGGAAGCATCGGCGCAGGATCCTCGGTGAGGGGGGAGAGAGGAACGGAGCTGGCCTGACGATCATCGGTGGTGGTGGGTGGGGGGGCAGGTGGAAGTCCGAGAAGGCGATTGGAGGCCTAGTGAGGGGGTCCCCACTCGCGGGGGCCTCCGCTCACGGGGGTATGGGCAAAGCAGGGACCCTGGAACCAGAAGGTGGGTGTAAAGGCACTTACCTCATGGATGCAGCAGTCCTTGCTTTGCTGTAGCTGCCAGGTTTTATGACCCGACCAACTACAGTTAAACATAAAATGGAGGTTAAAGAAGTTTCCAGCCTCACTGTAATATTTATATAGACCACCTACCTCTTGGCTGCCCGCCCCGTCCCAACTTCCGTCCCGCCTCCGTTACAACCAGAAGTGGATGGGTTGGAGGCGAGTTCAGGTTGGGATTCACATTTTTAACATTTTAACTACCCCCGCGATGCTCCCAACCCACCGGGTTTTTTTTGGTTAAAATTACCCCCAAACTTTTTATTGTCAAAGTTGGTGAGCTAAACTAGGTCACCATACAATTTCTAAGCTTCTGTTAGCTCCTGGAAACATGGGTTTAACATCAGTGTGCCTGCAGAAGTCAAGCTATTGGAAGATTAAGGGAGCGGGGAGGGGGGAAATTGCATAGCGCCCGTTTGGGGGCGGTAACAGCCGCGATATTGGGGTTACCGCCTCGAGAGCAAGTGGAATGCAAAATAACGCACTTCACTTGCTGTGTGGGGCCCGTGTGGGACGGATGAAAAAGGAGAAGGGCGCAGCGCTACGCGATGGGACATGTATCGCTGCCGCGTGGAAGGGGCCCTCCCCTTCATTAAACTTGGGAGGGTCAAGTTGCCGACTCTGCGTGTCCCTACCTGGACCACTGGAGAGCAGGGTGCCGTGGCACTCAAGTGGAGTGCCAGGCTGCAAGATCACAGCATGAGCCTCGTGTTCCACAATTCAAAGGGCCGCAGCCAGTAAGTCGGACGATTTATTTTATTCAAGCGCCACCTCCCCTTTAAGTAGTACCCTGCCAGTGGCCTACAGCCCTACAGCTGTCATTGGCATTGCTCAGTGCAGCTTCAGGGGGCGCTCCCCAATTTTTGCTCTGGGGTGAAAATGGGTCGCTGCGCACAGTGATGACGTTGCTAAACTCCCGCGTAATTTAGCGGGAATCATTAGTGGTGCCATGCCAGGGCACTAACGGGGTGCAAACTACCTGAATTTCTCCCCTAAATATTGAACAAATATGCTATAGTTTTGGAAAAACTTAAATATTTTTGCAGAGGGCAACTCTGTTATCGCAAAGGTGCTGTGGAAAATACACTATATTTTGCATTTATCCTCAGTTAAAATGGAGGTTCGGGATGACAGGCATGGGTTAGATTATTCACCTCTTCAATGGATAGGAAATCTAATCCTATTTGCTACTTTCTGCTCATTTCATCTCAACTGGCAAAGCAATCTCCCAGAAGCAGCCAGGTGCATGGGGTAGGCCATTAGGTTTTCACTACTTCCTGTGTGGTTTTGTAATTTCAAAGAAGCTTTGGAGATGCAAACAAAGCACTGATGTTTCTCCACAAACCTGTGAAACCAACACACCACAACCACAACAACTTGCATTTGTATAGCACCTTTAGTGAAATATCTCAAGATGCTTCGCAACAGCATGAGCAAGCATAAGGAGATATTAGGCCAGGTGACCAAAAGCGTGGTCAAAGAGGTAGGTTTGAAGGAGCATCTTAAAGGAGGAGAGGGAGGTAGAGAGGTGGAGAGGTTTAGGGAGGGAATTCCAGAGCTTCGGGTCTCGGCAGATGGAGGCACGACCGTCAATGGTGGAGCGATTAAAATCAGGGATATGCAGGAGGCCAGAATTTGAAGAGCCTGGAGGACTCGGAGGGTTGTAGGGCTGAGGGAGGTTACAGAGATAGGGAGGGACGAGGCCGTGGAGGGGTTTGAAAACAGTGATGAGCCCCTCGGGTTCAAGGCACCTGTTTTATCCACGGAATCGCTTAATCTGTCCGTTCCCATCCTTGGAATTGGGTATATATTGATTATTAACCTGGCAGCTATGTGAACACGGGGGGGGCAGAATTTCCACTCGGGACTTACGAGGTTCAATTAAGGATGGCCAGAAATCACACCTGGCCCATTCCTGGCCCTTTATCTTGTCAATAATTCTGGTGAGCTCTTGCAGATGATTCCATTACCACTGAGTTACCCGCCTTAGCTGGAGGTGGGGGAAGTGGTGGGAGGGAGGGGGAAATGGCAGAAGAAGAAAAATAAATATTACATTTAAAAAGAGTCCAGATGAAGAGCAAAGGGATCTGGGAATACAGATACACAAATCACTAAAAGTAGACATACATTAACAAGGCTATAAAAAAGCAAACAAAGCACTGGGGTTCATTTCTGGAGGAACACAATCGAAAAGGAGAGAAGTTATGTCAACTGACACAGAACCTTGGTTAGACCACACTTGAAGTACTGTGAACAGATCTGGCCACTATATTCTAAAAGAAACGAATATAGATGCACTGGATAAGGTGCGAAGATTTACAAGGGTGATGCCAGAGAGGTTATGATTATCAGGAAAGACTGAACAGACGGAGGCTATTTTCTCCAGAAAATAGAAGGCTGATAGAGGTCTTTAAAATTGTGAAAGGTTTGATAGGGTAAACATAGATAAGGTGTTTCCATTTGTGGGGGAGTTTGAAACTAGAGGTCTCATATATGAGATAGTTACTAATATATCCAATAAGGAATTAAGGAGAAACGTCTTTACGCAGAAAGTGGTGAGAATATGGATTTTAGAGTAGTTGAGGCAAACAGCATGGATGAATTTAAGGGGAAGCTAGATAAACACATGAGGGAGAAAGCAATATATGCTGATAGGGTTGGATGAAGTAGGGTGGGAGGAGGCTCATATGGAGCATGACGTAGCTCTGTTGGGCCGAATGATGTTTTTTTTTGTTGTAAATTCTATGTAATTCTATGTAAATTTCCCACCTTATGTTGTAATTGACTGCAATTACGCATGATAGTCCTTTAAGAGTTAAATCTCTGCTTTGTCGCCTCAGAAAACAGGGATGCCGGGAAGGCACCAGCATTCCCAGCGCTCAGTGTGTGTATGGCGTGACCAACTGCAATATGTCGTATGATGTATTATTTTCATTTACATCTCATTACAATATTCCAGCCCATATTTGGTGGATTTGCTGAATGCCAAACATCACCTCCAGTAGTAAATCTTATTGTAATATCAGGGGAAAATAAGCTGGCAAAACTACTGGGAATTGTAGGATAGTGGTTATGTTACTAGACTAGTAATCCAGAGGTCTGCACAAATCAATCTGGGGACGTGAGTTCAAATTCCACCACGGCAGCTGGGGAACTTCAATTCAGTTAATTAAATAAACCTGGAATAAAAAGCTAGTATCAGTAATGGTGGCCATGCGCTAAAATTTGGCCATCCAGTTAAAACGGCACACTTGCCTGAGGTACGCCGAATTTGTACTCCAAAAACAGCACCGTAAATTTACCTCGGTATTCTCCCCGCTCCATGGACCGTTGTAGACCTTGGCGTGGTGTGGCAAAAGCAGTGGAGGGCGGAGCTACAGCCCTGTGCTGGCAGCTGCGCGCATGCGCAGTGGCGTCTGCGCGCATGCGTATTAGCTCCTCGCTCTTCCAGCGCATCCTGCAGGCTATGAGCCTGACCGGATGCTCGCCTATCCTTGGCCGAAGGGATGATCCAATACTCTTCAACAGCACTGCACTGGTAAACCATGCTGCACAACACAGAGCCATGGTTGAAGTAAGTTAGGGGTGCTAGCAGGAGTGGCATGTCTGTCAGACCGGTTCCCACGGAGTTCATGGAATCCTGTTGTTTAGAAGCACCAGCAGCCATAGTGAATCGCTTAGCAGAGTGTGCACAGTTGCACACACGAGCCGTTGGGACTCGTGTACAAGGAACTTTTTTTTATAGCCGGGTGAGAGGGGTAGCATTTTATTCTTAAAGAAAAGTCCAGTTCTGATGCAGTTAAACATATTTCAGTAATATTAAATTCTGAATTCCTAACAATAAGCTAGCAGCATAGAGCGAGGCTAGTGGTGATCTGCAACGTTAATATGCTATCCAGAGATGGAGGTCATAGCTAGTCCAAAGACATGCTGGCATCGATGCTGCTTAATTTCAATGACAAACTCTCAGGTCAATCCATCGTTTAACTAGATTTTGGTGTCAATATGTTGAAATGGACATAGCATTTTAGACTATAAAAGATAGTTTTCATTTAATGTTGATAAGATAGTCAATCTGTGTGAATAATGTTGTTTGGCTCAGCCTTGAGTCCTTGGTGACTTATTTATTTGTTTATTTTTTATTTATTATTGATGTTTTTTATGCTTCCTTAATGTTGTTGAGAAGGTGTTTAGTACTTTGCAAGGTCCTCTCACTTCCCTCCCCCCGCCCCCCCATCTCTGGCTACCTGCGCTGATTTCTTAACTCTCCGCAAGGGTTTTCTGTGCAGCCACAAGTGGCCACATACGCTGGCCTAAGTTAGTTTGGAGCAACTATTAGCTGTCCAAAGTGGCCTAAATGGCCAAAACAGGCGTAGGTGGCTGGTAACGCCTCCGTTTGAAAAAAAAACAAAACGAAAAAAAATCCTAACTAACTCCCTTACACGGTCGCAAATTAAATGTGCAGAATGGGGATTTTTAAGATACTCCAGAAAAATCAAGTTGTTCCAAAAAAAACGGAGAAACTCCTGGAGAAATTTGGGCCCCATAAAACTATCGGATTGTTGTAAAAACCCATCTGGTTCACTAATGTTTTTTGGGGAAGGAAGTCTGCCATCCTTACCTGGTCTGGCCTATGTGTGACTCCAGACCCACAGCAATGTGGTTTAGTCTTCACTGCCCTCTGAAATAGCCTAAATAGTCAACATTGACTCCAGACCCCATGAAGTCTCATGGCTTCAGGTCAAGCACAAACAAGGAAACCTCCCGCTGATTACCTCCTAATGTCCTCCTTCAGCTGACGAGTCAGTACTCCCTGAGAGGAGTAGCTTCCGTGAATATCGCCATCCACAATGATGGCGGAGCCCAGCACGTGAATGCAAAAGAAAAGGCTGAAGCGTTTACAACCATCTTCAGCCAGAAGTGCTAAGTGAATGATCCATATCGGCCCCCTCCTGAGGCCCCCACCATCACAGAAGCCAGTCTTTAGCCAATTCGATTCACTCCACGTGATATCAAGAAAGGGCTGAACGCACTGGATACAGCAAATGCTATGAGCCCCGACAACATCTCAGCTGTCATGCTGAAGCCTTATGCTCCAGAACCAGCCACACCACTAGCCAAGTTGTTCCATTACAGCTACAATACTGGCATTTACCCGACAATGCATAAAACTGCCCGGGTATGTCCCCTCCACAAAAAGCACGACAAATCCAATCTGGCCAATTACTCTCCCATCGGTCTACTCTCAATCATCGGCAAGGTGATGGACAGTGTCGTCAACAATGCTATCAAGCGACACTTACCAATAACCTATTCACCGATGTTCAGTTTGGGTTCTGCCAGATCACTCAGCCCCAGACCTCATTACAGCCTTGGTCCAACCATGGGCAAAAGAGATGAGGTGAGAGATTACGGCAGCATTTGACCAAGTGTGGCATCAAGGAGCCCTAATAAAATTGAAGTCAATGGGACTCAGGGAGGAAACTCTCCACTGGCTTGAGTCATACCGAGCACAAAGGAAAATGGTTGTGGTTGTTGAAGGTCAATCTCAGCCCCAGGACATCGCTGCAGGAGTTCCTCAGGGCAGTGTCCTAGGCCCAACCATCTTCAGCTGCTTCATCAATGACCTGCCCTCTAACATAAGGTCAGAAGTGGGGAAGTTCGCTGATGACTGCACAGTGTTCAGTTCCATTCACAACTCCTCAGATAATGAAGCAGTCCTGCCCGCATGCAACAACACCTGGATGACTTCAGGCTTGGGCTGATAAATGGAAAGTAACATTTGCGCTACACAAGTGCCAGGCAATGACTATCTCCAACAAGCGAGAATCTAACCACGTCCTCTTGACATTCAACGGCATTACCATTGCCAAATCCCCCACTCTCTCCACCACCAGCACACCGTGGCTGCAGTGTGTACCATCTACAAGATGCACTGCAGCAACTCGCCAAATCTTCTTCAGCAGCACCTCCAAAACCCACCGAGAAGGCCAGCATAACCACCTGCAAGTTCCTCTCCAAGTCACACAGCATCCTGACTTGGAAATATATTGCCATCCCTTCTTCGTCGCTGGGTCAAAAATCCTGGAACTTCCTCCCTAACAGCACTGTGGGAGTAGTTTCATCACGTGGACTGCAGCGGTTCAAGAAGGCGGCTCACCACCACCTTCTCAAGGGAAATTAGGGATGGGCAATAAATGCTGGCCTTGCCAGTGATGCCCACATCCCGGGAACGAATTAAAAAACTACTGCCCAAGATTTTTTTCTTTATCGAGGAGCCAGCGTAACTGCAGAGGAAGATCTCAGTTGCTAAAATTGCTGTTGTTGTGCACATCTGTGTTAATTTTTCAAAAGTATTGAATTATTCGCTACAGGTTTCACTAAACCATCGACTTGAACACAAAAAGAATGTCTGTGCTGACATTTCAGAGCTGAGTTGCCTTGACACAGTGTTGCTGAGTAGAAGGGTGGCAGTGCTTTGCATATTTTCCACTGTGTGGTCAGTGCATAAAGCTTTCTTAGATCAGCAAAAGTGTAAGGTGCACACACCCTATAAACGCTTTGAAAAGGTACCACAGCACTAACCTCAGTGTTACAATGGGGTTTGTCTCACCCCACTGTAACACTGCAGTTGAAACATTCTATTGTTATCGTGATTCTAACTTAGTTGTCAAATTCACACACAATTGTGTTCAATTGAAGCAAGTTTGATGGTCCCTATCACTATGAACTCTCCTACTCCAGAGCCCCCATCTACCAGAACATCACAGACTTTTGGAAGAGCAAAAAGAAACACTTGCATTTATGTAGCACCTTTCACAACTACTGGACATCACAAAGCGCTTTACAGCCAATGAAATATTTTTTTGGCGTGCAGTCACTGTTGTAATGTGGAAAATGCAGCAGCCAATTTGTGTACAGCAAGCTCTCATAAACAGCAATCTCTCATAAACAGCAATGTGATAATGACCAGACAATCTGTTCTTGCCATGTTGATTGAAGGATAAATATTGGCCAAGACACCAGGGAGAGCTTTCCTGCTCTTCTTCGAAATAGTGCCATAGAATCTTTTACGGCCACCTAAGAGAGAGCAGACAGGACCTCAGTTTAACATCTCATCTGAAAGACATCAACCTCCGACAGTGCAGCACTTCCTCAGCACTGCACTGGAGTGTCAACCTAGATTTATGTGCTCAAGTCCCTGTAGTGGGATTTGAACTCACAACCCACTGAGCCACAGCTGAGGCGGGTGGGTTGGGCAGGAGGGGGATGGCTATTTGGCTATCTTTGTGGTTATATTGACAGCCGGCAGTATGGCATCCAGGGATAATACTGAAACAACTGACAAGATTGTTTAAAAAATGAATTCTCCTATTTTGTACTGTAACCAGAAGATAGGTCAATGTTTGCGTTTCCAGCTTAGCAGCTTATACTTTGGGTCTGGTGCACTGACAGAGGGACACAGGGAAAATGAGTGACTATAGTACTTGGATTTTGTACTACAAAAAGCTCTACAGTGTAGTAGATATTTACTTCAAATTGCTTTGGTTAATTCTGTATATTGTGCAGCCTGCTGCAAAAGACCTAACTTGCGTGTGTATCAAAGAGATTGACCATATGGGATATGCTGAGTGAGAAACTTTGCTGGTATTTCAATAAAGTAGGTAACTTGATGACAAAAACATACAAGCATACGAACATCTGATAAAGGCAGACAGAAAAAGACCAGCTGGTCTGTTGAGTCTGTTCCATTCAGCCATGTTGTAATTTAAGCAACACGGCCTCCAATACTCCCCACCCATCAGTGGACATGTCATCACCTGGGAGAGGCAGAAAGTAAGGTTTTAGTGAAAGCTCTAGGCCAATTCAAGGAAAATAAATTCTTGGAAATTCATCTCTGAAGGTGACCAAGGATGAGTTCCAGGAGGTAACAATAACCATGATTTACATTACCCAACATCCCATTAACTTCAGTATGCAGCAATATCAGACTTCCTCCCTTCTGAACATGTGCAGTGAATCTGAATCTGCATCTACTGCATGAGCCGGCAATCTGTTCCAAAGGTCAATGATCCCTTGGGAAAAGGAACGCCTTGAGATCTAACCTAGTTCTTAGCTTACGCAGCTTGTATGCATGTCCCCTCATTCTCCTTAACTAATTCAAATAATCTGTCCACATCTACAATGTCATCTCTTCAAAAAGTCTATGCTTCCCTGGTTTAAAAAGACCCAGCTCTCTGAGACAATTATAATAGCTAAAGTTTATTTAGGCTAGGTATTAATCTAGTAACCCTTCATTGAACTAATTCTAATACCTCAATATTGCCCAGTATATGAAGAGACTCGGGCTAGAAATTCATTATAGCCAAGAAATGGGCAGGGTTTAGTCTAAAAATAGTTAATGAGCGCCAGTTGAAAATCGTCTAGGCTGCACGCAAAATTCGTCCTCACTCCTCATTAAAATGATTCTATTCTAAAAACCCAAACTCATTGGCGTTACACTGAAAAGGTGGACCAATATCGGGGGCTGTCTTAACGCAAGTAATGATTGGCACAGGCTTTTTTCACGGCTTAAAGGGAGATTCATTGATACTGCATCACCTCAGCATTGTTGGGTATGCAGCTGCCTCAACAGCCACAAGAAGGGCAAGGAGAAGGAGCATTTATTTACAAATTCTGATGGCAGATCGCCGCCCAGGAAGAGAGCCTGGAGGTTTTCCAATGAAGCTTTTGAGGCTTTGATTTTCGTAGTGGAGAGAAGGTGGGCGGTCCTGTACCCGCCAACTGGCAGGAGGCCCTCACCACAAGTCTGCAGGATTATTTAGGAGGAGGTGGCACAGCACGTCACGGGCAACACTGTGGTCCCCAGGACCCACACCCAGTACAGGAAGAAGTTTAACGAGCTCACATGGTTGGTCAGGGTAAGTGAAGGCTTCAATAATTGCTACCTACCATCATCTGTACCACAAGCTTCACATGCTGCTCAATGTACCACACCACCAACTATCTCTAACTAGCAACACTCACACCCACACCTCACACCTTGCACACAATGACAGCTATTCAACTATGGCAGACACAAGGGTCATTAGTTATTAGAATTCATGTCATACGTGTGATATGTTTATAGATAAAAGTATTAATTGTATTTGGGATATTTTGTGGTCTTTCCCATTTCACCTTTGTGCCCAGGAGGGCATGAGACTGGGATTGTATGATGGGGGATGTGGTGAGCTACGGGATTCTGGGGTTTGATTCATGCAAATCAGAGTCTGATGAGCCAGTCACGGACAATCCGTCCACTGTCTCACTGCCTTTGCTCCCTCCTCTGTAGATCCAGGAGGATGAGGCCCACTGCCTGTACAGCCCCCATGACCTTTAGCAAGTGTTGTAGGTTGGAGCTTTTCAGAAATAATTATGGAGTTTTGTACTTGCTGAAACACTCCCTGATATCAAAGAACCTTGAAATGAATAAAGAAAACTCTTCCAGTAGCAGAAAGTAGAACACAGCCAGTCAAACTTCAAAAACCTGTCAGGTTCGAGTGATTGATGATGATCCCTTTAAATAGTGTCGCTGGAGCCAGCTTCAGGCTGCTGCATGCCACTTGTCATTGTTTTCTCCATTGGCTGTAATGAAGTTGGGAGATTGGGTGTCAAATGAGCATTGAACACTCACTGACATCTATCAGCCATGAACTCATTGAATGGCGGTGCAGGCTAGAAGGGCCGAATGGCCTACTCCTGCACCTATTTTCTATGTTTCTATGTTTCTATGATGGCGAGGTCACCGGCAATCGCATTCAGCGGCAGCGCTACTGGAAACACCAATATGGTGTGCAGCGCTGGAAATATTCCTGATACATGCTAAATATTCAGCAGACCCCTTCTCTGCTTCCAGTCATCAGCAACTGCACAAAACATTGGTGCAATAGAAACTGGTAAAAACCAGACGCATTCCCCTGAGATAGAGAAGTACTTGACCAAAGGTGGGCATTTAAAAAGAAGGCCATTTGGCCCACCATGCTTGTACCAGCTCTCTGAAGGAGCTAACAATTGATCCTACTCCTCTCTCTTTCCCCGTAGCCCTGATCATTTTTCCTATTAACGACCTTTCTTTAGTAATTGAGGTGTCCAGGATTGTAGGTGGAACAAATTTTAAAGTGAGAAGAGTAGCCTCACTCAGATCTCAGATCAGCCATGATCTTATTAAATGGCAGAGCAGGCTCAAGGGGCCAGATGGTCTACTCCTGCTCCTATTTCTTATGTAATTAGAATTGATAGAAATAGAAGAGCAGCTTAACTAGAATTGGTATAAATAGAAGAATGGCTGAGCTCAGAAGATGAAGGGGACAGCAGATTAAAAAATATATTTCAATATGAGTTTGATCGCCTCTTTGACGGAGTTGAAGTGAACTTAACCTCCAAAGAGCAAACAAAAAACAAAGAAATGAGACTTTGTAGGCAAATTGAAGCATTGCAGCAAAACCTTCTGCCCTGTAAAGCTGTGCTGTTTGGTTTTAAATATGGGTGTGTGAGAGTAAAGAGCCAGCAGGAGCCAAAGCACTAACGTCACTCCGGTGCTGGATGGAAACCCCCCACACCACATCCGCACAGAGAAACTTGATTTGACTGCACACGGCAGGAAGCCACGACGTGGCAGTTTGTGAGGTGTGAAGATTCTCATGCATCAAACTTACATTTTTCATTAATTAAATAATTCTCTCAACATTGTTTGTATCATTTCCACTAAACGGCGTGTTCATGTGCCGGCAGTAGAAATAGTTATTTGTTGTGACATAAATCATGAGGTTATATTAACTGTAATTAACCTTTCTAGCTGGAGCGCAATGAGCCATTTCATGAATATGCAAAGTGGATGTGTATATAATATAAAAGTGGACAGCATGTTCAATTTAATTAAAGTTTCAGGCCTGAGAATATAAATCATCTTTGCTTTCTCTGAACTGTAACACTAACATTTTCAGTCCTGGTGTTGTTTGCCGCCACATACGGAACTCTCGAAACATTTTCCAGAAATGCCTTAATTATTTGTCCTCAGAAGAGAACTTTTGTTGTGGTGATCTATCTATTTCAGACTTTAACGTGTAAATCAACTGGGTGGAAATTGACTGACTTTGTACTTGTGAAATGGACCCGAAACTGACAAGCGGATGACAGGGGATCCCGTTAAATAATCCAGTTGAGACGAATGCTTTCCGATCTCAAACATTGGGTTGGTGCGGCTAGGGCCTCATTCATTAAATATCTCGATCTGGCATCAATTCAATAATTGCAGCTTCAGAGATTCTACCCTCTTGATAATGAAAATTAGTCATATGCAGAGAGTACATTGTGCATCCTATATATGTGGGCCTGGAGTTTCCGCTCAGTTGCATGGTTTTCTTCAGCGCACTTCGCCCAAAATCGGCCAAACCAGAGTAAAGGATCAAGGAATTTCAAGTTATGGCCAGTGCAAATCGAGTTTCCGCCATCGCACAAGTAGCCAGCCCCACCCACAAAACTGGCCACAACTCCCAGATCGAATTAATCACCGCGGCGAGTTTCCGCTAATCGCGCCCGTTTGTGACCTTTCGAGGAAGCTCATAAAATTAAGCTGTTTTTAAGCGCAAAAGCAGAGGGCAGAGGGTCGTAGGGATGAAGGGCAGAAGGGTCGTAGGGTCGAGAACCAGAGGACACAGGTTTAAGGTGATTGGCAAAAGAACCAAAGGTGACAAAAGAAAACATTTTTTAGCAGCGAGTGGTTAGGATCTGGAATGCACTGCCTCAAAGGGTGGTGGAGGCAGACCCAATCACTGCTTTCAAAAGGGAGTTGGATAAGTACCTGAAAGAAAATAAATTTGTAGGGCTACGGGAAAGGGCGGGGAATGGGACTAACTGAAGTGCTCTTGCAGAGAGCCGGCACAGGCTCGACAGGCCAAATGGCCTCCTGTGCTTTAACCATGCTATGATTCTATGAAAGATTCTGATAGGCAAGCTTTGAAAGCTTTTAAATATAAAAAAATATTTAATTTACTAAGGAATCATCTACTGTACACTAATGTAACCAGTAAATGGTTCAGTATAGTTTTTAATGTCAATTTCAGTTATTTAAAATCAGCTTACTCATAAGTAATGGATGAGACACTCGTTTATTAAAAATGCTTTTTTATTGTGATAAACCCATTTTCATCTGTATTAATAAAACTACACCAGGTTGCCACTCTTAAGGAATTTTCCCTAATGCAAAAAACATTACATTCTATAACATTACCTGATTGTGCTGGTTCATGGAGAATTTTACATTCCGCGATATGCAAATTAGTGGGAGTGGCAACTTGAGCAAAAAGCACTTCTGAAAACTGCCGCAATTTTGAGTGCAATCTTCGTCCAAATTGCCGATTGTGGCCAAAGCGGAAAGGCTACCCCATAAAGATTTTGGCATTCTGCCATACATTCCCCAATGGCCAAGCAATGTTTATATTCGTTCTTGGAATCTGGGTGGTACCTGCAAGGGCTGCATTAAAAGCCCACTAAATGTTAACCATAGAATTGTGGGGAGATAGCCTCCATTGAGGAGCACAGCTTGATTGCGTTATAGTGTGAAGTGCTCATTGGGTGCTTGGTTCCCTAATGGACAATAATGGGTACCCAAGCACCTGATTTGTGGCAGTGTAATGATGATGGATAAAGGCAGCCTGTTGGTAGCGATGTTTCTAATCTTAAGTACTCAGTTGTAAGATTTGGATCATAGGTCACACACAGATTACCCAAAGAGTTGTAGGAGTCATAGGTCATTATCCAAAAGGATCGTAGGAGTCACAAGGCATTTTATTAAGGAGCGGTAGTTCAAATATAGCCAAACACAACACACAATCAGGATAGACATAGTAGACATAGGACTGTGACAAGAAATTGGTATTGGTCCCGATCGGACAGACGGATGGTGGCATGAACAGCTCTTCTCTGAACCGTCTGCCCTGAAAAGCCCTCTAGATCTTTCTTTTATTCTCTTTTTGGGGTGGGTCTGGTGTAGGATATGGACAGGCTATCTAACCTGTAAGGGCTCTTCCCAAACAAGGGTGCCCAATGATATGTCAAGTTCTTTGTCTCAACTCTTAGGCCTGATAATCTGCATCCCAGAGTACTTAAGAAAGTGGCCCTAGAAATAGTGGATGCATTGGTAATCATTTTCCAACAGTCTATCGACTCGGGATCAGTTCCTATGGACTGGAGGGTAGCTAATGTAACACCACTTTTTAAAAAGGGAGGGAGAGAGAAAGCGGGTAATTATAGACTGGTTAGCCTGACATCAGTGGTGGGGAAAATGTTGGAATCAATTATTAAGGATGAAATAGCAGCGCATTTGGAAAGCAGTGACACGATCGGTCCAAGTCAGCATGGAGTTATGAAGAGGAAATCATGCTTGACAAATCATCTAGAATTTTTTGAGGATGTAACTAGTAGAGTGGACAAGGGATAACCAGTGGATGTGGTGTATTTGGACTTTCAAAAGGCTTTTGACAAGGTCCCACACAAGAGATTGGTGTGCAAAATCAAAGCACATGGTATTGGGGGTAATATACTGACAAGGATAGAGAACTGGTTGGCAGACAGGAAGCAGAGAGTCAGGATATATTCAAGAGGGAGTTAGATATGGCCAGCCCCGCTAAGGGGATCAAGGGGTATGGAGAGAAAGCAGGAAAGGGGTACTGAGGGAATGATCAGCCATGATCTTATCGAATGGTGGTGCAGGCTCGAAGGGCCGAATGGCCTACTCCTGCACCTATTTTCTATGTTTCTATGAAAAACCCTCCCCTTCCTATGAAATCACTCCTTCTCTTGGACAGTTTGTTTTTCTCAAATTTCCTTGCGAGACCTCTTATTGCATTGTTGTTGCATTATGCCTTTGTAATTCAGCTCTCTGTACAATTCCTTATCTGATGTGATTGGAATCCTTCAGTTTCATCAACTTAGGCAAACCGCTGAGCTAGGGAATCCATATAAGATTATTTCTTACATCTCCCCACCTTGAGAAAGAAATATCCTTATTGATTTCTCACAATTGGCTTTTGCCTAATCTAACTAGTTCTAAGTTATTCCGCTGATACCATTCGTACCCAGGGATGCTGGCTGGCATTATAACGACTTCGCACCATTCGTGGTCCCCTAATCTACTTATTGCATTCTCCACTTGGGCGTTAGTTAGTGGGGAGACTCAGAAATGAAGATTTCCCCCTTTCTTGCAGTCCATTCCTTTGAGGGGGAGGAACAACCTCCGATCCTTTACTCAAATTCAATTCACTGTTCCGGTGTTCGAATTCTGCCCCACCCGGGGTATCCTCTGTTTCTTCCATCTTAATCTTACCCCACCTGGGGTCTCCTCTACGTTGCTTCCGATCTTAGACCCATTAAGCATGATAGTTGTGATAGTAGTGACACAGAAGGCACCACCAAAACCACCTCATATTGGATTTGTACTGGCTTTTCCCATGCTCAGTTAGCTACAAAACACAATTATTACAGTTACAGTTAAATTCAGTCTTACAATCGTTTCAAGCGCTACTACAGTTTAACATCTAATCAAGTCATGGACTTAAAAGATTCTCCAGATCTCTCTTTTACTTGTATTCATCTTGTGGATAATACTTGCTAAATTTATTTCTCCCTAACCTTCAATTGTCCCAATCCAAATTTCATGTAACTCTCCACTTCAACTTCAATTTCAATCCCTCTAACAGGTACCAGTGTGTTTAACTCTATCCTGATTGTTTCATTCATTCAATTGTTTCTTGATGGAGTATGTGTCAGTGCTTTAAAAGTTGTCTGACTCTCCTTAGCCATTTCGTGCCTTGCTGTTGTCAAGTAGCTGAACATGTCTGAGACCCGTTCTTCAGTGCAAATTCATTTGCACACTCATACCATGCCGCATGTGCCATCCGATACAAGCCATTCTCGGGCTTTCAGGTGATCGTATCAAAAGATTGTAGTCATTTCCCTCTGCATGGTCACAATATCTCGGGTAGCGGCTGGACTATCAAATTCAGTTTTCTTAAAAAGTTCATTATAGGCCGGGACACAAATGTCTCCAAGAGAAAGTTATCAATTTACTATTCGTAACTACACTTTCTTGACTTTCACCAGAAAGCTAGGAAAATTCCATTCTCCTGTTTCTATCTTACACCCACAATCACTTCCTCTCTCCATTTTACACATCCCATTAATTACTCCTGTTCATATCTCATTCATGAGCCCTGGAGGAACTTTACTGTCCAGTACAATATTAAAGAGAGAAAACATAGATCAAACGTTCCCATTTGGACCAAATCACAAAACCCAGTAAATTACATCATATTTCTCTTTGTTCTTTCTTCAGATACCTTTTCAAATGATTAAAAATACTGACTATAACTGGAGAAAAATGAGTTTTCACATTTAAATAAATAATTTCAAACTGCTTTGAAAATTTCTATACCAACCGCGACTGCAAGGTTAAATCTTAGACTGAAACTTAGGGCTTGAAGTTTGGTTGAGTGCCACACTGTCAGTGCCAGCCGCGAACTTCAGTGAAGGTTTAGCAGTTGCGCTGATAGTTTGCGCTGTGCTCGCCGAGGTCATTGAATGTGCAACGCCTCCGTAGTGCCACATTTGTAAAATTCAATTTTCCGCCTGCCATAGCGCCTGGCGCAGAAAGCAAGGAAAATTTCACTTTTTCAACTTTTATTTATTTGTTGCAGTAGAGGAGAAGTGTGGGTGAGGTTTATTGAATTTTTCAACAGGATTTTTTATTTCATCTTTAGGCGCTAAAGTGCCAGCATCCTGGTGCCAAACATTGAGTTGGTCTCCTGCGCTATCGCTCCATTAGCCCCCGAAGAGGAGTGTGGAACGCTTCTCAGCGCTCTACTCTCTTCTTGGGGTGATACAACTGAATATCCCACTTTGAGGCGGTAGACATCGCCCCAGCGCTAAAGGTCGCGTCCTGGCTGCGTCACCGCCTCAAAGCGGGCGATACCAAATTTCTAGCCCTTAGACTTTAGGAAGGATGCCAAGGCTGTTATGTATGCAACACCTTGTAACCAGCATTCAACCGCCACCAGAGGGCGCATCTGTTGGAGTCCGAAGGGATCCCAGCATCCGTTGGGAGCACTGTATATAAGCAGGCCTCCCATGCTGTGCCAGCACTCTGGAGTTAGAATAAAGAGACTAAGGTCACACTTACTCAAATCTACAGTACTCAGTCACGTTGCTTTACTTGAGGCATAACAACTGGCAACGAGTAATAGATAACGAACCATCACGCGAAAATGCAGAGAACTGTTGGTATCCTGGAGAAATTCACAGAAGGTGATAATTGGGAAGCCTTCGTGGAGTGACTCGACCAATACTTTGTGGCCAATGAGCTGGAAGGGAATGAGAACGCTGCCAAACGAAGGGCAATCCATCTCACCGTCTGCGGGGCAACAACCTCATGAAGAATCTTCTTGCTCCGGTGAAACCAACAACCAAATCATATGAAGAACTGTGTAGCTGGTCCAGGAGCACCTAAATCCGAAGGAGAGCGTTCTGATGGCAAGGTATCGATTTTATACATGTCAACGGTCTGAAGGCCAGGAAGTGGCGAGCTACGTCGCCGAACTAAGGCGCCTTGCAGGACATTGCGAATTCGATGGATTCCTGGAGCAAATGCTAAAAGACTTTTTTGTACTTGGCATTGGCCATGAGGTTATCCTTCGCAAACTATTGACTGTTGAAACACCGAACCTGAGCAAAGCCACAGCGATAGCCCAGGCATTTATGTCCACCAGCAATAACACCAAATAAATTTTGCAGCATAAAGGTGCATCGGCAAGTACTGTACACAAAGTAACGTTGTTTTCAGACAGGAATGCATATGGCAGAACGTAAATGCCTGCAGCTGCACGACCTCAGATGACTCAGAGTCCGCCATCAAGTGAGAATGCAAGGCAATTAACACCTTGTTGGCGCTGTGGAGGTGATCATTGATCCTATCAATGCTGCTTCAAACACTATGCATGCAAAGACTGTGGAACAATAGGACACCTCCAGCGAATGTGCAGATGAGCTGCAAACCATCACATTGCAGAGGAAGACCGATTCATGGCGGATCAAGCGAAACTAGAGACTCGAACCGAGAAGGCAGACGTGTACGGGGTACACACCTTCACCACTAAATGTCCACCGATCATGTTAAAAGTTGAACTGAATGGAATTCCAGTATCTATGGAATTGGACAGCGGTGCGAGTTAGTCTATCATGAGCAAAAAGGCCTGTGAGAGGCTGTGGTGCAACAAGGCACAAAGGCCCAAGCTGAACCTTATTCATACCAAGCTGAGAACTTACACTAAAGAGCTGATCCCTGTAATTGGCAGTGCAGCAGTAAAAGTCTCCTATGATGGAGCGGTGCATGAACTACCACTATGGATTGTACCAGGAGATGGCCCCACACTGTTCGGCAGAAGCTAGCTGGGAAAAATCCGCTGGAACTGGGACGACATCCGAGCACTTTCGTCCGTCGATGACGCGTCATGTGCCCAGGTTTTGAGCAAGTTCCCATCGTTGTTTGAGCCAGGCATCGGAAATTTCTCTGGAGCGTAGGTGCAGATCCACTTGGTTCCCAGTACACGACCCATCCACCACAAGGCACGTGCGGTACCATACATGATGCGAGAGAAAGTGGAGATCGAGCTGGACAGGCTGCAATGAGAGGGCATCATCACGCCGGTTGAGTTCAACGAGTGGGCCAATCCAATTGTTCCAGTTCTCAAGGGCGATGGCACGGTCAGAATTTATGGCAACTATAAAGTAACGATTAACCGTTTTTCGCTGCAGGACCAGTATCCGCTACCCGAGGCAGACGACCTATTTACGACGCTGGCAGGAGGGAAGATGTTCACCAAGTTGGACCTGACCTCGGCCTACATGACGTAGGAGCTTGCGGAATCTTTGAAAGGCCTCACCTGCATCAACATGCACAAAGGTCTGTTCATCTACAATGCCCATTTGGGATTTGCTCGGCTATTTTTCAAAGGAACATGGAGTCTGCTAAAGTCGGTTCTGCGCACTGTGGTTTTCCAGGACAACATATTGATCACAGGTTGGGACACCATCGAACACTTGCAGAACCTGGAAGAGGTTCTAAGTCAGCTAGATCGTGTGGGACTCAGGTTGAAACGCTCAAAGTGTGTTTTCCTGGCGCCAGAGGTCGAGTTCTTAGGGAGAAGACTCGCGACAGACGGCATCAGATCCACCGACACCAAGACAGAGGCTATCAAGAACGCGCCGAGACCATAGAACGTGATGGAGCTGCGGTCGTTCCTGGGACTCCTCAATTATTTTGGTAATGTCCTACCCGGGTTAAGCACCTTGCTAGAACTTCTACATGTGTGGCTACGCAAGAGGGATGACTGGGTATGGGGGAAATCACAAGAGACTGCTTTTGAGAAAGCCAGAAATCTGTTATGTTTCAACAAACTGCTTGTTCTGTATGACCCATGTAAATGTTTAGTGCTAGGTTGCAATGCATCTTCGTACGGGGTCGGGTGTGTGTTACAACAAGCAAACGAATCGGGAATTGCAACTTGTCGCTTATGTGTTCAGGAGTTTGTCCAAGGCTGAAAGGGCCTACAGCATGATTGAAAAAGAAGCTCTGACATGCATTTACGGGGTGAAAAAAATGCACCAGTATCTGTTTGGGCTTAAGTTCGAGTTAGAAACTGACCATAAGCCGCTCATATCGCTATTCTCAGAGAGCAAAGGTATTAATACCAATGCCTCTGCTCGCATCCAAAGATGGGTGCTCACTCTGTCTGCATATAACTATGGAATTCGCCACAGGCCAGGCACAGAGAACTGTGCTGATGCTCTCAGTCGGCTACCATTGCCCACCACCGGGGTGGAAATGGCAAAGCCTGCAGACTTGCTCTTGGTGATGGATACATTTGAAAATGAAAAGTCACACGTTACGGCCCGCCAGTTCAGGACTTAGACCAGCCAGGTTCCTTTACTGTCCCTTGTGAAAAACTGTGTCCTCCATGGGGGTTGGTCCAGCGTCCCAGCGGAGATGCATGAAGAGATCAAGCTATTCCAGCGGCGCAAAGACAAAATGTCCATACAGGGGGACTGTCTTTTGTGGGGTAATCGCGTGGTTTTGCCTAAGAAAGGCAGGGAAACGTTCATACGCGACCTACACAATACCCATCCAGGCATAGCAATGATGAAAGCTATAGCCAGATCCCATGTGTGGTGGCCCAGCATCGACTCAGATTTGGAGTCTTGTATACGCCAATGCAACACTTGCTCTCAACTGAGCAATGCACCCAGGAAGGCAACGCTAAGTGCGTGGTCATGGCCCTCCAAACCGTGGTCAAGGATCCACGTTGACTTCGCTGGCCCGTTTCTAGGCAAAATGTTTTTTGTTGTTGTGGATGCTTATTCAAAATGGATTGAGTGTGTAATAATGTCTGTAAGCACGTCCACTGCCACTATCGAAAACCTACGAGCTATATTTGCCACGCATGGCCTGCCTGATGTCATTGTCAGCGACAATGGGCTGTGCTTCACCAGTGCTGAATTCAAGGAATTCATGACCCGCAATGGGATCAAGCACGTCACATCTGCCCCGTTCAAGCCCGCGTCTAACAGCCAGGCAGAACGGGTAGTCCAAACCATCAAGCAAAGCTTGAAACGCGTGTCGGAAGCTCCCTGCAGACCCACCTGTCCCGAGTCCTGCTCAGCTATCGCACAAGATCCCACTCGCTCACCGGGGTTTCCCCAGCCAAACTGCTCATGAAAAGGGCACTCATAACAAGGCTCTCTCTAGTCCACCCTGATCTCCATGATCATGTCGAGGGCAGGCGGCATCAACAAAGCATGTACCATGATCACGCAAATTTGTCACGCGATATTGAAGTCAATGACCCTGTATTTGTACTCAACTGTGGACATGGTCCCAAATGGCTTGCTGGCCTTGTCGTAGCCAAAGAAGGGAGTAGGGTGTTTGAGGTCAAACTTGCAAATGGACTAACTTGCAGAAAGCATTTGGACCCAACCAAACTGTGATTCACAGACAGACACGAGCAACCTGAAGAGGACACCACCAACTTCGACCCTCTGATACACACACAAGTGGCAACCGACATCACAGTTGACCACGCAGCTGAACCCATCATCCCCAGCAGCCCAGCAAGGCCAACTGCGCAGCAGCCCAGCGAAGGCCCACCTGTGTTTGTACCGAGACGATCGACTAGGGAGCGGAAAGCCTCAAATTGTTTCACCCTGTAAATAAGTGTGCTATTGTCTTTGGGAGGGAGTGATGAGAATAAAGGGACTAAGGTCACACTTACTCAAGTCTACAGTACTCAGTCACATTGCTTTATTTGAGACATAACAAAGGCCTTGGAAAGAATGTAGAGGAGATTGTCCAGAATGTTACCAGGGATAAGGGACTTCAGTTATGTGGAGAGACTGGAGAAGCTGGGAATGTTCTCTTTGGAGCAGAGATGAGTAAGGGGAGATTTAATGGAGGTTTTCAAAATCATGAAGAGTTTTAATAGAGTTAATAGGAAGAAACTGTTTTCATTGGCAGGAGGGTCAGTAAACAGAGGACACAGATTTAACATAATTGGCAAACGAACTGGAGGGGAGAAGAGGGGATATTTTTTTACATACCCGCCTGACTGAGGCAGGCACGGCACACCCCTGAAAAATCAGACATGAAATCAGAATGGAACGGAGTGGACATTTCACCCACTCCATTTTAACCGTCCACCCGCCCAGTTTGCGCTGGGCACGGCGAGTTAACATTCCCCTCACTATTTCAGTCAAGCGAGTTAAAAACAAAAGGCTGTGTGAGAAAGGCATATGGCCTCCAAGGGATTTGTTCAAATAATTAGAACTCAAAGTTTTCCTTCATGATACTCCTTCAGCCTCACACCTACTAGGGGCTCAGTCACTGTGTTAACTGCACAGTGTGGGTAGGTAAAGTAGATCACATAAACAGTTTTAGTAATTGAATACACCCACACTGCAGTATTCTACGGAACTATTTCAGAACAGCCTTGTCTTTGAAAATAGGTTAATCAGTATTCTATTTGATAGAGTAAATAGGAAGAAACAGTTTTCACTGCAAAAGAACTGGAGGGGAGAAGAGGGGATATTTTTTTACATACCCGCCTGACTGAGGCAGGCATGGCACACCCCTGAAAAATCAGACATGAAATCGGAGTGAAACGGAGTGGGCATTTCACCTACTCCATTTTAACCGTCCACCCATTCCTGTTTGCCATGTTTGGAGGGAGTATGTGGTGTATGTAATACTGGAGGCAATGATAATGAGGAGAATAAACAATTTGACTATGCCTGGGTTTATTTTGTGAAAGCTAACAAAAGATTTATTAATACATCTTAAAAAAAATAGCTTTCAATCATCAAACATCCTTTAATTTAATGGGCCTGTAAAAAGCTGCATTTGTAACTTTGCTGTCTTGGTGATTCTTTATGGGGGGATAAAAAGCTCGGAATATTTGTGTTTGGTGTGTGTTTTGTATTTGGTGAAGGGCAGAATTGGGCAGGATATAGACGACAGAGGGAGATTAGGTTTGAGCTAAGAGCAAAAATACACTCAGAAATGGATCCAGAGAAATGACCTCAGGTTACATGCACTTCAGCCGCTTAGTCTGGGCGAGATTTGAAACCAATTTGCAACAATGAAAGCGCACAATTTGCAAAACCACTGCTCTACTCACTCATCCTGTTTTAAAGAATGTGAAGGTGGCAATCAATATATGTCATACTCCAGCAGTTTCAAGCCTCACATTGACGACCTTGGCCAGCAGGAGGGAAAGATGGCAGTCAGAAAATCATCCTGCATCTCTTTAATATATCTCTACCACCAGTTGCAGGACAGAGGAGCAGTCTGACAATGAATGACACTTTGGATGGTTAATGGGTCATAGATGACTTCAAAGCTAGGAAAAATAATTGAAAACAGGCTCATAATCAAAATACTATAAATAAAAAAGCACTTTATTAGCGGCTAGTTCTTATGAAAATCTACTGAAAAGGTAAATTCTTAGTGACAGAAATGCAATTTCTTTCCTTTCTACATAGGATTACATAGGATATACGGCACAGAAACAGGACATTCGGCCCAACCAGTCCATGCCGACATTTGTGCTCCACTTGAGCCACCTCCCGTCAATCATCATCTAACTCTGTCAGCATAACTCTCTATTCCCTTCTCCCTCATATGCTTATCTAGCCTCCCCTTAAATGCATCTAGATTATTTGCCTCAACCACTCCCTGGGGTAGCGAGTTCCACATTCTCAACACTCTCTGGACGGACCACCGGCTAATCCTTATCCTCATCAACATCAACATTGTCCCAAAGCGGCGACGGCAGCAGAAGCAGTGCTGCAAAAAAATCAATGCCGGGTCACGCAAAGTCTACAGGGCTGCAAGTGATACCCGCCCTCCAGCATGGCTCAGAGACGTGGACCATATACTATAGACACCTCAAATTGCTGGAGAAATAGCACCATCGATGTCTCCGCAAGATCCTGCAAATCCCCATGGAAGACAGACGCACCAACGTCAATGTTCTCGATCAGGCCAACATCCCCAGCATCGAAGCACTGACCACACTCGACCAGCTCCGTTGGGCGGGCCACATTGTTCGCATGCCTGACACAAGACTCCCAAAGCAAGCGTTCTACTTGGGACTCCTACATGGCAAGCGAGCCCCAGGTGGGCAGAGGAAACATTTCAAGGACACCCTCAAAGCCTCCTTGATAAAGTGCAACATCCCCACCGACACCTGGGAATCCCTGGCCAAAGACCGCCCTAAGTGGAGGAAGAGCATCCGGGAGGGCATTGAGCACCTCGAGACTCATTGCCGAGAGCATGCAGAAAACAAGCACAGGCAGTGGAAGGAGCGTGCAGCAAACCAGACTCCCCATCGATCCTTTCCTTCAATGACTGTCTATCCCACCTGTGACAGAGACTGTAATTCCTGTATTAGACTGTACAGTCAGCTAAGAACTCACTTTTAGAGTGGAAGCAAGTTTCCTCGATTTTGAGGGACTGCCTATGATGATGATGATGATGCTACGCCAGCTCCTCCACATCAAATTCTGAACACCTTGGGGTCCTGCTGGGATCTTCTTTCCTCCAGACTTCTTGCAGCTCCACGCTGTTGCTTCTCTGCTTTGGCTCCAAAAAAATGCACTTCCCCTTTAAGCTGTTGTCGACCCTTAAGAGCCTGCAGCAGTGCCCGAATTCCTGCCTCCTAATCAGCAAGCTTCCTGTGGGGAACATGTTTCACGTTGGCACTCTGTCTCACTCCTGCAAATCAGGGGAGACCTAGAAACTGGGACAGGTCTCCCGCTGACTCCTCAGGGTGCCCACTGCTTTCCCTTCACCCACCCCCTTCTAGTTCCCCAGTACATTGCCAAATTCAAACTCAATGTATCTTCAGTAGTACCCATTACGCAGCCTGCAGACAGTTTGCTGTCCATTAATCTCTTACACAAGGCCATCAGCACATCTGGTGCTCCATGGTCTCTGGAACTCAGCTGTGGAGCCTGGCCACAGCGGCGAATCGCCACTGTTCCCTGCATCTTGCGCATCAGTGAGACAAAGCAAAGGGGCACCATTAGAAGGTGAAGCTATCCTAGCAACCCTAACACAAGTAAAAGGGTGACTTTAAACTGCAGCATGAATGAAATGAGAAAACCTCGGCAATTGACCAGGTCTGCACGCAATCACCTAGGGGGACAGAAAGGGCATAAGGCTGCAATACTGGACTAAAAGGTGGGAACTAACCTTGGCCATGCTCCTCAGCAGAGGTAGACTGCTTTTTGCAGTTTGTATTTAACCTGCAATGGCTAAGAACCAACATTACTTTCGCCCGTGTAAGAAATCGTGGATTGTAAGAAATAATCTTATATGGGTTCCTTAGCTCAGCAGTTTGCCTAAGTTGATGATACTGAAGGATTCTAATCACATCAGAAAAGGAATTGTACAGAGAGCTGAGTTACAAGGGCATAATACATGGGAAGGGGAGGGTTTTTCACCTAAGAGTTGAGACAAAGAACGCGACATATCATTGGGCACCCTTGTTTGGGAAGAGCCCTTACAGGTTAGATAGCCCTGTCCATATCGTACACCCCTGAAAAGAGAATAAAAGAAAGACCTTGAGGGCTTTTCAGGGCAGACAGTGCAGAAAAGAGCTGCTCACGCCACCAGCCGTCAATCCGACCGAGACTAATACCAGCTACTTGTCACAGTCGTATGTCTACTATGTCTATCCTGATTTTGCGTTGTGTTTGACTATATTGTAACGAATGCTCCTTAATAAAATGCCTTATGACTCCGAAGACCCTTTTGGGTAATCTGGGTGTGCCCTGTGATCCAAATCTTGTAGTGGTGTCAGAAGTGGAATTCACAGAGGACGCTCGGTTTGTGAAAACTGGGGAAGACTTGGTCTAAGACTGGTTACGAGACTCTGTGAGATTCACAGAGGAGGAAATCACACAGGTCTTGGTTCGAGGACCAGGGAGACTTGGTCAACCGCATGTGATCGTCGCTAAGACTGGGTAGAAGACTCTCTCGGTGAGAGAGAGAGAGGGAGCGTATTAGATAGGTAAAACAAAGTCGCAAACAGTCTAAATGAGCAGGAGGGAGTTGGAGATAATGAGTGAAAAAGATCTAAGCTGCATGCTACACATCTGAGAACTCAGCAAAGGAAGGGAAAAAACTCGGAATTAGGGAATAAGTTGCTGAGATGACAATAAATTAATAAAATTAAACCAACACGGAAGTTTTAGTTTTTGTGCCGAGAAAAATAAAACACAAGATTTGAACATAAGAACATAAGAAATAGGAGCAGGAGTAGGCCATTTGGCCCCTTGAGCTTGCTCCACCATTTAATAAGATCATGACTGATCTGATCATGGACTCAGCTCCACTTCCCTGTCCAGTCCCCATAACACTTCACTCCCTTATCGATCAAAAATCTGTCTTATCTCCGATAGTGAGATTTGCTGAATGAAAGCAACCTTAAAGAAAATGCTGGAATTTTGGTTTGTGTGAAAGTGTGTGTTAAAGTGTGAGAGTTTCCCTGATTATGAATGATTAAGAAGCTACAGTATTCCTTTTGTCTGAAAGTCTGTCTTTAAAAAAAAGAGCTGGATTTTTGTTGGGCTTGCGTCTCTATTAGCCTCCCGGAGGGGCGGTACTGAGTCTGCAAATGAATTCCGCTGGGCGGCCAGCTTACAGACCCCTGTCGGCAAATTTGGTGGCAGTTTTGCGGCGATGCTGAGCAGTACCACCCTGGAGCGTCGAGCCGCTGTGCAATGCCTCCGTTATCATCCCAATCTCGAAATTTGTTTCGCGCTGACCCTGTAGCACCCCATAGTCAGGCCGCCTGAAAAACCAGTCGGTCAGAGCTGTCCCGGTGGCAGTGAGGGAAAGAATGACTCCATAAGGTAGATTTATCTTTATGTGGGGTGAGCAAGATATTGGGAATGTTTTTTGTGCTTTTTGTGGTGATTTTTTCTTTTTCCATTGAAGCCTCTCTTAGGGCGCTCCAAAGCCAGCACTTTAGCAATGGTTACTCAGCCGGCCTAGCGCCCTAAGAGAGGTGTGGAACTCCCCCCTTAGCGCTCCGCCCCACACTCAGGGCTCAGCTGGTGAACTTTGTGGCTGCAGACGCAAACCGTTTTCCGGCACAAAATTTACTGCCCTGCCACCATTATCGCCCGAAAAAGCCTCTAACCGAAAATCCAGCCCTGTGAATAGTGCGCCACTTGAGAATTTTTTAGAATGTTCTTTGCTGTCCTGGTGTGAAGCTAGAGTGGTGTGTGATTGCCTCCTTGGTGCAGTCTCACGCCACCAGCAAGATGTGACATGCTGTTTGATAACTTAACTCCCATATTGTGTTATAGTGACTTGTATTGATGCAAAGTGAAAATCACGGTCCAGAAAGCCACCTCGGGCGGTGGCGCTAAACGGGCAGTATCGGATCGGCCGGCCGTTAAAGGCAGCACCTGATATTCAGTTCCATTACAGTCAGTGGGATATCAGGCGCTGCACCTAACAGGCAGCCGATCCGATACCAACCGTTTAGCGCCACCGCCCGAGACAAATTTCTACCCCTATGTTTTATCGGTCTAAAAACTATGATATAACTAGCGCTTCAGTCTCCGGCAGAAAGGTCCTTTAAACTCTCTGCCATGTTCCTCACTGTTTTCATAAAATTACGATACAAAAACTGTATGAGAATTCTGTGGGAAAACGTGCATGTAGAGAGCAAAGTGATTACAGTATTGGCGTGACATGTTAATAAAGATCAGGAAGCCAAAGAGTTTTGAAATATGGCAGTTCGAAGGAAAAAGAATGCATCATTGAGACAGGTATATATACAGCTTACCAAAACTCAATGGGTTGTGTCATGTATGTAGACCATGTATACTAACTGTATAGTCACGTAAGGTGTGCCACCAGAGGGCACTGAGGTGGGAGACCTGAGGATCACCTGCATAGATGTGCAGGGCCCAGTATAAAAGGCTGCCCACCATGCTTGTGTCTCACTCTGGAGTTACAATAAATGGGACTAAGGTCACAACAGCTGAAGTACAATACTAGACCTCATGGAGTCATTCATAAGAGTATTAAAGATACAACAACTGGTGATAAGATTACGAACTTTCACGCAGTAATGACTAAGGTTGGTGCATTAGAAAAGTTCTCAGAGGGTGAAGATTGGGAAGCCTTTACAGAGCGGCTCGTCCAATATTTCGTAGCAAATGACCTGGTAGGCGATGATCTGGCCACGCTGGCAGATAAGTGCAGAGCTATCCTGTTGACCAGTTGTGGGCCCGCGGCCTACGGTTTCGTCAGGGACTTGCTTGCACCAGAGAAAACAACAACCAGTCATACGAGGAGCTGAAAGTGCTAATTCGGGACCAACTCAAACTGAAGGAGAGCATCCTCACGGCCAGGCATCGATTTTATACACACTGCCACCCCGAGGGTCAGGAAATCGCGAAGTACGCTGCTGACCTCAGCAGGCTAGCAGGACCGTGTGAATTCAGCGCATCCCTCACCGATGCATTGTGGGACGTCTTCGTAATTGGCATCGGTCATGAGGCCCTTCTTCACAGGCTACTGTCTGCCGAAACCACCGTCACTCTGCAGAAGGCCATCAGCATCAGCCAGGCGTTCATGACCTTAAGCTGCAGCTCCAAGCAGATGATGACTCACTCTCAGGACTCAAACCCAGCAAGTACTGTAAATAGAATGGCGCCTTTCACAGGCAGAACTGTTGAAGGTGAATCTGCCCAGGGCAGAGCGTACAGGCCCCTTGAATCCTTTAACTCAGAGTCCGCCGAGGGGTGCAAACATGTCGAGTAGCACCATGCTGGCGTTGCGGAGGTAATCACAGGGCTCATCAGTGTCAGTTCAGAGACTATGCAAAGGCTGCAGCACAAAGGGCCACCTCCAGCGAATGTGCAAAAGAGTTGTGACTCACCACATGGAAGAGGAGTCAGCAGATGGCTGTGAGTCCAGCGCGGATTACGAGGAGATGGCTAGAGAGGTAGCTCAGTCCTAGGACGAAGCGAATGGAGTAGAGACCTGCACCACAGATTGTCCTCCAGTGATAATAGAAGTCGAGATAAATGGCGTTTCAGTCTTCATGGAAGTGGATACGGGGGCGAGTCAGTCAGTAATTAGCCAGGAAGCCTTTGAGAAGTTATGGAACGATCAAGCTGAACGACCCAAGTTGGTCACGGTTCAGGCAAGGAACTGATATCAGTTGTTGGTAGTGCGGATGTAAGTGTATCCCATGATGGCGTGGTGCACAATTTACCATTGTGGATTGTTTCAGGTGATCGACCAACACTACTTGGAAGAAGATGGATAGGGAAGATTCATTGGAACTGGGAAGACTTCATCCCTCCAGCGATTGACGTCCCCCGTGCTCAGAGGCAAGCCCCTACCTTCGGTTGGACCAGGCACCGGAGAGCAGATCCGCGCAGCCCCCGAGGCACAGACCACTTATCATGACTGCGTGGCGATGATCCGGCCGAGACGACCCGAATGCACCTTCCGAGCTTCAGTGGTACAATCCCTGGGAAAGAAGATCGCGGCAGTCGACATCATGGACAGGGAAAAGATGGCGTCCAAACCACAAGGTGCAGCGCTAATGGAGCAACAATACGTGGTTCCATGCAAGGAAGACGATTGGGGTAAAAGTAGGAAGGCCATTTTAAAGGAGGCCAGCAACCCGCCATTTTTGAATGAACTGCTTGAAATTGGTAACCAATGTAAAAGTCCAGCTGTAACGAGCAAAATGTTGTTGAGCAATGTCGGGTGCAAACTGCAATCAGCCAATGTAGCAGGCAAACACCTAACGGTCGTCTACAGGTCCAGCGGGCTACCCAATGCGGTAGCCTACATCCCCGGTGTAAAGTCCTGTCCCCTCAGTACAGATTCACACGAGGCATGTAGTGAAGTCAAGGTCACTCTGGACCTGCACCTTTATTTCACAGCTCTGGAATGCTGCACTTGCCTGAGACCTGTCCTTATATACCTGTCTCTTTCAAGTGCACCCCAGGTGGTAAGGTATGCTGGTGGTTACAGGTCATATCTTATTACAGTCATGTATAGCATGTTAGGATACAGTTATATATAATAATGTAAGATACATGACATCACCCTCCCCCAAGGTCTTATTGTCTTTATAGGTTCAGTCTCTCAGGTGGTCTATGCTCTCACATGGAGCATCTGAGTTGTGGTTCAGTTGTTTGCCTTGGTGTCTGTTTTTCTTTGGGTGTGGTTGCTGGTATCTCGCCTGGGCTGTCTGTTTCGATTGGTGTGATTGTTGTTGACTCGCCTGGGCTGTCTGTTGGGATTGCACTTTCCTCAGGTTGTTCCCTCTGTCTGTCCACCAGGTGTGGTGCGAGTTCCACATTGTAGTCTGCCTCTGGTTCTGCAGTGTTGTTGGTAAATCTGCTTTTGACTTGGTCTACATGCTCCGGCAGGTTTTGCCATTGTCCATTTGTACTACCAGTAGCCTGTTTCCTTCCTTGCCCGTTTCTGTCCCTGCAAGCCATTTGTTACCCCTGCCATTAGTTTAGTACAAACACTTTGTCCCCTATCTCATTCCATCTCCCCTTCGAATTTCTGTCATGGTACTCAGTCAGCTTACGGCGCTTTGCCTCAATGATTTCGTGCATGTCTAGGAGGATTAATGAGAGCCTTGTTTTTAAACCGCGACCACGGTTTGGTAGGCCAGGGCCAAGGGCTCAGTGGAGCCTCCCTGGGGGCATTGCTGAGTTGGGCACAAATGGTGCACCTTCGGATGCAGAGCTCCAGGTCCCGTCAATACCAGGCCACCAGACATGGGATCTGGCTATGGCCTTCATGAGAACGATCCCCGGGTGCTCGCAGTGGAGCTCCTGGACAAATGCCTCTCTGCCCCACATCAGGCAGCAGTCTGCTTGTAGTGATAGCTCATGCATTCGCCTGTGAAAGGGTTTTAATTCCTCACGGCAGGCATCGTGAGCCTCTGCCCAATCACCGGTTAGGACACATCTTTTTACTAAGGATAACGTGGGGTCGCTGGCCATCCAGGCTCTGATTTGGCGAGCCGTCATGGGCGAACCTGTGGACTCAAAGGCATTGATTGCCATGACTATCTCACAGTCCTGTTCATCAGACCCTTCCGTGGTCGCCAGGGGTAGACTGCTGAGCGCGTCGGCACAATTGTCTGTGCCTGGTCTGTGCCTTATGGTATAGTCGTAGGACGCCAGCATGAGTGCCCACCGTTGAATTCGTGCCGAGGCGTTGGTGTTTATTGCCTTGCTCTCAGATAGGAGGGATGTGAGGGGCTTGTGGTCGATTTCTAACGCGTACTTGTACCCGAAAAGGTATTGGTGCATCTTTTTGACACCGTACACGCACGCGAACGCCTCCTTCTCTACCATTCCGTACCCGCGCTCCGCCCGCGAAAGTGACCTGGAGGCATAAGCTATGGGTTGTAATTTGCCCGCACTATTGACATGTTGCAAAACGCACCCGACCCCATATGCTGACGCATCGCATGTGAGAACTAGCTTTTTACCTGGGTCAAAGAAAGTCAAAACACTGTTGGAACACAGAAGGTTGCGTGCCTTATTGAAGGCGCGTTCCTGGGCGGCCCCCAAAACCAATCGCACCCCTTTCTGAGTAGCACGTGGAGAGGCTCCAGCAGCGTGCTTAAGTTCTGCATAAAGTTCCCAAAGTAATTGAGTAGCCCGAGAAAGGCGCGCAGTTCTGAGACATTCCAGGGCCTGGCTGCCAAGCGAATTGCTTCTGTTTTGGACTCTGTTGGGCGGATTCCATCAGCGGCAATCCTTCTGCCCAAAAATTCAACCTCGGGTGCGAGAAACAGGCATTTGGATTTCTTGACTCGTAGGCCTACCCGATCCAAACGCTTTAGTACTTCCTCCAAATTACGGAGATGGGAATCGGTATCCCTGCTCGTGATAAGTATGTCGTCTTGAAATACAACCGTCCCCGGGATGGACTTGAGCAGACTCTCCATGTTGCGCTGGAATATGGCAGCTGCCGACCTGATGCCGAATGGGCATCGATTGTACATGAAAAGGCCTCGATGTGTGTTGATGGTGGATTCCTCGGTCAATTCTTGTGTCATATACGCAGATGTGAGGTCTAATTTTGAGAAAAGTTTACCTCCAGCCAATGTGGCAAATAAGTCCTCCGCTCTGGGCAGCAGGTAATGATCCTGTAGGGAGACTCTGTTTATGGTAGATTTGTAGTCCCCACAGATTCGTACGGATCCATCAGGCTTCATGACTGGGACGATGGGACTTGCCCAGTCACTAAATTCCACAGGTGATATAATGCCTTCCCGCAGAAGCCTGTCTAGTTCGTGTTCAATCTTTTCCCTCATCACATAGGGTACAGCTCTGGCCTTGTGATGGACTGGTCTAGCATCCTGTGTGATGTAGATGTTGACTTTAGCCCCTTTGAAAGTGCCCACACCTGGCTGAAAGAGATGTTCAAATCGCTTTATAACTGTTGAGCAGGAGGTCCGTTCCTCTAATGACATGGAATGGACATCATCCCATTTCCAGTTTAGTTTTGCCAGCCAGCTTCTCCCCAGCAGTGCTGGGGGGTCTCCGGGGACAATCCACAGGGGAAGTCGGTTCACTGTCCCTTTGTTTGTGACAGAGAGCATGGCGCTGCCGAGGACTGGTACGATTTCTTTGGTATAGGTCCTTAGTGTGGTGTCGACCCTTGTGAGTTTTGGTCTGTCTCTTTTATGCGGCCACAGTTGTTCAAATTGTTGAGCGCCCATGAGAGATTGACTCGCTCCCGTATCCAGCTCCGTGTTGACAGATATCCCATTGAGTAGGACCCTCATCATTATAGGAGGCATCCTGTTTTAGGAGCAGCGGCCATTGATCGTGTTGACCCGCTGTACACCGGTGTCCCGGGTACTGTCCCCACCATCTTCTGGTCCGCTTTCCGACCCATCCGATTCGTATACTAGCCGAGCTGCCGTTTTTTTGCACATGTGGGCCAAATGCCCTGTATATTCACAATTTCTGCAAACAGCCTGCTGAAATCGACATCCCCTTGCCGAGTGCCCACCCCCACACCTCCAGCACAGACCTGTTCCATTGCTCAAAGTGTTCCCAAAGAATGAGCTGCGTCTGCTGATCTCACTTGAGCTTCTCTCAGTTTGTAGTTGATTGCTCGCATTGTGGGTTGATGAGGTGTGAACGGCCGTTCCTGTGGCCCTTGATGGCTTCTGCCTGCTGTCAAGAACCTGTTCTCCCGGTTTTGTCTGTATGTGGGGGTAGCTGCTTGTTTAGTGCTGTGAACTTCTTGTTCCAATATTTTGTTAGTTGTCGTACCTGCATTGTAAATCAACCTCGTTTCTTCTTCCCCTACCAAGAATGTCTGTGCAACCAGTGCTGCTGCCTCTAAGGTCAGGTTCTTGGTCTCTATGAGCTTTCGGAATATGTCTGCATGGCCTATTCTTTCAATGAAAAAGTCTCTCAGTATTTCTCTCCTCAGTTCATCGGAGAACTCATATAAACTAGCCAACCTCCGAAGTTCCGCCACGAAGTCGGGTATGCTCTGGCCCACACAGCATCTGTAGTTGTAGAACCTGTGTCTGGCCATGTGTAGGCTGCTCGCTGGCTTCAGGTGGTCTCTTACCAGTGTGCTCAATTCTTCAAACGACTTGCTTGCTGGTTTCTCGGGTGCCAACAGATCCTTCATTAAAGCGTATGTTTTCGAGCCACAGCTGGTCAAGAGATGGGCTCTTCTCTTGTCTGCCTTATCGTCGCCTAACCAGTCTTTGGTTACAAAGCTTTGCTGGAGCTTTTCTATAAAGTCCTCCCAATTGTCTCCAGCATTGTACTTTTCATCTGATCCGTTGTCCGCCATTCTGTGGATTCTGTAATACCGTAACTCGTCGCCATTGTAAAGTCCTGTCCCCTCAGTACAGATTCACACGAGGCATGTAGTGAAGTCAAGGTCACTCTGGACCTGCACCTTTATTTCACAGCTCTGGAATGCTGCACTTGCCTGAGACCTGTGCTTATATACCTGTCTCTTGAATGTGGTAAGGTATGCTGGTGGTTACAGGTCATATCTTATTACAGTCATGTATAGCATGTTAGGATATAGTTATATATAATAATGTAAGATACATGACACCCGGGACCAGAACGATATATAATAAAGTGTCCCCACAGCTGACAGAAGTCGACAAGCCGCAGAATAAACGATCCCCGGAGAGCAGAGGCACCGGTAGTAATACCCTGCCTCAGATCGGTTTAACATTGCAGGCACCCAATGGCATGAACCGTCACGGGCCAGAAACAGTATACTGTGCCTATGCTCTCAGTCGGCTACCGTCGCCCACCACCCGAGTGGAAAAGGTGCAGCGCATAAACCCACTCGCCACCATGGCAATGCCCAAGAGCGAAGGGTCACCTGCAACGGCTCCTCCGAACGGGATTTGGACCAGCCAGGATCCCAAACTAGAGAGTGCTCATAATGGTGCCCTCAGGGAAAGCGAGTCAGCAGTCCCCTGCGAACTGCTAGACAAGACGAGGCAGCCCCACCGTCGCTTAGACGAAACGCTCACTCGCTCAGACAGCTTCCCAGCGAGCAGCAGCGACACTGTGCAAACAAAAAGGACAGGGAGGTCACAGACACATCAGCTGTCTTTGGACCTGCCTGACACTAGGAATAACGGCAAGAGCCCTGAGCTCCGGCAACTCGAACAAAATGAGCTCACCTCGCCCACAGACCCACTAGCATGGGGCGCTGTGCCGCCACCAGACGACCCGGATCTCATCCGGCCGTGCTGGAACTAGACTGTCCTTGTGTACCTGTACTGATATACCTGTACTGATCATGTAAATGTACCACACAAAAAGAAACACAACTGTAATCCACCCAACAAGTGTACCAAGATGTAAATGTAAAACCCATGTGATGTACTTGAATGCAACTTGCATGTAATGGGCCATTAGCCTGATCTCTGTGTGGAGGGGCGAATGGAGTAGTCATGGACTCACAACCAGAAACCACTGGGACCTCCACTGGCAACAAGTCTCATTACCAATCCACCCAAGCTAGAAACGACCCTCCAATGGTTAACCAGGAAAAGCAAAGCCCAGGTCACCGTCAATGTACGAGTCAATTTGCATTAGAGACTCGGGGGGAAGTGATGTCATGTATGTAGACCATGTATACTAACTGTATAGTCACATAAGGTGTACCACCAGAGGGCACTGTGGTGGGAGACCTGAGGGTCACCTGCATAGGTGTGCAGGGCCCAGTATAAAAGGCTGACCACCATGCTTATGCCTCACTCTGGAGTTACAATAAATGGGACTAAGGTCACAACAGCTCAAGTACAATACTAGACCTCATGGAGTCATTCACAAGAGTATTAAAGACACAACAGGTTAATTTTGACTTTGTGCGATAGTGTACAAGGGGTGAATCGGCAGCCTGTTTTACATCTCTCCCCATTTTTATCTCCGTTGACCTCACCCATTTTATGCTGTAGCACAAAGTCAAAATCTACCCCAGACTGTAAGTTTGCAGCAATAGATCAGCCCAGACAACAGGTTTGAAAGCAATGAGAAAGATTTTGTTAGTTGGTTGGTTGATTCATATGTTTGAATCACCTCGGCTACCCTAAGTCCAGCAAGCCAAAAACCCAGGTTCAAACCTGTCAAACATACAAACTTGGTGTTGCAATTTTCGAGTTGCATCAGATATTTCTCCTGGGCTCGGCACAAATGAGCACTCCCATGAGTAAAAGTCATTCCATTCAAATCAAAAGTGTAACCTTATATACACAATATCTGCTAATGTAGCATTGCCCTTGATCAAAGGGAGCAAGCCTTGTTAATGTCATTTACTCACTGGAAACACATCCCCCTCATGCCCTCTGGGTTGTTGGGTAACAGAGGAGTCATCACTCTGTCAGGCTATGGGGGTTAGGCTTTAGTCTATGAATCTGCTTTATTAAAACGGAAACTTAACCAAAGCAAAAGATCAACACTGCAGGTCTCATTACATTAAGACCCTTCAATTCACAATGCGACACTTCACAAACTGACCCTGGAGCAGCATACATAACACCACATCTATATGTGGGGTTGAATTCACTCCATTGAGTTTTCACATGTTCACTTCCGCACAGGTGCCAGTAGCATACAGCAAGGAGGGAGAAATGCTGAACTAGCTATAAGTTGTTGAATATATTTCTCCTATAGGTGCTGAGCTGTCAATCAACCTCTTGCCTCCACAGACACCTTGTGGGACCTCCCCGGCTATGAGAGTCAGGTTACTTAAGGTCAGGTTCTGGAGGCAGTCAAGATTTGGCACTCACCAAGTAGAATGTACAATCACGCCTGAATGGGTGAGGTATCTGTTATCAGCTTACCCGCCTTCCCCAACAGGTCAGCTCCAGCTCTGTAAACAGGTTCCGAAAGTATCTCCAGCATTTGAGCATTTCCAGCATTTTCTGTTTTATTCCAGATTTCGCAGCATTTATGCTTTTGTTTACATAATTTTGTAAATCTGACCTGATCTGAACAGACTGGCTGAGTAGGTGGGTTCAGTGTTTCAATCTGACAGCTAGGTCAAAGATACTTGTACATTGCTGCAGACTAATCGGAGAGAAATGTTTCACGATGTGGGAAAATAGTTCTTCATAAAGCAAGGTGCATTGAAAGCAGTTATACATTTGCTGTTAATGTTGCTGGAGATTGGTTACTCTGCAAGAGACAGGCTAGAATATTTGTTGCCTTTTAAAGCTGTAATGTGCCTTCACTCCATTGTTTGGAGGTTAAATGCACAGAATGGTGTGATACTAAACCATACAGTACCATGCTCAATCTCCACTCTGCTAAGCTTACTGATCTCGAACCAGGGCAGTAGTACAAATAGCCTTGATGTCCCTGGGAGAAGGAGAGGGACAAAATTCAGCAAGGGTTGCCACTCCTGATTGAGATCAAGTGGTCACTGCCAGAAAGGGCACATGTGTGAATGCAGAATGAGGCAGGGTCAGACTCCACTGTAATGCCTCCATGGTCACATAACCTGCCGACTCCCACTGACTGGGCTCACACATGATGAATGATCACTTGGGGGAAGTACTGGATGCCTGCCTGTGATTGAACAAGTGCACTAGCTGGATGAGGAGAAAATTGGCGGGGGTTGGGGGGCGGGGCGCGGAGGGAGTAATCACCTTGGGATGAGGAAAGGAACCTTCTGATATTGAATAAGTTTCTTTATCAACATAACAAAAAAACAGATTATCTGGTCATTATCACATTGCTGTTTGTGGAAGCTTGCTGTGCGCAATTTGGCTGCCATGTTTCATACATTACAACATTGACTACACTTTAAAAAAAGTACTTCATTGGCTGTAAAGCACTTTGAGACTTCCGGTGGTCATGAAAAGTGCTATATAATCCAAGTCTTTCTTTCTTTATTTGTTTATTGAAAATATCAAAGGAGGCACAAAACATTTCCCCAGTTGGAAAGAATACCTTAACAATATTAATAAATCAATCTAGTTTCCATGCAGGGACGGCTGCTACTTTCTTATTTTTTTGATAGGTCTGTTAAGAACATAAGAACATAAGACATAGGAGCAGGAGGAGACCATTTGGCCCTTCGACCCAGCTCCACCATTCAACAAGATCATGGCTGATCTTCTACCTCACCTCCACCTTCCAGCACTATCCCCATATCCCTTAATTGCCTTCGTTCCCCAAAATTTATCGCCCTCTGTCTTGAATATACTCAACGACTGAGCAGTTACCGCTCTCTGGGGTAGAGAATTCCAAAGATTCACAACCCTCTGAGTGAAGACATTTCTCCACATCGCAGTCCTAAATGATCAACCCCTTATTCTGAGACTGATCCCATGTTCTGGATTCCCCAGCCAGGGGAAACATTTTCTCAGCATGAACCCGGTCAAGCCTATTAGAAATTTTCAATGAGATCACCTCTCATTCTTCTAAACTCTAGTCTACTCGATCTCTTCTCATAGGACAATACCCTATCTCAGGAAACAGTCTAGTGAAGCTTCGTTGCACTCCCTCTAAGGCAAGTATGTCTTTCCTTAGGTAAGGAGACCAGAACTGTACACAATACTCCAGGTGTGGCCTCACCAATGCCCTGTATAATTGCAGTAAGTCTGCTCTCTTATACTCTTAGGGGCCCCGAGTTTGTTCGACTTACCGCCAGCTGCCACTGAGTTTTTTTGGCGGTCTCCATGTTTTCTGGGTGCTTTCCGTTCTGAGCGAGTTTGGTCAGGTCCTCACGCCGGCGGGGAGAGAAGACCAATGGGAAGCGTCTGCTGGCGTGCGCCGGCGTGCAACGCAGACAAAAATCCACCCACCCGCTGAGTTCCCAGATTGGTCCGGGCGGTCCTCCACTTCAGCAGTAGAAGAGACTGCCGTGTGAAGGCAAGTCGTGCCTGAACGGTAAGTCTGAAGATCTGCAAAAAAAGGTTAGTACACTTCTTTTGCAGGGATTTAGGTGGATGGGATCCTCTGAAGGATTTCTGGTGTTTTTTTTTATTGGTTTGAAAACATTTTATTTTATCAGTTCCCCCCCTCCCTGGGCCCAACTCTATCCTCGGCGGTACTTTGCCGAGGATCGCATTTGCTGCCCAGAATGGGACGACCGCCCGCTGCCACCCAGAATCGACGTGCAAGGCCCAGTTTTGCTGCCAGGCAGTCTTTCCCACATCTTTTCATGAAACTTCCGCTCAAAGTACCATCAGGATCTTTTAGACGGTACTTGGGTGGAACTTAGCTTTCACTAAACTCGAGTCTAAATACTCTAATCCCTTTGTAACAAAAGCTAACATACTATTTGCTTTCCTAATTGCTTGCTGTACCCGCATGTTAACTTTCAGTGATTCATGTACAAGGGCACCCATTGCAAACATTTCCCAGTCTCTCACCATTCAAAAAATATTCTGCTTTTTTTCCCCTATCAAAGTGGAAAACTTCACACTTCCCCACATTGTATTCTACTTGCCATGTTTTTGCCCACTCAGTCAACCTGTCGATATCTCTGCAGCTTCTTTGCATCCTGCTCACAGATTACTTTCCCACCTAACTTTGAATCATCAGCAAACTTGGATACGTTACACTCAGTCCCTTCAAATAAGTCATTAATATAGATTGTAAATAGCATTAATATAGATTGTAAATAGTTGCAGCCTGCCAACCTGAAAAAGTTCCATTTATTTCCACTCTCTGTTTTCTGTCCATTAGCCAATCCTCAATCCATGCAAATATATTACCCCCTGTTGGGGTAAAAAGGAGGCTTCTCTTCCTCGGGGCAGACTACCTGATATAGGTAGTCGACACCTCGCACAGCTCCCACTGTATAACAACCACGGAAGTAAACTAACGAAACCTCAGGTTTACCGGTTTTATTACGAGCAATGTACAGGAAGGTTCAGCCTAAAACCTCCGAAATACAAGAGGTTTCTATTGTGTTCCTAACACAGAGGAGACTGCACACAGGGAGGTTAAAGTAACAGTGACCTCAGTCTTTAATAAGACACTCCAGAGTGAGGAACAGGCCTTAGGGGCCGGCTTATATACAGTGCTCTCAAGGGATGCTGGGATCCCTTGGGACTTCAGGGGATGCACTCCCTGGTGGCGGAACATGGGAATGCATGCTTTGCAGATACACAACATCACTCCCCCCTTAAAAGACAAAGTGAAAACTATTTACAAGGTGAGGCGGTCGGGAGCCTTTCTTTCCCTGGTGGACTGCCTCGGTACAAATGTCTGTTCTGGTGTGTTGGCTATGCCCTCGCTGGGCTGGCGTGTTGTTGGCCCGGCAGGGCTGTTGGGTGAGCCTGGCCTTGCTGGGCTGTTGAGTGTGATGGGTTCAATTTCCTGGTCCGGGGTGGTGTCGTTGATCCTTTGGGTGTGCGTTGTGGGCTCGAAAAAGGTGATGTCTGCTGTGGGTTGTTCAGGGCAGTCTGTGAACCGCAGCCTCGTTTGGTCCAGGTGCTTTCTGCAAATTTGTCCATTGTCTAGTTTTACTACAAACACCCTACTCCCTTCTTTAGCTATCACCGTGCCCGCGATCCAATTGGGTCCATGTCTATATTTTAGCACATACACAGGGTCATTCAGATCAATTTCCCATGACACACTGGCGCGACCATCGTTTACATTTTGTTGCTGCCGCCTGCTCTCTACCTGATCATGCAGGTTGGGGTGGACCAGGGAGAGTCTGGTTTTAAGTGTCCTTTTCATGAGTAGCTCAGCCAGGGGCACCCCGGTGAGCGAGTGGGGTCTCGTGCGGTAGCTGAGCAGTACCCGGGACAGGCGGGTTTGGAGTGAGCCTTCTATGACTCGTTTAAGGCTCTGTTTGATTGTTTGGACTGCCCGCTCTGCCTGCCCATTGGAGGCTGGTTTAAACGGGGCCGAGGTGACATGTTTGATCCCATTGCGGATCATGAATTCTTTAAATTCGGCACTGGTGAAACATGGCCGTTGTCAAAGACCAGTATGTCAGCAGGCCATGGGTGGCAAACATGGCCCTCAGGCTTTCAATGGTGGCGGTGGCGGTGCTTACTGACATTATTTCACATTCAATCCATTTTGAAAAAGCATCCACCACCACCAGGAACATTTTACCGAGAAATGGTCCCACATTGTCGACATGGATCCTCGACCAAGGTCTGGAGGACCAGGACCACAAACTTAGTGGTGCCTCTCTGGGCGCGTTGCTCAACTGGGCACATACGCTGCATTGCCGTATACAGGACTCTAAGTCAGAGTCGATACCAGGCCACCACACGAGGGATCTGGCTATTGCTTTTATCATTACTATATCCGGGTGTGTGCTGTGGAGATCTGAGCTGAACGTCTCCCTGCCCTTTTTTGGTAGCACTACGCAGTTACCACACAACAGGCAGTCTGCCTGAATGGACAGCTCGTCCTTTTGCCTTTGGAACGGCTTGATTAGCTCTTGCATTTCAACGGGGATGCTGGCCCAGCTCCCATGCAGTACACAGTTTTTTACTAGGGACAGCAGAGGACCTTGGCTGGTCCAAGTCCTAATCTGGTGGGCCGTGACAGGTGATTTATCATTTTCAAATGCTTCCATGGCCATCAACAAGTCTGCGGGCTGCGCCATTTCCACCCCCGTGATGGACAATGGTAGCCGACTGAGAACATCCGCACAGTTCTCGGTGCCTGGCCTGTGGTGGATGGTATAGTTATATGCTGATAGCGCGAGTGCCCACCTTTGTATGCGGGCTGAGGCATTAGTATTTATCCCCTTGTTATCAGCGAACGGGGATATGAGGGGCTTGTGATCAGTTTCCAGCTCAAATATGAGGCCAAACAGGTACTGATGCATTTTCTTTACCCCAAACACACACGCTAATGCCTCTTTCTCACTCATGCTGTAGGCCCTCTCAGCCTTAGACAAGATCTTGGAGGCATAGGCGGCAGGTTGCAACTTCCCCGCAATGTTAGCTTGTTGTAATACACACCCGACTCTGTACGACGACACATCACATGCTAGCACAAGTCTTTTACACGGGTTATACAATACAAGCAGCTTGTTGGAACATAAAATGTTTCTGGCTTTCTCAAAAGCAATTACTTGTTTTTTTCCCCCATACCCAGTTCTCACCTTTACGCAATAACACATGTCGGGGCTCTAAGAGGGTGCTTAACCCCGGTAGGAAGTTACCAAAATAGTTGAGGAGTCCCAGGAATGACCGCAGCTCCGTGACATTCTGTGGCCTGGGCACATTCCTGATAGCCTCTGTCTTGGCGTCTGTGGGCCGAATGCCGTCCGCCGCGATCTTTTTCCCCAAAAACTCCACTTCTGTTCCCATGAAGATGCATTTCGATCTCTTCAGCTGCAGCCCTACACCATCCAGTCGCTGGAGGACCTCCTCCAGGTTTTGTAGGTGCTCGACAGTGTCTCAACCCATGACCAATATGTTGTCCTGAAAAACCACCATGCGTGGTACCGACTTGAGTAGGCTCTCCATGTTTCTCTGGAAGATCGCTGCAGCCGACTGAATTCCAAACGGGTATCTGTTGTAGATGAACAGTCCTTTGTGCGTGTTGATGCAGGTGAGGCCCTTCGAAGACTCCTCCAGCTCCTGCGTCATGTAGGCCGAAGTCAGGTCGAACTTGGTGAACGTCTTGCCTCCTGCCGGCGTTGCAAATAGGTCGTCTGCCTTAGGTAGCGGGTATTGGTCCTGTAGCGAGAAACGATTAATAGTTACTTTATAATCGCCACAAATCCTGACCGTGCCACCACTCTTTTGAGTACTGGAACAATCGGGCTGGCCCACTCGCTGAATTCCACTGGGGAGATGATGCCCTTGCGTTGCAGCCTGTCCAGCTCAATTTCCACTCTTTCCCTCATCATGTGAGGTACCACTCGTGCCTTGTGGTGAATGGGTCGTGCCACTGAGACCAAGTGGATCCGCACCTTCGCCCCGGAAAAGTTTCCAATGCCTGGCTCAAAAAGGGAAGGAGATTTGTTAAGAAGCTGGGTACATGAGGCCTCATCGACATGTGAGATATCATCCCAGTTCCAGCAGATTTTGCCCAGCCAGCTCCTTCCAAGCAGTGTGGGCCATCGCCCAGGACAATCCAGAGTGGCAGTTCATGCACCATGCCCTCGTAGGTGACCTTGACCATGGCGCTGCCCAGGACAGTGATGAGCTCTTTGGTGTACGTTCTCAAGTTTTGTGTGGATGGGGCTCAAGGCTGGTCTGAGTGCCTTGTTGCACCACAGTCTCTCAAACATATTTTTACTCATGATGGACTGGCTAGTGCCAGTGTCCAGTTCCGTAGCTACAGGTAAGCCATTCAATTTTACATTTAGCATTACAGGTGGACATTTCATCGAAAATGTGTGCACCCCGTGTACTTCAGCATCTGCCTCCTCTCTCTGAGGCTCGAAATTGCTTTGATCCACCATGGACCAATCTTCCTCTGCCACGTGGTGGTTAGCAGGTTTTGCAGAGCTTGCAGCTCATCTGCAAGCTCATTGGAGGTGCCCCATTGGACCACAGCTCTTGCAAACATACCCTTTGAAGCGGCATGAATAGGCTGAATGGAAGCCTCCACAATGCCAACAAGGTGTGAATTGCCTTGCATTCATCCTTTGTTGCGGACTCTGAGTCACCTGAGGCCTGTTGCAGACTTGTGGTTTCTGCCCTGTACATTTCTGCTCGCAAACACAGTTCCAGTTATTTTATGAACATTGCGAGCACTTGTGTGCTGAGAGATTTGTTTGGTGTTATCAATGGTGGACATAAACGCCTGTGCTATCACAATGGCCTTACTGAGGGTTGGTGTCTCTACAGTCAAAAGTTTTCGTAGGATGGTCTCGTGGCCAATGCCCAGTACAAAAAAGTCTCTGAACATCTGCTCCAGGTAGCCATCAAACTCACATTGTCCTGCAAGTCGCCTTAGATCGCTGGCAGGTGTAGAACCGATACCTTGCCATCAGCACACTCTCCCTTGGGTTAAGATGCTCCCGAACCAGTGTACACAGCGCCTCATACGACTTATCTGTGGGTTTCACCAGAGCCAGAAGATTCTTCATGAGGCTGTAGGTCGGTGCCCCGCAGACCGTGAGGAGGACCGCTCTCCTTTTTGCAGCATTTCCTTCTCCGTCCAGCTCGTTGGCTACAAAGTACTGGTCTAGCCATTCGACATAGGCTTCCCAGTCCTCACTCTCCGAGAACTTCTCCAGGATGCCCACAGTTTGCTGCATCTTTGCGTTGGATTCGTATACTCGTTGCCAGTTATTGTGTTCCTAACACAGATGAGACTGCACACAGGGAGGTTAAAGTAACAGTGACCTCAGTCTTTATTAAGACACTCCAGAGTGAGGAACAGGCCTTACGGGCCAGCTTATATACAGTGCTACCAAGGGATGCTGGGATAAGGGAGAACCAGTGGATGTAGTATATTTGGATTTTCAAAAAGCATTCGATAAGGTGCCACACAAGAGGTTATTGCACAAAATTAGGACTCATGGGATTGCGGGTGTAAGGGATAAATTGTAAGAGTTGGAAATAGATGGTCAGAATTATGCTGAAGGTAGTGAACTCATCAGTATTAAGAGGGTCTGTATAATTGCCTATGTATGTAACACATGCGTATGTAGGTATAGCACAAATGTATACCGCATTAAACTGAATCCGTGACCTCTGTAACATTTAAACAACAAAATCAGCAGTTGTTGATCAGAAGTCTCTGAGGAAGAGATAAGGAAGCCAGCTTAGGCATCTATTATACTGTGGCAAAGCGCAAGTCATGGAACAACACCACAGTAGATGGGCAATTGCATATACCGCTCAGAGACAGTTTGATAGATGCCTAAGCTGGCTTCCTTATCAATGTAACTTCGCTTGGTGGCGGAATATGGGAGTGCATGCTCTATAGATACACAACAGTTTCAAGTACAATTTATACAGGTTTTGGAAAGGAGCACCCTCCTACAAAATCCTCGATAGGTCTAATTTTATCAGCGAAGTTACATTGATTTGTCGACTCTTATCAAACAGTTCTGTAACTGCCTCTCATAATTGCTGCAGCTGCTCATTTTCAATAATATGACAGTCAAATCACTGATGACGCTGATCAAACTTTTAAGACAGTTTTCTATTCAAGGTTAGTACATTTGGAAATATATTCCTGCAATGCTTCGGCATTTGTCATGATTTTATTTGGTGTGTGTATAAAAAGTCGCCTCATCTCTGCAAGGTAAGAAGGAGCTAGGATTCGATTCTCACGTAGTGGGGATCAATTTTCATTCCCTTTGCCTGATGTTAATGGACAGTAACAGCCTCAAAATGCCGTCATTGATGGAATTTGGAATTGATGTCAGTGGAGGGACTTTTAATGCAAGACATCGGTTATATATATATTTTTTAAAACCTTAAATTGATCTGGTTTATGCTTAGGCAACTAAGGACTGAGGGCCAAGCCACCTGGAACTTCTCCCGCAGGGGATAAAGGAAAAGAGAGTGCATTCATTGAGTTATAATCCAGGTTGGAATTGAACTGGAGTTTAATAGTCAAAATGGTTTGAATGCACAGTCATGTGATTACAAAACTTTCAATTATTGCATGCTCCTGTCATGTTGCTCATAGAAAGTCTGGTCTCTGGTGCAAAATTGTGGTTTAGCTGCTGGCTTTGCTTGCCATTTTAAGGTCACTGCTATCACATCGCCTTTAGGGAAGCTGTCTAAGCAGGGTCCGAAGTCAGTCAGAATTTAACTTCTGCTTGGTGAGGAGGGATGTTTGCAGACAGACATGTGCTTGTGAATTTCCAACTCCATGTTCAGAAAGAAACAGTGGGGTAGATCTTGACTTAATGCAATAGTGTACAATGGATGATAGTGAGTCACCAGCCTGTTTTACTCCTCTATCGACTTCAATAGAAATCGTGAGAGATGCGAACCGCTGTTGACTCGTTACCACCCATTTTACACTATCGCACAAAGCCAAGGTTTACCCAGTGCGTCTTTTAGTTTCCTTTTAATTTTTTTGACACTTTGAAGTGTGAAGGATACTCCCAAACTGTTTATATAAATAATTGTCCAATGAAATTGTACAACTAGAACAATTTTTTAAAAAGCCATGGTTACCATTTAACTAACCACAAAACACTATCAGAATAGGTTTTGTCTCTTTTATTCATACAGTTGCATAAAGAAGTAATGTTCATAGCAATTAATAACAACGACGACAACTTGCATTTATATGGTGCTTTTAACAGAGTAAAATGTCCAAGGTGTTTCACAGGAGTGTTATCAAACAAAATTTGGAGATATTTGGATAGGTGGCCAAAAGAGGTAGGTTTTAAGGAGCGTTTTAAAGGATGAGAGAGAAGTAGGGAAGCAGAGAGCTTTGGTGAGGCAATTACAGAGCTTAGGGCCTAGGAGATTGAAGGCATGGCTGCCAATAGTGGCGAGATGAAAGTCTGGATGTGAAAGAGGCCAGGATTGGAGGAGTGCAGAGATCTTGGGGTTGTAGGGCTGGAGGAGATTACAGAGAGCGGGACGACCGAGGCCATGGAGGGATTTGGAAACAAGGATGAGAATTTTTAAAATCGAGGTGTTGTCGACTGAGAGCCAATGTAGATCAGCGAGCAAATGGGTGATAGGTGAACGGGATTTGGTGCAAGTTTGGATTCGGGCAGCAGAATTTTGAATGAGCTTAAGGTTACGGAGAATGGAAGCTGGGAGGCCGGCCAGGAGAGCATTGGAATAGTCAAGCCTAAGGTAACAAAGGCATGGATGAGGGTTTCAGCAGCAGATGAGCTGAGGCAGAGGTGGAAACAGGTGATGTTACACAGGTGGGAGAATGATAACTAGTGCAGAGAAGGTATCTCACATTGACGCTAATTATTATGACTATTTCAGAAACAGAAAAATCCAAATTCTTTTCAAGTTCTCAGAACTGCAACATTAAAAAAAAAGGTAAGCGTGTAGTCGCAAAGTAGCATTGAATTAAGGCCAGGCAGCTTGGATCAACAGTTCTCAGTTCCCCAGGCTACTGAACTCCCACACAACCACAATTTACAAACAGACACGCACCATATCTTGTTGAAGGCCACAGAGTGAAAAGATCAGCGGGTCTAATTCAGTTAGGGTTTTTACATTTTTGCAGCTCTGCTTTCAAATTGTGGGCATTTTTTGTCATAAAGTGGCCTTTCTTGCAATGTTACTGCATTATCTAAAGTCCTGTTGTTGGAATGTATTGACTGCCATTCCGTTGCATCAAACTTATACCAGTCGCAAAATCACCCCACGAAGAATAGACGAAATGTTAAGTAAACAACACTCCATTCCTGGTACAAAAGCAAAATACTGCGGATGCTAGAATCTGAAAAAAACCCAGAAAATGCTGGAAATCTCAGCGGGTCATGCAGCATCTGTGGAGAGAGAAACAGAGTTAACGTTTCAGGCCAAGTTCTGACAAAGGGTCATTGACCTGAAACGTTAACTCTGTTTTTCTCTTCACAGATGCTGTCTGACTGACTGAGATTTCCAGCATATATTATATACTCTATTCCTGGTTTTGTTTTACTCTCCACATAGTTTGTTGTCTGGCAATCTTTATAGTTTGGACTCCGAATATGGGGGAATTGTGGGAATCCGATCCAATGCGTTGTCACATTCTGCTCTCACCTGTCTCCATATTCCTCTCCAACCTAATATTCCTGCCGCTTTCTCTTTTTCTTAAACCCTCCTGTGTCTTTCCTATCTGATACTTGCTTCAGAAAATATCTGCAGGCTTTTTCTTTCAAAGTCGGAGTTGCCCCAATTTTCCTTCCAAAGTGAAGTAGTCGAAGTGTTGCGAGCTCTGACAGCAATGGGCAGCCATTCCCTGGGGCAAGCTTTGGTCAGGGAAGAAACCCATTTAGTGGCAACAAGGGCCATGAGGAGGAAGATCAGAAGATCAGGGAGATCAGGCGGGAGAGTCATGAGAAAGGCAGTGGTCTGAAAATTGGGGGCTCGGGATCTGGGTAACGGGGTCCAAGAATGGTGGGGGTTGGGGAGATGGATTGGGTTGAGGCTGGGAGCGGGGGAGATCGTGGAGGGGCAAGTGAGTGGCTGAAACTGGTTCCTTTAATGTGGGAAGAGCAATCCTGCTCTTCCTGGCTCCACATTCTGTTAAGTTAATTACTGTAACACATGCACCTGTGAGTATGCTTACAGGCTGGAAGAGCCGTTGAGTTGTGAGTGGGTCAGCCAGTCATGTGATGTTCATCAAACTCAATAAAACCACAGTCAGCTGGGTCCAGGGTGTCCATAAGAGGCAGGTGGCTGTGAGCCTGGTGGATGAACTGACAATGTCTAGTGTGATTGTTAAACCTTTGCTAATAAACCAACTCGTCCTTAATAGCAATATGTTGCTATGAATTCTTAAGCAAAGAACACTTCTTGGTTGGGCCTAGCAGATGATCCCTAGGCTTGGTTTCCCTGAGTGTAGCCGGCACTGGATCTGGTATGGTCTCCCTCGGTCTTGGAGAGGTGTCCTGAAACAGGCGTTGGACCCCTTATTTTATATGCAAAGTGGCCTGTTTCAGGCGTGGGTAAAGGACGCATATTTATGTCCTTACCTAATATGGCAGGCGACGCACTTCGGACAGAAAAGTGCGCGCACTTCCTGCCCGCCATACCTGGGCTTTAGTAATGTGAGCAGCGTCCTAAAAACAGGCACTACACTGACCAATTTCTAGGCCTATGATTTTAAGAGTGGATGCCTTAGTTGTGAACTAAAAAGGGGAATCTAATGTAAGCAAAATAGATCTTCAAGAACAAAATAACAATTTCTGTTACTTTTTATTGGATTATGATGTCCAAAAGCCAGCTACAATGAGAAACCACTTATAATTTCCCTTACAATAGCCAATAGCATCCTCAAATATGAATGTTGCCAAAATATTACCAAATTAATATTAAAAACTGGAATCACAAGAATGTATGAAGCTACAAAACCACGACACAAGGGGAACATCGAAGCACTCAAGGCAGGTGGATCCCAAGCATCAGAGGTGTAGGATAGGTTTGGGAACGCAACTAACAGAAAAATAACTCCCTAAAAGCTTTCCACCATCTACAAGGCACAAGTCAGGAGTGTGATGGAATACTCTCCACTTGCCTGGATGAATGCAGCTCCAACAACACCCAAGAAGCTCAATATTATCGAGTACAAAGCAACCCGCTTGATTGACACCTTATCCATCACCTTAAACATTCACACCCTCCATCACTGGTACAATGTGGCTGCAGTGTGTACCATCTACAAGATGCACTGCAGCAACTCGCCAAGGCTTCTCCGGCAGCACTTCCCTAACCCACAACCTCTACCACTGTCATGTATGTATGCTTGGGGTTACTAGCCATCAGGGGGCGCCACTGTCAGAGGTCATTGGGCTGTACGCACGTGTGTGCGGGCCAGGTATATAAAGCAAGCCACCTTGGGCTTGAATAAAGTTGAGCCAGGTTTGTACCTGAGTGAGTTTATTGTATTCAGTCTATCGAGTTATTACATACATAACATTTGGCGACAAGGTAACTCAAGAACCCTCGCATGCAAAATGAGCACCATTGGAATTCTGGAGAGAATCGTGGAGGGAGAGGGCTAATCGGATTTTATCAATCGCCTGGACCAGTACTTTGTGGCCAAAAAAATGGAGAAAGCTACTGACGCAGTTAGGCGCAGGACGGTTTTCCTCACTGTTTGCGGTCCGAAAATCTATGACCTCATAAAGAATCTCCTCTCGCCTGCACGTTCAATGGACAAGGACGATGAGGAATTGTGTGCTCTGGTACATGACTACCTCAAACCAAAAGAAGGTATCATCATCTCACGCCATCGATTCTACACGCATGTTCGTTCTGAGAGCCAGGATGTGTTGGAATTCGTTGCCGACCTAAAACGTCTTGCTGGGTCATGTAAGTTCGAAAACGCATTGGGAGATATGCTGCGAGATTTCCTCTTAATAGGAATCAACCATGAGGTGATCCTCCGGAATTTATTGGCTGCGGAGATGCTGGATTTGAGCAAGACCATCGCGATTACCCAGGCATGCATGACGACGGATGATAATTTAAGGCAGATATCATCGAAGAGTCGGAGCTCCACGGCAAGTACTGTAAACAAGTTGGGGCGTTGTATGGAAGAGCTGCTTATGTCAGGGCCTACTCGACTGCGTATACAAAACTTGTAGCTGCTCAAAGTCCGCCAATGGGTATGAATCCGATTTCACCCTGTTGGCATCGTGGGGGCAATCATCGGCACCATCAGTGTCGTTTTAAACAGTACATCTGTAAAGGCTGTTCGAAAGTGGGGCATCTTCAGCGAATGTGTCCACAACTGAGCAAACGTGCTGTGATTCACCACGTGGATGATGACGACCAGTCCAGCACGGATCTGGATATGCAACCTGAGATACCCGAGGAAGAAGTGTATGGACTGTATTCATTCCTGACAAAGAGCCAACCGATAATGGTTAATGTGAAACTAAATGGCGTGCCAGTATCGATGGAATTGGACACGGGTGCAAGTCAGTCAATAATGAGCCAAAGGACATTCAACAAGCTGTGGGACACTAAGGCTGTGAAGCCAAAGCTGAGACCAGTCAATGCCAAATTGTGTACTTACACCAAAGAACTCATACCGGTGATTGGCAGTGCAGCAGTCAAGGTGTCGTATGATGGTGTGGTTCATGATCTACCGTTATGGATCGTTCCAGGCAATGGTCCAAAGCTGTTCGGTAGGAATTGGCTCAAAAAAATCAAATGGAATTGGAACGATATCAAAACGTTTTCATAGGTGGACGACACTTCGTGTGCTCAAGTGATGAGCAAGTTTCCCTCGCTGTTTGAACCAGGCATCGGCAATTTCACAGAGCCAAGGTGCAGATTCACCTGGACTCGGGTGCAAGATCCGTCCATCACAAAGCTCGGGCTGTTCCGTACATGATGAGGGAGAAGGTCGAAATTGAGCTGGACATTTGAGCTAGACTCCAGCGAAGGGGTCATATCACTGGTCGAATTTAATGAATGGACCAGTTCCATTGTTCCTGTGTTGAAGAGTGATGGCACTGTCAAGATTTGTGGAGACTACAAGGTTACGATCAACCAATTTTCGAAACAGGATCCGTACCCGTTACCGAAGGCTGATGACCTGTTTGCAAAGTTAGCCAGTGGGAGGTCGTTCACTAAACTGGATCTGACGTTGGCCTATATGGCACAGGAGCTCGTCGACACATCGAAGAAACTTATGTGCATCAACACTCATAAAGGACTGTTTATCTACAACAGGTGTCCTTTTGGAATTCGCTCGGCTGCAGCCATATTTCAGAAGAACATGGAGAGTCTACTGAAGTCCGTCCCTAGAACCGTTGTGTTTCAAGATGACATTCTGGTCACAGGTTGTGACACTGCCGAACACCTGAACAACCTTGAAGAGGTTTTACATCGTCTGGACAAAGTGGGACTCAGGCTGAAACGTTCGAAGTGTGTCTTCATGGCACCGGAAGTCGAATTTCTGGGGAGGAAGATTGCTGCTGACGGCATCAGGCCTACGGACTCGAAAACCAAGGCCATCAAAAATGCACCCAGGCCTCAGAATGTGACGGAGCTGTGTTCGTTCCTTGGTCTGCTCAACTACTTTGGTAATTTCTTATCTAGATTGAGCACTTTATTGGAGCCACTGCTCAGAAAAGGCGACAACTGGGTTTGGGATGTGTCTCAAGATAGAGCTTTTGAGAAAGCTACAAATCTGCTTTGCTCTAACAAGTTGCTGGTACATTATGATCCCTATAAGCGTCTAGTATTAGCCTGTGATGCTTCATCATATGGGGTTGGCTGCGTGCTCCAACAAGCTAATGAGTCAGGTAAACTACAACCTGTTGCGTATGCTTCGAAAAGTTTATCAAAGGCGGAAAGAGCCTACAGCATGGTAGAAAAATAAGTGTTAGCCTGCGCGTATGGGATTAAAAAGATGCATCAGTACATGTTTGGTCTTTGCTTTGAACTCGAAACGGATCACAAGTCACTCATTTCATTGTTTTCGGAAAACAAAGGTATTAATACCAATGCATTGTCCCACATCCAGAGGTGGGCGCTGACATTATCTGTCTATGATTATGTAATTCGCCATAGACCTGGCACCGAGAATTGTGCTGATGCATTGAACCATCTGCCATTGCCCACACTGGAGGTGGAGACACCACAACCTGCAGATCTACTGTTAGTTATGGATGCTTTTGAGAGTGAAGGAACCCCTGTCACTGCTTAACAAGTTAGGACCTGGACCAGACAGGAACCGATCTTATCGGTTGTAAAACGTTGTGTCCTTAGTGGTGATTGGTCTGCTATACCCATGGATATGTGTGATGAAACCAAACCTTACAACCGTCGCAAAGACAAACTATCCATTCAGTCAGATTGTTTACTGTGGGGTAATCGTGTTGTTATGCCAAAGAAAGGCAGAGAGAAATTTGTACATGATCTACACAGCACTCATCCCGGTATTGTCATGATGAAAGCTATCACCAGTTCTCATGTATGGTGGCCTGGAATTGACCCTGATCTGGAATCACTGCAACACATCAATGCAACACTTGCTTGCAGCTAAGCAAAATACCAGCGGAATCGCCACTGAGTCTGTGGTCATGGCCATCAAACTATGGTCGAGGATACACATCGACTCTGCGGGTCCTTTCCTGGGTCAGATGCTTTTTGTTGTGGTGGATGCATATTCCAAGAGGATAGAGTGTACATCCACAGCTACCATTATGAGAGCCTTCGTGTCATGTTTGCTACTCATGGTCTGCCTGACATAGTTGTGAGCGACAACGGATCTTGCTTCACAAGTCTGGAGTTTCAAGAGTTCATAAGACTCATTGGTATTAAACATGTGAGGTCAGCACCATTCAAACCTGCTTCTAATGGTCAAGCAAAGCGTGCTGTCCAAACAATCAAACAGAATATGAAACGTGTAACTCAGGATTCACTGCAAACTCGCTTGTCATGCATATTGCTTAGTTACAAAAACCTCACACGCTTACCGGGGTCTCCCCTGCTGAACTATTGATGAAGAGAGGTCACAAGACCAAGCTCTCTCTCGTCCATCCTGACTTGAACGATCGTATTGAAAACAGATGTCAAAATCAGCAGTGGTATCATGGTTGTGCTGCTGTGTCACGCGACATCTCAGTTAACGATCCAGTGTATGTGCTAAATTATGGTCAAGGTCCCAAGTGGGTCACTGGTACTGCTACCAAAGAGGGTAACAGAGTGTTTATTGTCATGCTCAAGAATGGGCAAACATGCAGGAAACATGTTGATCAGGTAAAGCTGTGGCACACGAATGAACTGGAACAAGTTGAAGAAGATACGATCAGTAACCAACCAACCTATATTCATTCATCAGAGGACTCCGCTATCATCAATAAATCTGGACTTTCAATCTCTGACATGGTGTTTGCCACTCCCATCAGATTGGCTACCCTAGCCTCCAGTCATAATCAACTCAGAACGCTCACCCAGAACTGGAGTTGCACTGAGACGATCAATTCGTGAGCGGAAAGCCCCGGACCGTCTTAACTTGAAAAAAGGCTGATACTAAGATCTTGAAGGGGGATGTTGTCATGTATGTATGCTTGGGGTTACTAGCCACCAGGGGGCACCACTGTCGGAGGTCATTGGGCTGTATGCACGTGTGTGCGGGTCTGGTATATAAAGCAAGCCACCATGTAATGTGGGTACTTTGGGCCCGAATAAAGTTGAGCCAGGTTTGCACTTGAGTGAGTTTACAGTATTCAGTCTATCAAGTTATTACATACATAACAACCTCCTAGAAGGACAAGGGCAGTAGGCATATGGGTAGTTACACACCATCCTGACTTGGAAATATATCTCTGTTCCTTCATCGTCGCTGGGTCAAAACCCTAGAACTCCCTCCCTAAACAGCACTGTGGGAATTCCTTCACCACACGGACAGCAGCGGTTCATGGAGGTGGCTCACCATCACCTTCTCAAGAGCAACTAGTGATGGGCAATAAATGCCGACCTTGCCAGCGACCCCACATCCCGTGAATGAGTAAATAATAAAAAGTATAACCCTGCAATTAAATTAAGAAACAGTTCTCAAAGAGACAGCCGGATCTTTCTGGATTGTTGAACAAAGATGCGTTGAACAGACTTCATCATCAATAAGTTACCTTATAATATTGTAAAAACTAACATAAATTCCTTCATTTACGCTATAATCAAAATAAAAAGGAACAACCTCATAACAAACAATTAGTGCAGAAATGTTTCCTCCATATTCAAAGCTTTAATATAATTATATTTGTGTGATGGTTTGGTGCAGTAATTGAAAAACATTCTTTTTATTTCTGGAACTTAATTCAATTTGATTAAAAACAGAGTAGGTCTAAAAGTGTTCTAAATGTTCAACCATGTGAAAATAAGTGCACGAAAAGACCATTTGGCCCATCATGTCCATCAGTAGATTACGAGGTGATATTATGTAAGTTATGAAAGGACAGGACAGGGTAGATAGAAGCAGATGGTTTCCAATGGTTGGGGGGTCAAGAACAAAGGGCCATAGAGACAAGATTAAATGTAAGAGATGTACAACAGAGAGTAAGAAAAATGTATTTACACAGAGCTCTGAGGATGTGGAAATTCACTTCCAGGGTTAATGGTTGAGGCAGAAACGATGTCAACATTCCCGATTAGATTGGATAGGTGGATGAAAGAAAAGGGGATGAAGGGATATGTGAGCATATGGGATATGATATATGAGACACACATAGCATAGGCAAAGACACACACAAGACAGTCACTAAGGGAATGCATACGTGTGATGAGTTGATTTCTTTATGCCATATTGGATGGATAAATGTATAAAGCTGGATTGGAAAGTTTGCTTTGTGGTGGCTTTTATTTCAGTATTGTGGCGAAGAGGATGCTGTGATGGTCAGTAACAGAGGAGAAGGTAAGTTGTGGGACTAATGTTGCAAGGGGAATTGAGGTTTGTGGTCACTGGTACCCAGGCAGATGATTCCATCCCGGCTATCCCGGTCAGAAAGGGGCTGTCTGGGTTGCCTCCTTCCTTCTGCTTCCTCCTCTTCCCTCTTTGAGCAGATGCTGTAAATCTGAAATAAAAACATAAAATGCTTGAAATACTCAGCAGGTCAGGTAACACCTTGACCTGAAATGTGAACTCTGTTTCTCTCTCCACGGATGCTACCTGACCTGCTGAGTATTTCTAGCATTTTCTGTCTGCTCAGATACCTTCCTATATCATCTCAGGCCTTGCAAATGACCAGGAGCACTCCCTGCACTCCTTGTACACTTCAAAAACTTTGATCATGTATTGCATCGAGCCACTATTTCAAAGCAACCAGTCGGAAAGCTTAAATGCAAACTTACCTGAAAGATGTGTGGCTAACCAAGCTGGTGGCAATGCGGTGGAGGAGGATTTCCTAAAGTGTATTAGGGATGGCTTTCCAGACCAATATGTCGAGGAACCAACTAGAGGGCTGGCCATCCTAGACTGGGTGTTGTGTAATGAGAGAGGACGAATCTTATTGGGCGAGGCCTCCTAGGGAAGAGTGACCAAAATATGGTAGAATTCTTTATTATGATGGAGAGTGACAGTGTTAATTCAAAGACTAGGGTCCTGAACTTAATGAAAGGTAACTTCGATGGTATGAGAGGTGAATTGGCTAGGATAGACTGGCGAATGATACTTAAAGGGTTGACGGTGGATAGACAATGGCACACTACATCATAATTCTAAAAGGACAAAGGGTGTTAAAAAACAAGCCTGAAGGCTTTGTGTCTTAATGCAAGGAGTATCCGTAATAAGGTGGATGAATTAACTGTGCAAATAGATGTTAACAGATATGATGTGATTGGGATTATAGAGACGTGGCTCCAGGACGATCAGGGCTGGGAACTCAACATCCAAGGGTATTCAACATTCAGGAAGGATATAATAAAAAGAAAATGAGGTGGGGTAGCATTGCTGGTTAAAGAGGAGATTAATGCAATAGTTAGGAAGGACATCAGCTTGGATGATGTGGAATCTATATGGTTGGAGCTGCAGAACACCAAAGGGCAAAAAACGTTAGTGGGAGTTGTGTACAGACCTCCAAACAGTAGTAGTGATGTTGGGGAGGGCATCAAACAGGAAATTAGGGGTGCATGCAATAAAGGTGCAGCAGTTATCATGGGTGACTTTAATATGCATATAGATTGGGCTAACCAAACTGGAAACAATACGGTGGAGGAGGATTTCCTGGAGTGCATAAGGGATGGTTTTCTAGACCAATATGTCGAGGAACCAACTAGGGGGGAGGCCACCTTAGAATGGGTGTTGTGTAATGAGAGAGGATTAATTAGCAATCTCGTTGTGTGAGGCCCCTTGGAGAAGAGTGACCATAATATGGTGGAATTCTACATTAGGATGGAGAATTAAACAGTTAATTCAGAGACCATGGTCCAGAACTTAAAGAAGGGTAACTTTGAAGGTATGAGGCGTGAATTGGCTAGGATAGATTGCCGAATGATACTTAATGGGTTGACAATGGATGGGCAATGGCAGACATTTAGAGACCGCATGGATGAACTACAACAATTGTACATCCCTGTCTGGCGTAAAAATAAAAAAGGGAAGGTGGCTCAACCGTGGCTATCAAGGGAAATCAGGAATAGTATTAAAGCCAAGGAAGTGACATACAAATTGGCCAGCAATAGCAGCGAAACCAGGGACTGGGAGAAATTTAGAACTCAGCAGAGGAGGACAAAGGGTTTGATTAGGGCAGGGAAAATGGAGTACGAGAAGAAGCTTGCAGGGAACATTAAGACGGACTGCAAAAGTTTCTATAGATTTGTAAAGAGAAAAAGGTTAGTAAAGACAAATGTAGGTCCCCTGCAGTCAGAATCAGGGGAAGTCATAACAGGGAACAAAAAAATGGCAGACCAATTAAACAAGTACTTTGGTTCAGTATTCACTAAGGAGGACACAAACAACCTTCCGGATATAAAAGGGGTCGGAGGGTCTAGTAAGAAGGAGGAACTGAGGGAAATCCTTATTAGTCGGGAAATTGTGTTGGGGAAATTGATGGGATTGAAGGCCGATAAATCCCCAGGGCCTGATGGACTGCATCCCAGAGTACTTAAGGAGGTGGCCTTGGAAATAGCGGATGCATTGACAGTCATTTTCCAACATTCCAAGGTTGAAGGTTGGCATGCAGGTACAGCAGGTGGTTAAGAAAGCAAATGGCATGTTGGCCTTCATAGCGAGCGGATTTGAGTACAGGGGCAGGGAGGTGTTACTACAGTTGTACAGGGCCTTGGTGAGGCCACACCTGGAGTATTGTGTACAGTTTTGGTCTCCTAACTTGAGGAAGGACATTCTTGCTATTGAGGGAGTGCAGCGAAGGTTCACCAGACTGATTCCCGGGATGGTGGGACTGACATATCAAGAAAGACTGGATCAACTGGGCTTGTATTCACTGGAGTTGTTAAGAATGAGAGGGAATCTCATAGAAACGTTTAAAATTCTGACTGGTTTAGACAGGTTAGATACAGGAAGAATGTTCCCAATGTTGGGGAAATCCAGAACCAGGGGTCACAGTCTAAGGATAAGGGGTAAGCCATTTAAGACCGAGATGAGGAGCAACTCATTCACCCAGAGAGTGGTGAACCTGTGGAATTCTCTACCACAGAAAGTTGTTGAGGCCAATTTTCTAAATATATTCAAAAAGGAGTTAGATGAAGTCCTTACTACTAGGGGGATCAAGGGGTATGGCGAGAAAGCAGGAATGGGGTACTGAAGTTGCATGTTCAGCCATGAACTCATTGAATGGCGGTGCAGGCTCGAAGGGCCGAATGGCCTACTGCTGCACCTATTTTCTATGTTTCTATGTTTCTATTTATAGATTACATGGATGAACTTCAACAATTGTACATCCCTGTCTGGAGTAAAAATAAAAAGGGGAAGGTAGCTCAACCGTGGCTAACAAGGGAAATTAGGGATAGTGTTAATCGAAGGAAGAGGCATATAAATTGACCAGAAAAAGCAGCAAATCTGAGGACTGGGAGAAATTTAAAATTCAGCAGAGGAGGACAAAGGGTTTAATTGGGAGGGGGAAAATAGAGTATGAGAGGAAGCTTGCAGAGAGTATAAAAACAGACTGCAAAAGCTTCTATAGATATGTGAAGAGAAAAAGATTAGTAAAGACCTTTGCAGTCATAATCAGGTGAATTTATAATGGGGAGCAAAGAAATGGCAGACCAATTGAATAAATACTTTGGATCTGTCTTCACTGAGGAAGACACAAATAACATTCCGGAAATACTAGGCGTTCGAGGGTGTGGCGAAAAGGAGGAACTGAAGGAAATCCTTATTAGTCAGAAAATTGTGTTAGGGAAATTGATGGGATTGAAGGCCGATAAATCCCCAGGGCCTGATAGTCTGCATCCCAGAATACTTAAGGAAGTGGCCATAGAAATAGTGGATGCATTGGTGATCATTTTCCAACATTCTATTGACTCTGGATCAGTTCCTATTTGTCAGTTCCTTGACAAATCTCCTAGAATTATTTGAGGATGTAACTAGTAGAATGGACAAGGGAGAACCAGTGGATGTGGTGTATTTGGACTTTCAAAAGGCTTTTGACAAGATCCCACACAAGAGATTAGTGTGCAAAATTAAAGCACATGGTATTGGCGGTAATGTACTGACGTGGATAGAGAAACATAGAAACATAGAAAATAGGTGCAGGAGTAGGCCATTCGGCCCTTCGAGCCTGCATCGCCATTCAATAAGATCATGGCTGATCATTCTCCTCAGTACCCCTTTCCTGCTTTTTCTCCATACCCTTTGATCTCTTTAGCCATAAGGGCCATATCTAACTCCCTCTTGAATATATCCAATAAACTGGCATCAACAACTCTCTGTGGCAGGGAATTCCACAGGTTAACAACTCACTGAGTGAAGAAGTTTCTCCTCATCTCAGTCCTAAATGGCCTACCCCTTATCCTAAGACTATGTCCCCTGGTTCTGGACTTCCCCAACATCGGGAACATTCTTCCCGTATCTAACGTGTCCAGTCCCGTCAGAATCTTATACGTTTGTATGAGGTCCCCTCTCATCCTTCTAAACTCCAGTGAATAAAGGCCCAGTTGATCCAGTCTCACCTCATATGTCAGTCCAGCCATCCCTGGAATCAGTCTGGTGAACCTTCACTGCACTCCCTCAATAGCAAGAATGTCCTTCCTCAGATTAGGAGAACAAAGGTGAATACAATATTCCAGGTGAGGCCTCACCAAGGCCCTGCACAACTGCAGTAAGACCTCCCTGCTCCTATACTCAAATCCCCTAGCTATGAAGGCCAACATACCATTTGCCTTCTTCACCGCCTGCCGTACCTGCATGCCCACTTTCAATGACTGATGTACCATGATACCCAGGTCTCGTTGCAGCCCCCCTTTTCCTAATCTGCCGCCATTCAGATAATATTCTGCCTTCGTGTTTTTGCCCCCAAAATGGATAACCTCACATTTATCCATATTATACTGCATCTGCCATGCATTTGCCCACTCACCTAACCTGTCCAAGTCACCCTGCAGCCTCTTAGCGTCCTCCTCACAGCTCACACCGCCACCCAGTTTAGTGTCATCCGCAAACTTGGAGATATTACACTCAATTCCTTCATCTAAATCGTTAATGTATATTGTAAAGAGCTGGGGTCCCAGCACTGAGCCTTGCGGCACTCCACTAGTCACTGCCTGCCATTCTGAAAAGGACCCGTTTATCCCGACTCTCTGCTTCCTGTCTGCTGTTAAGTTGGTGTTGCACATCACATGACATTACACTCTCCACATTAGCATCTCCAGGGCCATAAGGCCCTCAGCAAAATGGCAGGCACCGAGTCCCGCGGCAGAGAAGGTCATTTGTTGGTGCCCGCCATTTTTTGCCAGTTAAAGTAGGAAATTTCTGGGCCATAGAATCTTACAGCACAGAAGGACGCCATTTGGTCCATCATGCAAGTGTCAGCCCTTTGGACAGATATCCAATTTGTCCCACTGCCCTGCTCTTTCCCCAAAGACCTGAAATTTTTTCCTTTCAGTCTTTATCCAATTCTCTTTTGAAAGTTTCATATTGAATCTGCTTCCTGCACCCTTTCAAGCAGTGCATTCCAGAACATAACAACTCACTGCATTAAAAAATTCTCCTCATCTTCCCTCTGGTTCTTTTACCTTAAATCTGTGTCCCCTGGTTACTGCCTCTCCTGCCAGTGGAAACAGTCTCTCCATATCTACTCTATCAAAACTCTTCATAATTTTGAATACCTCAATCAAATCTCCTCTTGACCTTCTCTGCTCTAAAGAAAACAACCCTAGCTTCTCCAGTCTCCCCACATAACTGAAGTCCCTCATCCCTGGTAAATCCCCTCTGCACCCTCTCCAAGGCCTTGACATCAGTTCTAAACTGTGGTGTTCAGATTTGGACACAATACTCGAGCTGAGGCATAACCAGTGATTTATAAAGATTTAGCATAACTTTCTTGCTTTTACATAAGAACATAAGAACATAAGTAATAGGAGCAGGAGTAGGCCATTTGGCCCCTCGAGCCATTTAATAAGATCATGGCTGATCTGATCATGGACTCAGCTCCACTACCCCGCCCATTCCTCACAAGTCTTTATTCCCTTATCTCTCAAAAATCTGTCTATCTCCGCCTTAAATATATTCAATGTCCCAGCCTCCACAGCTCTCTGGGGCAGAGAATTCCATAGATTTACAACCCTCTGAGAGAAGAAATTCCTTCACATCTCAGTTTTAAATGGGCGGCCCCTTTATTCTGAGACTATGGGGTCAAGTTTCGGGCTGCGCCTAGAACGGCGCAGCCCCGACATGGACGCCCGTTTTTCACGACAAAAATGTACCTCGTAATTCTCGAGCTCCCTACAGGTCCCTCGGAGCTCGGCGCGGCGCGCAGACAGCAGCGGGGGGTGGAGCCACAGAGTCGGGCCAATTCTGCAAGTCCGGGGGGCAGGGCTAAGTCAAATGAGAGAACGTTGTGTCGGCAGCCCTGCACGTGCGCGTTGGAGCGTGCGTACGCACAGTAATCTATAAACATTGGCACTCAGCCATTTTTAAAGGAACTTAAAGAAAAGTGCTAATTTGTCTTGTGGACCTCTGGAAAGGCTTGGGATTGAATTTGGTGATTTTTTGTGTCTGAAGGAATGCTTTTAGCAGCACTGTTGAAGAAATCACCTGCTGAAATCAGTGAGTGCTGCTTTTTGCTGCTAAACTTCCAGAACAGGTGCTGCATTGGTGCATGCAAATTAAGGACTGTGTGTTTTGAAAAATAAGAGTGTCAATTCAATACAGCAATGGAACAACGTCCACCAAGAACAAAGAATTTCTTGCATGAGGAAGTGGAGATATTAGTCAACATCAGTGAGCAGAGATGGCAGCAGCTAGATACCAGCAACAGAGGTCGCATAAAAGTGCCACAAAAGAAATGAAGAAACGCTGGAACCAAGTTGCAGAAGATTACTGTGCAGTGGTGCATACCATGAGATCTGGAAGCCAGTGTAAAAAGAAATGGCATGACCTTGGTCAAGTAGATAGTGTAAGTAATATTTTCATTTTTTAATGTAATCGTAATTGTAACGTGACCATCTATATTTCCCACCCTGCAGAAAGACACACTCTGTAAAAAGTTATATTTTACTCTTTGCAGAAGAAATCGGCCCACAACAAAAGGGAAGCAACTCGATCAGGAGGAGGCACGCCCAATCTGCATCCACTGACACCCTTGGAACAGAGGGTAGCTGCTTAAGTCCTGAAAATGCATTGTGGCCCTTCAACCTGCTGCCTGGCCTGCTATGTGTGAGAGTACTCATGCCATCCATCTTGCCCCCTCTCTTACTGTTAAACATTTGACTGTTCTGATGTATTTTGCAGATGATGATGATGATGATGATGCCAACCCTGAGGATCCTGAAGATACAGAACAAGAACCAGTACAACCAGATGCGGACGATCCAGACTGGATGATGGCAGTGATGACTGAAATTTCTACAGGGGAGAGCTTCCAAATTAATATTTATGAGCCCCCATTAAGGGACATCAGAGTTTCAACCCCTTGCACAGGTTCTGGTTCCACCTTCCGTGGTTTTGATTCCGAAGTTGTGGGTCCCAGTGGTGCTGGTGATATCATGGAGCAGTTTACACCCATTCACCCACCATCCCAGCCCACGGCTCGCACTTGAGTGCTGCCGTCTGGAACACCGAGCGTCCCACCATCCCAGCCCGTGCTTCCCTGTGTAGTGGTGCCGTTTGGAGCACCGAGCGTCCCACCGTCCCTGCCCGCGCCTCCCAGTGCAGTGGTGCCGCGAGGCAGACCCAGGCAGAGGAGAAGGAGATTGGAGACACGCTCTCCTGAGATGCAGCGTGCAACAGATGCGGCTCAGGTTGTGGCATTGGGTGTGGAGACCAATGAGCTCACCCTATCACTCATCGGTAGCGTCAGTGCAGTGGGTGAAGAGGTGACGGTCCTGACGGGAGAAATAGCAGTAATGACACGGGAACTTAGGGAGGGAATGTCCGAGGGAGTGCAATCGACGGCACAGGCCGTCAGGGAGGGCATGCAAGTGACAGCACAGGCCCTCGTGGAGATAGCTGCTGCAATAAGGGCACACAGTCCCACCAATCAAATGACATCCCCATGAAGAAGTGAACATTCACTGAGATGTGGATGAGAGATGGTTGCAGCCTTTCTTTGCTGCGTTTGTTCTTGTTCTTGATGCAGTTGTAGTAGCGTTTTTCAAATTGAAATTGTTTTGTAAGTTTTGTAATTTTACAACTTATAAATGATATTAGGGTTTTTAAGTGATCTTATAGTGTAAATGCTCTCACTTTTTGTAACTTATTTAATTTTGCACCTAAAAAGTGATCTTGAAGTTTAAGTGATCTTAAGAGTGTAAGATTTTTCACATTGAAATTGTTTTGTAACTTTACAAATTTATGTGATCTTAAAGTTTTTAAGTGACCTTCAAGAGTCATATTACAAAGTAAAGTTTGATACAACAAATATTTTATTACAGTGACGTTAACTTTTTAATAAAATATTTTTTCATTAAAACTGAATCATCTTCCATTAACACACACAACGTAGGAACAACTCCAAAGAATAAATATGTTCATGCGCAACAGTGGTCGCAGAGTCCTCAGGCATCAGTAATTGAAGCGTTCACGGATGAGCTGCTGACGCAGGGCTCGAGCAATCATTAAAGGAGCACGATGGACGGCCCTCCTCCGACCTCGTGCTCCGGCATCAGGCACTTGCATGCTTTTCTGATCGTCATCATCATCCTCATCCTGCTCTTCCAAATTACTATCATCAGGCACTGGCCCCTCACGTGGGTCTTCTGGTTCCACTCCCAGCTCCTGCTGTCTCATGATGGCTAAGTTATGGAGCATGTAGCACACAACAGTGAAGTGACTGACAATCTGAGGAGAGTATTGCAAATGGCCTCCGGAATGGTCCAGGCATCGGAAACGCTGTTTCAATATGCCAATGATCCTCTCAATGATGCTGCGTGTCGCAATGTGCGCCATGTTGAATTGGCGGTCAGCTTCTGTCCGTGTTATGCATAGGGGCGTCATGAGCCAGGTGGCCAGGCCATACCCTTTGTCTCCCAGTAGCCAGCTCTGCCCTCCTGGCTGCTGCTCAAACATGTCAGATCGAACGCTGTCGCGTAGGATGAACGCATCGTGGGTGCTGCCAGGGTATCTCGCATCGACTGACATGATGCGCTGCTTGTCGCCACACACGAGCTGCACATTGATGGAGTGGAAATCTTTTCTATTCCTGTACTGCTTGGAATCCTCCACAGGTGCTCGCAAGGCTATGTGGGTACAATCAATGCAGCCCTGTACCTTTGGGAAGCCAGCAATCCTGAAGAAGCCCACAGCCCTCTCATGGATCGCTTGTGCGGTCATTGGGAAATTGATGAAGTCATTCCTCTGCGCATACAGTGCAGCCGTGACCTGGTAAACGCAGGCATGTATTGCATGTTGAGAGATGGCGCACACATCTCCAGTTGTAGCCTGAGACGATCCCGAGGCATAGAAGGCAAGTGCAGCTGTTACCTTCACTTCAACAGACAAGGCAGTTGGTGTTCTGCTTCTGGGCTGCAAATCTGCTCTCAACATATCACAGATCTCAACGACAACTTCTCTGCGGAAACGCAGCCTTTTGACACAATCAGCCTCGCTCATATCCAGGTACCAGCGCCTGGCTCGATATTGCCGGCGTGAGTAAGGTCTCCTGCCCATCAACCTACAGGCTATGATGTTCCTGGTGCGGTGAGCCCAAATCAATTCTCTCCTATGCAGTGAATTGCTGGTGAACCACTTCATAATCCGTGGTGTTGACAATGCAGCACCCATTCTGCAATTCCAAATTTAAGTTTCAAACTGGCTGTCTGGCTGCCTCTCCCTGTCCCTGGCCGAATGGCCTCAGCCTCCCTCGCAGCTCGAAGGCTGCTTGCTGTGTCTTCGGCTGCCATCGAGCCACTGCCGTCTCCCCCTATCCCATGGCCGAATGGCCTCAGTTACCCTTGCAGCTCGAAGGCTGCTTGCTGCCATTGTTGTTGGGCTGCCGTCGAGCCACTGATGCCGCCCCTGTCTCCTACATGGAAGGCCTGCCTGAAGCACCGCAACTCGAAGGCTGCTGCTACACACAGGTAGGAATATTCAATATTTTGCATTTGTTTTGTTTATAATTTTTTATTCAGGATGGCTCTTTATTTGTATAAGTAAGACTGTTGAATGCTTGTAGAATTTAATTACTTCCCTTCTTCCCACCCCCCTCATTCCCTATGCCTGATTTGTAATCTACACCTGATTTCTAAAGTGTAGGCAAGGTTTTTCTCAGCGTAGAAAAATCTACACTTACTCCATTCTAAGTTAGTTTGGAGTAAGTTTTCACTACCTAAACTTGCAAAACAGGAGTAAGTGGCCGGACACGCCCCCTTTTGAAAAAAAAGAATCTGTTCCAAAATGAAACTGTTCTAACTGACGAGAACTGGAGCAAACTAAATGCCGAGATTTGCAATTTCTAAGATACTCCATTCTAAACCAGTTGCTCCAAAAAAATAGGAGCAACTCAGGCCGAAACTTGACCCTTATGGGCCCAAGTTTCAACTGGATTTTCTCCTATTCTTTTGGAGCAACTAGTTTTTTTTGGAGTATCCTAGAAATTGCAATTCTCCATGTTTAGTTTGCTCCAGTTTCAGTGAGTTACCTTAGTTTTGTTTTAGTTCAGTTATTTTTTTCAAAAGGGGGTGTATCCGGCCACTTATGCCTGTTTTACAAGTTTGAACTGCGAAAAGTTACATAGAAACATAGAAAATAGGTGCAGGAGTAGGCCATTCGGCCCTTCTAGCCTGCACCGCCATTCAATGAGTTCATGGCTGAACATGCAACTTCAGTACCCCATTCCTGCTTTCTCACCATACCCCTTGATTACCCTAGTAGTAAGGACTTCATCTAACTCCTTTTTGAATATATTTAGTGAATTGGCCTCAACAACTTTCTGTGGTAGAGAATTCCACAGGTTCACCACTCTCTGGGTGAGGAAATTCCTCCTCATCTCGGTCCTAAATGGCTTCCCCCTTATCCTTAGACTGTGTCCCCTGGTTCTGGACTTCCCCAACATTGGGAACATTCTTCCTGCATCTAACCTGTCTAACCCCGTCAGAATTTTAAACGTTTCTATGAGGTCCCCTCTCATTCTTTTGAACTCCAGTGAATACAAGCCCAGTTGATCCAGTCTTTCTTGTTATGTCAATCCCACCATCCCGGGAATCAGTCTGGTGAACCTTCGCTGCACTCCCTCAATAGCAAGAATGTCCTTCCTCAGGTTAGGAGACCAAAACTGTACACAATACTCCAGGTGTGGCCTCACCAAGGCCCTGTTGAACTGTTGCAACACCTCCCTGCCTCTGTACTCAAATCCCCTCGCTATGAAGGCCAACATGCCATTTGCTTTCTTAACCGCCTGCTGTACCTGCATGCCAACCTTCAATGACTGATGTACCATGACACCCAGGTCTCTTTGCACCGTCCCTTTTCCTAATCTGTCACCATTCAGATAATAGTCTGTCTCTCTGTTTTTACCACCAAAGTGGATAACCTCACATTTATCCACATTATACTTCATCTGCCATGCATTTGCCCACTCACCTAACCTATCCAAGTCGCTCTGCAGCCTCATAGCATCCTCCTCGCAGCTCACACTGCCACCCAACTTAGTGTCATCCGCAAATTTGGAGATACTACATTTAATCCCCTCATCTAAATCATTAATGTACAGTGTAAACAGCTGGGGACCCAGCACAGAACCTTGCGGTACCCCACTAGTCACTGCCTGCCATTCTGAAAAGTCCCCATTTACTCCTACTCTTTGCTTCCTGTCTGACAACCAGTTCTCAATCCATGTCAGCACACTACCCCCAATCCCATGTGCTTTAACTTTGCACATTAATCTCTTGTGTGGGACCTTGTCGAAAGCCTTCTGAAAGTCCAAATATACCACATCAACTGGTTCTCCCTTGTCCACTCTACTGGAAACATCCTCAAAAAATTCCAGAAGATTTGTCAAGCATGATTTCCCTTTCACAAATCCATGCTGACTTGGACCTATCATATTACCTCTTTCCAAATGCACTGCTATGATATCCTTAATAATTGATTCCATCATTTTACCCACTACCGATGTCAGGCTGACCGGTCAAAAATTCCCTGTTTTCTCTCTCCCTCCTTTTTTAAAAAGTGGGGTTACATTGGCTACCCTCCACTCCATAGGAACTGATCCAGAGTCAATGGAATGTTGGAAAATGACTGTCAATGCATCCACTATTTCCAAGGCCACCTCCTTAAGTACTCTGGGATGCAGTCCATCAGGCCCTGGGGATTTATCGGCCTTCAATCCCATCAATTTCCCCAACACAATTTCCCGACTAATAAGGATTTCCCTCAGTTCCTCCTCCTTACTAGACCCTCCGACCCCTTTTATATCCAGAAGGTTGTTTGTGTCCTCCTCAGTGAATACCGAACCAAAGTACTTGTTCAATTGGTCCGCCATTTCTTTGTTCCCCGTTATGACTTCCCCTGATTCTGACTGCAGGGGACCTACGTTTGTCTTTACTAACCTTTTTCTCTTTACATATCTATAGAAACTTTTGCAATCCGTCTTAATGTTCCCTGCAAGCTTCTTCTCGTACTCCATTTTCCCTGCCCTAATCAAACCCTTTGTCCTCCTCTGCTGAGTTCTAAATTTCTCCCAGTCCCCGGGTTCGCTGCTATTTCTGGCCAATTTGTATGCCACTTCCTTGGCTTTAATGCTATCCCTGATTTCCCTTGATAGCCACGGTTGAGCCACCTTCCCTTTTTTATTTTTACGCCAGACAGGAATGTACAATTGTTGTAGTTCATCCATGCGGTCTCTAAATGTCTGCCATTGCCCATCCACAGTCAACCCCTTCAGTATCATTCACCAATCTATCCTAGCCAATTCACGCCTCATACCTTCAAAGTCACCCTTCTTTAAGTTCTGGACCATGGTCTCTGAATTAACTGTTTCATTCTCCATCCTAATGCAGAATTCCACCATATTATGGTCACTCTTCCCCAAAGGGCCTCGCACAACGAGATTGCTAATTAATCCTCTCTCATTACACAACACCCAGTCTAAGATGGCCTCCCTCCTAGTTGGTTCCTCGACATATTGGTCTAAAAAACCATCCCTTATGCACTCCAGGAAATCCTCCTCCACCGTATTGCTTCCAGTTTGGTTAACCCAATCTATGTGCATATTAAAGTCACCCATTATAACTGCTGCACCTTTATTGCACGCACCCCTAATTTCATGTTTGATGCCCTCCCCAACATCACTACTACTGTTTGGAGGTCTGTACACAACTCCCACTAACGTTTTTTGCCCTTTGGTATTCTGCAGCTCTACCCATCCTGGAGTCTCGGTTGCGGCCGCAGAAACGCCTATCTATTCCCCTCACCATTGAATCCCCAATCACTATGCTCTCCCACTCTTTTTCCTGCCCTCCTGTGCAGCAGAGCCAGCCATGGTGCCAAACTAACTTAGAACGGAGTAAGTGTCCACTTTTGTAAGTTCTAAGTTCTAAAAAACCTTACCGAGAGTTAAATTCAGTGCAGGCACAGCCAGAGACAAGGGGTGGGAAGCATTAAACACAAAGGACTAAAGCATTAAATACATCACTTAAAATGGCCTAAAACCTCTTGCGATGATATTTTGCCTTATATCTGCTGAGTGAGGACAGTTGTTTCTCTTTTTATAAATAAACAAGCCAGAGATGGGGGTGGGGGGAGGGAAGAGAGAGCACTAAACACCTTCACTTTTAAAAATAAAGAACCATCATCAATAATAAATGATAAATCAATCAATCAATCAATAAATCAAAAAATTAAAAGTTAAAAATTAAAAATTTTAAAAATTGTCAACCAGAAAGTGACCAATTCATTCTGCGGCCGCAACCGAGACTCCAGGATGGTATGTTGCCTCCCTGGTGCAAGGGTCAAGGATGTCTCGGAGCGGGTGCAGGACATTCTGAAAAGGGAGGGTGAACAGTCAATTGTCGTGGTGCACATTGGTACCAACGATATAGGTAAAAAAAGGGATGAGGTCCTATGAGACGAATTTAAGGAGCTAGGAGCTAAATTAAAACGTAGGACCTCAAAAGTAGTAATCTCAGGATTGCTACCAGTGCCACATGCTAGTCAGAGTAGGAATCGCAGGATAGCTCAGATGAATACGTGGCTTGAGCAGTGGTGCAGCAGGGAGGGATTCAAATTCCTGGGGCATTGGAACCGGTTCTGGGGGAGGTGGGACCAGTACAAACCGGACGGTCTGCACCTGGCAGGACCGGAACCAATGTCCAAGGGGGAGTGTTTGCTAGTGCTGTTTGGGAGGAGTTAAACTAATATGACAGGGGGATGGGAACCAATGCAGGGAGACAGAGGGAAACAAAAAGGAGACAAAAGCAAAAGACAGAAAGGAGATGAGTAAAAGTGGAGGGCAGAGAAACCCAAGGCAAAAAACAAAAAGGGCCACTGAATATAACAGGGCTGCAGGAGGGGTCAAAACTAAAAATCATGGTTTAAAAACTAGGATTAAAACACTCTACCTTAACGCACGCAGCATTCGAAACAAAGTAAATGAGTTGACGGCACAAATCATTACAAATGAGTATGATTTGGTGGCCATTACAGAAACGTGGTTGCAGGGTGGCCAAGACTGGGAATTAAACATACAGGGGTATCTGATGATTCGGAAAGACAGATAAGAAGGGAAAGGAGGTGGGGTAACTCTCTTAATAAAGAATGATATCAGGGCAGTTGTGAGAGACGACATTGGCTCTAATGAACAAAATGTTGAATCATTGTGGGTGGAGATTAGAGATAGTGAGGGGAAAAAGTCACTGGTGGGCGTAGTTTATAGGCCCCCAAATAATAACTTCACGGTGGGGCGGGCAATAATCAAGGGAATAATGGAGGCATGTGAAAAAGGAACGGCAGTAATCATGGGGGATTTTAACCTACATATCGATTGGTCAAATCAAATCGCACGGGGTAGCCTGGAGGAGGAATTCATAGAATGCATACGGGATTGTTTCTTCGAACAGTATGTTACAGAACCTACAAGAGAGCAAGCTATCTTAGATCTGGTCCTGTGTAATGAGACAGGAATAATAAATGATCTCCTAGTAAAAGATCCTCTCGGAATGAGTGATCACAGTATGGTTGAATTTGTAATACAGATTGAGGGTGAGGAAGTAGTGTCTCAAACGAGCGTACTATGCTTAAACAAAGGGGACTACAGTGATGAGGGCAGAGTTGGCTAAAGTAGACTGGAAACACAGACTAAACGGTGGCACAATTGAGGAACAGTGGAGGACTTTTAAGGAGTTCCTTCATAGTGCTCAACAAAAATATATTCCAGTGAAAAAGAAGGGTGGTAAGAGAAGGGATAACCAGCCGTGGATAACCAAGGAAATAAAGGAGAGTATCAAATTAAAAACCAATGCGTATAAGGTGGCCAAGGTTAGTGGGAAAATAGAAGATTGGGAAAATTTTAAACGACAGCAAAGAATGACTAAGAAAGCAATAAAGAAAGGAAAGTTAGATTACGAAGGTAAACTTGCGCAAAACATAAAAACGGATAGTAAAAGCTTTTACAGATATATAAAACGGAAAAGAGTGACTAAAGTAAATGTTGGTCCCTTAGAAGATGAGAAGGGGGATTTAATAATGGGAAATGTGGAAATGGCTGAGACCTTAAACAATTATTTTGCTTCGGTCTTCACAGTGGAGGACACAGAAACCATGCCAGAAATTGCTGGTCACAGGAATGTGGGAAGGGAGGACCTTGAGATAATCACTATCACTAGGGAGGTAGTGCTGGACAGGCTAATGGGACTCAAGGTAGACAAGTCCCCTGGTCCTGTTGAAATGCATCCCAGGGTATTAAAAGAGATGGCGGAAGTTATAGCAGATGCATTCGTTATAATCTACCAAAATTCTCTGGACTCTGGGGAGGTACCAGCGGATTGGAAAGCAGCTAATGTAACGCCTCTGTTTAAAAAAGGGGGCAGACAAAAAGCAGGTAACTATAGGCCGGTTAGTTTAACATCTGTTGTGGGGAAAATGCTTGAAACTATCATTAAGGAAGAAATAGCGAGACATCTAGATAGGAATAGTGCAATCAAGCAGACGCAGCATGGATTCATGAAGGGGAAATCATGTTTAACTAATTTACTGGAATTCTTTGAGGATATAACGAGCATGGTGGATAGAGGTGTACCGATGGATGTGGTGTATTTAGATTTCCAAAAGGCATTCGATAAGGTGCCACACAAAAGGTTAATGCAGAAGATAAAGGTACGCGGAGTCAGTGGAAATGTATTAGCATAGATAGAGAATTGGCTGGCTAACAGAAAGCAGAGAGTTGGGATAAATGGGTCCTTTTCGGGTTGGAAATCGGTGGTTAGTGGTGTGCCACAGGGATCGGTGCTGGGACCACAACTGTTTACAGTATACATAGATGACCTGGAAGAGGGGACAGAATGTAGTGTAACAAAATTTGCAGATGACACAAAGATTAGTGGGAAAGCGGGTTGTGTAGAGGACACGGAGATGCTGCAAAGAGATTTAGATAGGTTAAGCGAATGGGCTAAGGTTTGGCAGATGGAATACAATGTCGGAAAGTGTGAGGTCATCCACCTTGGGGGAAAAAAAACGGTAAAAGGGAATATTATTTGAATGGGGAGAAATTACAACATGCTGGGGTGCAGAGGGACCTGGGGGTCCTTGTGCATGAAACTCTTTTGAGTTTACCTGAAAATAAACATAAACATTAAAACCATGCCACCCGCCTGGGTGACACAGCAGACATTTTCAAGGCCCCTTTTTTTTTTCTTTTTTTGGGGTTTTTTTTGGGGCGCTAAAATCAAATTTTTCCAGTGCCCCCTATAAAAGGGGAGGGGGACACTAAAAGCACCGGCAATGAAAACAAATTAAACTTTAAAACGTAAAATCAAATTAAAATTTGGTTGCCGGGCATGATGATGCACTCCAGTCCCTCCGGTGCCCACCTCTCGTGGAAGGCCGCGAGCGTACCGGTGGACACCGCGTGCTCCATCTCCAAGGACACCCTGGACCGGATGTAAGAGCGGAAGAGAGGCAGGCAGTCAGGTTGAACAACCCCCTCGACCGCCCGCTGCCTGGACCGGCACCCTTGGCCGTGCCCAGGAGCAGTCCTACGAGGAGGCCTTCGGACCTACCCGCTCCCCTCCGCACAGGGTGCCCAAAGATCAGGAGAGTGGGACTGAAGTGCAGCCAGAATTTCAGGAGCAGCCCCTTCAAATAATGGAACAGGGGCTGCAACCTCGTGCACTCAATAAAAACATGGAACACGGACTCCTCCAGACTCCTTGTGCATGAATCCCAAAAAGTTAGTTTGCAGGTGCAACAGGTAATCAGGAAGGCAAATGGAATGTTGGCCTTCATTGCGAGAGGGATGGAGTACAAAAGCAGGGAGATCCTTCTGCAACTGTATAAGGTATTGGTGAGGCCGCACCTGGAGTACTGCGTGCAGTTTTGGTCACCTTACTTAAGGAAGGATATACTAGCTTTGGAGGGGGTACCGAGACAATTCACTAGGCTGATTCCGGAGATGAGGGGGTTACATTATGATGATAGATTGAGTAGACTGGGTCTTTACTCGTTGGAGTTCAGAAGGATGAGGGGTGATCTTATAGAAACACTTAAAATAATGAAAGAGATAGACAAGATAGAGACAGAGAGGTTGTTTCCACTGGTCGGGGAGACTAGAACTAGGGGGCACAGCCTCAAAATACAGGGGAGCCAATTTAAAACCGAGTTGAGAAGGAATTTCTTCTCCCAGAGGGTTGTGAATCTGTGGAATTCTCTGCCCAAGGAAGCAGTTGAGGCTAGCTCATTGAATGTATTCAAATCACAGAGAGATAGATTTTTAACCAATAAGGGAATTAAGGGTTATGGGGAGCGGGCGGGTAAGTGGAGCTGAGTCCACGGCCAGATCAGCCATGATCTTGTTGAATGGCGGAGCAGGCTCGAGGGGTTAGATGGCCTACTCCTGTTCCTAATTCTTATGATCGTATGTTCTTATGTTCTTATGTTCCGACTCTCTGTTTTCTGTTAGTTAGCCAATCCTTCATCCATGCTCACATATTACCCCCAACCCCGTGAACTTTTATCTTGTGCAGTCACCTTTTATGTGGCACCTTATCGAATGCCTTCTGGAAAACCAAGTACACCACATCCACTGGTTCCCCCTTATCTACCGTTACATCCTCAAAGAACTCCAGCAAATTTGTCAAACGTGATTTCCCTTTCATAAAACCATGCTGACTCTGCTTGATTGAATTATGCTTTTCCAAATGTCCTGCTACTGCTTCCTTAATAATGGACTCCAGCATTTTCCCAACTACAGATGTTCAACTAACTGGTCTATAGTTTATTGTTTTCTGTCTGCCTCTTTTTTTAAATAGGGCATTACATTTACGGTTTTCCAATCCTCTGGGACCGCCCCACAATCCAGGGAATTTTGGTAGATTACAACCAATGCATTCACTATCTCTGCAGTCACTTCTTGTAAGATCCTAGGATGTAAGCCATCAGGTCCAGGGACTTGTCTGCCTTTAGTCCCATTATTTTACCGAGTACTACTTCTTTAGTGATAGTGATTGTATAAAGTTCCTCCCTCTCTTTAGCCCCTTGATTATCCACTATTGGGATGTTTTTCGTGTATTCTACCGTGAAGACCAATACAAAATATTTGTTCAACGTCTCTGCCATTTCCCTGTATCCCATTATAATTCCCCAGTCTCATCCTCTAGGCGACCAACATTTTCTTTAGCCACTCTTTTCCTTTTTATGTTCCTGTAGAAATTTTTACTATCTGTTTTTATATTTCGTGTTAGTTTACTTTCATAATCTATCTTCCCTCTCTTTATTATTTTTTTTAGTCGTTCTTTGCTGGCTTTTAAAAGTTTCCCAATCCTCTGGCCTCCGAGCAGCCTTGGACACCTTGTATGTCCTTGTTTTCAATTTGATGCCATCCCTTATTTCCTTAGCTAGCCACGGATGGTTATCCCTTCTGTTACAGTCTTTCCTTCAATGTTTCTTTTTACTCCCCCCAATTTGAATGGCCCCCTGTGCCATGGTTTTGTGGTCAGTTTGCTCATCCTTCCTGCAGTCCCTGCTCTCGTCCACACAGGGAGTAAGAGCCTCGAACCTGTTGGACAAGAACAAGGGCTGAGGCTCCTCCATCACTACCTCCTGAGTCCCCATACCTGCCTCACTCGTAGTCACGCCTTCCTATCCCTGACCACGGAACGAATTTGCATTAATTAATCTAATTGGTGTGACTAGCTCCTCGATTGTCCCCCTCCCTGATGTGTCGTAGTGTCTGCAGCTCGGATTCCAGCTCATCAACGGGGAGCCGAAGTTCCTCGAGCTGCAGATGTGGTCGTGATGGACCTCAATGGTATCCGCCAGCTCCCACATGTTGCAGCAATGACACATTGCCCGCCCTGCCATCTATAATGTATTTAATTAATTATATTTAGTTTTTAGTTATTAATCCCGGCCCCTAATTTAAGGCCCTTAATTTAAAGCAAGAAAAGAGAGAGAAAAACTTACCAGCCAATCACTTCCCTGCTTTCCTGTGATGTCAAAGTTAGTCGCCCTGTTTGCCTTTGCCACCCTCTCTGTGCTGTTTCCTGCAGGGGCTGGACTACTGCTCTTTTACCTGCCCGCTGCTGCTCAGGTCAGGGGATTGCCGCTGTTTCTCGGGGCTGGGCCCGAAATAGAGGTACTCCATGCCTCTATTTATAAAGCCATGGATCCCATAGTTTTTTAACAACCATCAACTTGTCCTGCCACCTTCAAAGATTTGTGGACATAGACCCCTAAGTCTCCCTGTTCCTGTATCAACTTTAAAATTGTACCATTTAATATATATTGCCTCTCCCATTTCTTCCTTGCAAAATGTATCACTTCACACTTCTCCGCTTTAAATCCCATTGTCACGTGTCTGCCCTTTTCACCAGTCTATCTATGTCCTCCTGAAGCCTGTTATTATCCTCCTCACTGTTTACTACATAGAAACATAGAAAGTAGGTGCAGGAGTAGGCCATTTGGCCCTTCGAGCCTGCAACACCATTCAATAAGATCATGGCTGATCATTCACCTCAGTACTACTTTCCTGCTTTCCCTCCATACCCCTTGATCCCTTTAGCCGTAAGGGCCATATCTAACTCCCTCTTGAATATATCCAATGAACTGGCATCAACAACTCTCTGCAGTAGGGAATTCCACAGGTTAACAACTCTCTGTGTGAAAAAGTTTCTCCTCATCTCAGTCCTAAATGGCTTAGCCCTTATCCTTAGACTATGTCCCCTGGTTCTGGACTTCCCCAACATCGGGACATTCTTCCTGCATCTAACCTGTCCAGTCCCGTCAGAATTTTATATGTTTCTATGAGATCCCCTCTCATCCTTCTAAACTCCAGTGAATACAGGTCCAGTCGATCCCGTCTCTCCTCATATGTCAGTAGTGTCATCCCGGGAATCAGTCTGGTGAACCTTCGCTGCACTCCCTCAATAGCAAGAATGTACTTCCTCAGATTAGGAGAACAAAACTGAACACAATATTCCAAGTGAGGCTTCACTAAGGCCCTGTACAACTGCAGTAAGACCTCCCTGCTCCTATACTCAAATCCCCTAGCTCTGAAGGCCAACATACCATTTGCCTTCTTCACCGCCTGCTGTACCTGCATGCCAACTGTCAATGACTGATGTACCATGGCACCCAGGTCTCGTTGCAGCTCCTCTTTTCCTAATCTGCCACCATTCAGATAATATTCTGCCTTCATGTTTTTGCCACCAAAGTGGATAACCTCACATTTATCCACATTATACTGCATCTGCCACGCGTTTACCCACTCACCTAACCTTCCAAATCACCCTGCAGCCTTTTAGCATCCTCCGCACAGCTCACACCACCACTCAGCTTAGTGTCATCTGCAAACTTGGAGATATTACAATCAATTCCTTCATTTAAATCATTAATGTATATTGTAAATAGCTGGTGTCCCAGAACTGAGCCCTGCGGCACCCCACTAGTCACTGCCTGCCATTCTGAAAAGGACACATTTATCCCAACTCTCTGCTTCCTGTCTGCTAACCAATTCTTTATCCACGTCAGTACATTACCCCCAATACCATGTGCTTTAATTTTGTAAACCAATCTCTTGTGTGGTACCTTGTCAAAAGCCTTTTGAAAGTCCAAATACATCACATCCATTGGTTCTCCCTTGTCCACTCTACTAGTTACATCCTCAAATAATTCTAGCAGATTTGTCAGGCAGGATTTCCCTTTCATAAATCCATGCTGACTTGGATCGATCCTGTTACTGCTTTCCAAATGTGCTGCTATTTCATCTTTAATAATTGATTCCAACATTTTCCCCACTACTGATGTTAGGCTAACCAGTCTATAATTACCTAATGTCTCTCTCCCTTTGTTCTGAAAAGGTGGTGTTACATTAGCTACCCTCCAATCCATAGGAACTGATCCAGAGTCAATAGACTGTTGGAAAATGATCACCAATGCATCCACTATTTCTAGGGCTACCTCCTTAAGTACTCTGGGATGCAGACTATCAGGCCCCGGTGATTTATCGGCCTTCAATCTCATCTATTTCCCTAACACAATTTCCCGCCTAATAAGGATATCCTTCAGTTCCTCCTTCTCACTAGACCCTTGGTCCCCTAGTATTTCCGGAAGGTTATTTGTGTCTTCCTTCGTGAAGATAGAACCAAAGTATTTGTTTAACTGGTCCGCCATTTCTTTGTTCCCCATTATAAATTCACCTGAATCTGACTGCAAGGAACCTACATTTGTTTTTCTCTTCACATATCTATAGAAGCTTTTGCAGTCAGTTTTTATGTTCTCAGCAAGCTTCCTCTCATACTCTATTTCCCCCCCTTAATTAAACCCTTTGTCCTCCTCTGCTACATTACAAAATTCTCCCAGTCCTCAGGTTTGCTGCTTTTTCTGGCCAATTTATATGCCTCTTCCTTGGATTTAACACTGAGTTGTTAGAAATCAGAGATGCCTAAAAATGTATAAAACTGATATGAATATAAAACTTATAAATGCTGTGTTTTAAATCGTTGTTTTGGACTGGAGATGAGGTGTTTCCTTAGAATGATAGAGAAATGCTTAGAAATGCTAATTATCTGTGGTTTTCAAGTTAAAGCTTCAGTTTGTTTATGTATCTTTAGGTCAATTTGTATAGAAAAGGCTTAAAATCAAAGGTGTTTGTAGGAGTTAATGTAAGCATGTTGCTACATCGTAAAAGAGATAACGGCTCTGGGGCAAGCAGTTTTCTGGTTTGGCTTCATGGGATCAAAGGAGACGAGAGACATGAAAGGGATTTCCACAGGAGGAAAGCTTGGGTTAGCGTAAACAGAATGACATATGTTCAAAATCCTAGAACATCTTTAGTGCAGGCTTTGTTTCAAGAATCGAGACAAAGAACTAGAAGTCTTATTGGATATTAAGTTTTTAGGGGAACCTCTATAGGTCAAAAGGTCTTGTCAATATCCAGGGTCAGGCCCACGCCTAAAAATAGAATAAAAGCAGCCTCCTCAAGATTGACCGTACAAATGATGTGAGGGAAGAACCAGAGGTTGGGCTGGTTGAACCCTCTTCGAGAGTGATCCCATGCTTTACTAAAGAAGGCTCTAGACAGAGAGAGAGAGACTGCAAGCCAAAGAACTGCTCACGTGCGCCAGCCGTTTATCCAATCGGGATGGGTATGAACTATCTGTTACGGTTGTATGTTTTCCCTGTGTGGAAGGTGGGATCGGGCCTGTTTGCAGCACATTTCCTCGCCAACATCCCAACCACTGCCACTGAGATCGGGATAGAAGTAATGTGTGAATCCTGACCATGAGCCCCCAGACCACCATGGTTTATGGTCCCGACCTGTCTCTGGTGTTCTTACGCAGGTCGGGGCCTCCACACTGCTCCAAGGTCGCTCCAGGTCGGTGATTGGAGCGTGGCCAGATACAGCAGAAGCGGCGAGGTCGGGGCGAAGGAGCAGCGAGAGACTGTGGAGGGATGTGATGGGGCCCAGGAGAGGCGTGAGTTCGGGGCCAGGGGCCCAGGGGCAGAACAGCCCAACCCACACTGTGATATTTGTGTGCACTAGGTCTCCAGTCTTCTTGGGTAATCCTTGCCACTGGACCAAGACCTAGCTCTGTCGAGCCCGTGTGATGGCTGGTGTGCAACGGCCACCACACGTTAAAAAAATCCACGCACAGGCATCTTCTATCCTTTAGGATGTAGTTCAGGGCCTGAAATTTTAGGTCCTTCATTGGAACACCTGTGAACTTATCCTTTTTTGGCGTGGAAGCAAGTCATCCTCATTTCGAGGGACTGCCTATGATGATGATGATGTTTTTGCTATATGTGTTATATTCCGTCTTAAAGTCTGATTAAACACAATATATCCACCAGATTGGTTTACAGTCCATCCTGATTATTAAAGTGCCCAGAAATTGGCTTAAACTCATTATAGTTCTATACAGAGTTGCATGTCATATGCAAACTTTGAGATTATTCCCTGTATACACAAGTCCAGGTCATTAAGATATATCAATAAGAGCAGTGGTCCTAATACCGACTCCTAGGGTGCACCACTGCACACTCCCCTTTAATCTGTAAAGGAACCGTTCATCACTACTCTCTTTTTCCTGTCCCTTAACCATTTTGATATCCATGCTGCACTGTCCCTTTAAACCCAGGGGCTTCAATTTTGCAGGCAAATCTAATTATCCTGATAACTTTTTCTTACAAATTTTGAAGAGACAACTGGACATAATTCAATAAATATCCAAAACAGTTTGTCAGGACGTGACTAAATCTGGTTGTTGCGGAGTTCAGACTGTGCAGGCCACATACATTGCTGTCCATTTCTTTCATAGATTGTCTGAAAGCAAAACGCGACAGCCATTAGGTAAGAACTGTTTCGGCTAGCTCCAGCCTGCACAGAATTAAGCAAGGAACAAAAAACTATCATGCTACATGAGGCACCTGAATTATAATTATCCATTTTCAATGTGGCAAAGGGTTGAGGGGTTAGACCCAAGCTGAAACCTTGAGCAGCAAACTGTGGACTATCTGCTTGACAGAATCAAACTCATTTTAGCCGGATATCTATCAAGTTATTGCTGCAGTGTTTCCAAAATAGATCTGCCAGGTGCTTTCACAAAAGACTATTGGCATGGTGATGGTGGTCACATATTACTTTGAAAATAAGAATCTAAATGATGTAGAGGAGCAAAGTGATCTGGGAGTATCAATACATAATTCACTAAAAGATGCGATGCAGGTTAATAAGACCATAAAAAAAAGAAAACCAAGCGCGAGGGTTTATTTCTAGAGGGATAGAATTGAAAAGCAGAGAAGTTATGCTAAACCTGTATCGAACCTTAGTTAGACCACACTTGGAGTACTGTGTGCAATTCTGATCACCATAATTATAAAATGGATATCGAAACGCTGGAAAGGGTGCAGAGAAGATTTACAAGGATGATCAGAAATGCAAGAAAGGATGAAGAGGCTGGCTTTCTTTTCTCTAGAAAAGACCTAATAGAGGTCTTTACAATTATGAAATGTTTTGATAGAGTAGACACAGAGAGAGTGTTTCCACGTGGGAAAGAGCAAAACTAGAGACCATCGATATAAGATAGTCACTAAGAAATCCAATAGGGAATTCAAAAGAAATTTCTTTACCCAGAGAGTGGTGAGAGTGTGGAACTTGCTACCACAGGGAGTATTTGAGGCATTTAATGGGAGGTTAGATAAGCCAATGAGGGAGAAGGGAATAGAAGGTTATGCTGATAGAGTTAGATGAGGAAGGATGGGAGGAGGCTCGAGTGGAGCATGGACTGTTTCTGTGCTGTATATCCTGTGTAATTCTATGAAGTGGGTGGTGCCTACTTGGGAGTAAAAGGACTCTTCAAGACACATTGGTGCCAGCAACAGTAGGATTTATCAGCTGTTCCTGCTCTTGGACCATTACACTTTATATCAATCTCTTTGAAAAACCAATTAGTAGATTTGGAACTTTGTATTCTGCGATACTCCGTCTCTTCAAATCCCAGATTAATTTTTTTTCGAACTCACTAAAGTAACAGGAGAGCAAGCACCTTTTTGTTCTGATATGGCAAGGAGTCGTAATGTTATAACATGGTATTCTTTCTACACTGTGTGTATGACAGTACGGACACTCATGAATCAACTGTCATAACATGGCAACAAAAGGCTACAACGGGCACAATGCCATGGGAAAGGAATCGGTGTCAATATTATACTATGCTGCAATGGGCAACTTGCAGCAAGACTCCATGTCAGGGTACCCTCAGTAGAGATTTCACTGAAAGATTTTTTGAATGAGGAATAGAAAGCCTTATTTGTTACTTTTTTCAATCTTTGGTCAATCTGCAGACAGGGGTTACTGCTCGCCATGGCAATGCACTCAGTTTATTGCAAAATGTAATGGAAACATTCTGAACAGTTTTAAAGTTAGAAATTGTTAAAGGAAGGGCAAAGTAAAAAGCTCGTTATCTCTGATTTGTGGTTCGACAGCAGAAATTCATAGATGTCCATAGGGAACCCAAAAAAGGGGCACCTTCTTCATAAGAAAGTGTTCCGCAATCTGCTTTTTAATTTACTTACAAGCAACAAAATCGTGTCCAAAAAACATGACCTCATTTTTGATCATCATCATCCTAGGCAGTCCCTCGAATCGAGGATGACTTGCTTCCACGCCAAAAAGAGATGAGTTCACAGGTGTTTCAATGAAAGACCTAATATTCCAGATCCCAAACTACAGCTTGAAGGGTGGAAGATGCCTGTGCTTGGATTTTTTTAACGTGTGGTGGCCGTTGCACACCAGCCACCACACGGGCTTGACAGAGCCAGGTCTTGGTCCAGTGGCAAGGATTAACCAAGATGACAGGAGACCAGCTCTGCTGCATGGACCTAGTGCACGCACACATTGCAGTGTGGGCTGGCCCGTACTGCCTCTGGACCCTCACCTCTTCTGTGTCCCAAACTCACGCCTCTCCTGGACCCTGATCACGTCGCTCTACGAACTCTCGCCGCCCCTTCACCCCGACCTCGCCGCTCCTGCTTACCTGCCCATGCTCCAATCAGCAACCTGGATTTGGGTGACGTCAAATCCAGTCACCCTCTTCACAGCTGTTGCCCTCCTTCTGCAGCACGCGTTGTGTCTTGTAGTGGCATGTGCCCCGACCTGCCTCTGGTGTTCCTCACAGGTCGGGGCCACGCCGAATGCCGGGTCCGCTGACTGCACGCTATTTTTAAGGCCCCGACCTGCCAATGATAATGTCATTGTGAAGAACATGGTGCACATCAAAAACACCAATTTTCATTTATATACTGCTGTTTACGTAGAAAAATGTTCCTAGGTGTTCCACAAAGGTGTAATGAGAAACAAAAATGGATGTCAATTAGAGATATTTGAAAGTGTTAAATATCGAATAACTCCACGAGGCTAAGTACGATGAGCTAGTTCAGGCATGACCTTACTCCAGTTTATTTATTCTCAAAGTGAGGTTTCAACATGGCTGCCAACATTATATACACGGCTTGCACGTGTCTGCCAGTGACCATTAGGACTCCGACAGTCACGCCCTCTGGTGGCAGGTAAAACCCAGTTAACATACATAACATCATTCCCCCCAAAGTCCTTGGTACAGGTTGTATTTACAAGTTGAGACGGTCCGGGGCCTTCCGCTCCCTGGTTGATCTTCTCAGTTCGAACCCAAGCTTGGGTGAGTTAGTAGGACCATTGCTGCATTGTGGAGCAGTCGGTCTGACAGGACTGTCAGGGATGGTAGGTTCGGCTTCGTGAATGACACAAGGGTCAACTGATGGTTGAATGTGTGTTGGTTGGTCGATGATGATGTCATCTTCAATTTGTTCTGGGTTGTCTGTGAATCGCAGTTTGATTTGATCGATGTGCCTCTTGCACGTTTGGCCATTTAACAGTTTGACTACAAACACCCTGTTTCCCTCCTTGGCTAAAACCGTGCCAGCAACCCACTTTGGACCATGACCATAATTCGGGACAAACACAGGGTCATGAACAGCAATGTCACGTGATATGGCCGCGCGATCGTGGTACCATTGCTGCCATTTCAATGTGATCATTGAGACCCGGGTGTACAAGGGAGAGCCTGGTTTTGAGGCCTCTCTTCATTAACAGCTCGCCAGGAGGGACCCCGGTGAGCGAATGGGGTCTCGTCTGGTAACTGAGCAGAATGCGGGACAAGCGGGTCTGTAGGGAACCGTGAGTCATGCGTTTTAGGCCGTGCTTAATGGTTTGGAAACCCCGCTCCGCTTGACCATTAGACGCGGGTTTAAAAGATGCAGAGCTGACATGCTTGATGACATTACGGGTCATAAACTCGTGGAACTCCAAACTGGTGAAACACGGTCCTTTGTCGCTGACAAGGACGTCGGGCAGGCCATGGGTGGTGAACATGCCCCAGAGGCTTTCAATAGTGGCTGTGGACGTGCTGGATGATATGATTACGCATTCAATCCATTTGGAGTAAGCGTCCACTACCACTAAAAACATTTTGCCGAGAAAGGGGCCGGCAAAGTCTATGTGGATCCTTGACCACAGTTTGGATGGCCATGACCACAGACTCAGCGGAGCCTCCACAGGTACATTACTTAGTTGCATGCAAGTGTTGCACTGATGCACGCATGACTCCAAGTCCGAGTCAATGTCGGGCCACCAAACGTGAGACCTGGCAATGGCCTTCATCATGACAATACCTGGGTGGGTACTGTGTAAATCTCACACACAAGTTTCCCTGCCTTTTTTTTTAGCATAACAACATGATTACCCCATAGCAGACAATCAGACTGAATAGACAATTCATCTTTGCGGCGGCTATAAGGCTTAATTTCATCCTGCATTTCCTTGGGAATGGCAGCCTTATTTCCATTTAGGAAATACCTTTTTACGCTTACAGTACAGGATCCTGGCTGGTCCAGATCCTAATTTGGCAAGCCGTGACAGGTGACCCCTCGCTCTCGAAGGCATCCATGACCAGCAGTAAGTCTGCGGGCTGCGGCATTTTCACCCCGGTTGTGGTAGCCGGCTAAATGCATCGGCACAGTTTTCAGTGCCTGTGGCGGATGACATCATCATAAGCAGATAACGTCAGTGCCCATCTTTGGATGCGGGACAAGGCATTGGTGTTTATACCGTTGCTCTCAGAAAACAATGAAATGAGCAGCTTGTGGTCTGTTTCAAGCTCAAACCGAAGCCCAAACAGGTATTGGTGCATTTTCCTAACCCCATATACGCATGCTAAAGCCTCTTTCTCCACCATATTATAGACTCTTTCAGCGTTAGACAGACTTCTGGACATGTATGCAACTGGTTGGAGTTTGCCTGATACATTGGCTTGCTGGAGCACATAACCAACCCCATATGATGAGACGTTGCAGGCTAGCACTAACCGCTTACTGGGTCATAATGTGCCAGTAATTTATTGGAATGTAGCAGGTTCCTGGCCTTCTCAAAGGCTCTGTCTTGAGATTTGCCCCAAACCCAGTCGTTACCCTTTCTCAGCAACATGTGCAAGGGATCTAGCAATGTGCTCAAACTAGGTAGAAAGTTACCAAAATAGTTGAGAAGACCCAGGAATGAATGCAGCTCCGTCACACTCTGGGGTCTGGGTGCATTGTTGATGGCCTCTGCCTTTGAGTCCATAGGCCTGATGCCATCTGCTGCTATCTTTCTCCCCAGGAATTTGACTTTTGGTGCCATGAAAAAGCACTTGGAGCATTTTAGCCTGAGTCCCACTCTGTCCAGATGACGTAGAACCTCTTTCAGGTTGTGCAGGTGTTTGGTGGCGTCGCGACCAGTGATCAGGATGTCATCTTGGAATACGACAGTTCTCGGGACAGATTTCAGCAAACTCTCCATGTTTCTCTGAAATATGGCTGCCGCTGAGCGAATTCTGAAAGGGCATCTGTGGTATATAAACAGTCCTTTGTGCATGTTGATGCACGTCAGCTTTTTTGACGATTCGACCAGCTCCTGTGACATGTAAGTGGAGGTCAGGTCCAATTTGGTGAACGACTTCCTCTCCGCTAGCATTGCAAACAGGTCATCAGCCTTGGGTAATGGGTACTGATCCTGTATCGAGACTCGGTTGATCGTTACCTTGTAGTTCTCGCAGATCCTGACTGTGCCATCACTTTTCAACACCTGGACAATTGGACTGGCCCATTCACTGAAATTGACTGGTGATATGCTTCCTTCCCGTTGAAGCCTGTCCAGTTCGATCTCGACCTTTTCCCTCATCATGTACGGAACTGCCCGAGCCTTGTAATGGATGGGTCTTGCATTCGGGCCGAGGTGGATCTGCACCTTGGCTCCTGTGAAGTTGCCGATGCCTGGTTTGAACAACGAGGGAAACTTGCTCAGCGCTTGAGCACACTGATGATAAGGCTTTAATATCGTTCCAGTTTCATTTAATTTTCTTAAGCCAAATCCTGCCGAACAGCATTGGGCCATTGCCTGGAACAATCCACAAAGATAAATCATGCACAGCTCCATCATACGATACCTTTACTGCCGCGCTGTCAATGCTTGGTATGAGCTCTTTGGTGTAGGTATGCAGCTTTGCATTGATTGGGCTCAGTTTGGGTCTTTTTGCCTTAGTGTCACACAGCTTTTTGAAAGCCCTATGGCTCATTATTGACTGACTCGCACCCATGTCCAATTCCATGGACACTGGAACCCCATTTAATTTATCATCCAGCATTATCAGAGGACTTTTGGTAAAAGAATGTACCCCATACACTTCTTCGTTCTGTACCTCGGGTTGAGTTGCCTGTGGCTCTTGATCCACACTTGATTGATCATCCTCAGCCATGTAGCGTGTCGCAGCACGCTTGCTCGGTTGCAGACACATTCGCTGAAGGTGCCCCATTGTTGCACAGCCTTTGCACATGTATCGCTTGAATTGGCATTGATGGGCCCGATGGTAGCCCCGCAACGCCAACAAGGTGAGATTTGATTCACCACCGATGGTGGACTTTGAGCAGTTACAGGTGGTACGAACGCGGACGAGTAGGCCCTGCCATGTGCAGCTCTGCCTATAATAAAATATTATTTTATGCACAGTACTTGCCGGTGAGTTTCGATGCTGGGAAGATATTTGTTTCGCGTTTTCGTCCGTGGACATGTATGCCTGGGCGATTGTGATGGCCCTGCTCAGGTCTAGATATTCAGCAGCCAGCAGCTTTCATGACCAATGTCAAGCACGAAAAAGTCCCACAGCATTTCCTCCAATGCAGCTCCAAAGTTTTGCACGGCCCAGCGAGACGTCTCAGGTCGGCGACAAATTCCGCCATGTCCTGGCCCTCGGAACAATAGTGCAATACCTCGCCATGATGATGCTTTCCTTCGGTTTAAGTGGTTCCGAACCAGCGTACACAATTCATCGTAAGTCTTATCCATTAGTCGAGTCGGTGAGAGTAGATTCTTGATAAGGCCATAAATTTTCGACCCACAAACGGTGAGTAGAATTGCGTTATCGGTTCCTTCCAATCCGTTGGCTACGGAAGTCGAGGCGATCAGTGAAATCCTCCTAATCTTCCCCTTTCACAAATCCCTCCAAAATTCCAACAGACATGGTTGCGTGAAAGTTCGTATTTTTAACTCGTCGCCAATTGTTAAGTATCAAATAACTCCACGAGGCTAAGTACGGTGAGTTAGTTCAAGCATGACTTTACTCCAGTTTATTTATTCTCAAAGTAAGGATTCAACATGGCTACCAGCATTATATACACGGCTTGCACGTGTCTGCCAGTGACCATTAGGACTCCAACAGTCGCGCCTTCCGGTGGCAGGTAAAACCCAGTTAACATACATAACAGAAAGGATGCCCAAAAGCTTGGTCAAAGAGATGGGTTTTATGGAAGGTCCTTAAAGGAGAGTGAGGTGGAGATGCGGAGGGGTTTTTGAGAGAGAATTTCAGAGCATGGAGCCTAGGAGGCTGAAGGCATGGCCACCACTGGTTGGACAAAGGGAGGGGGTGGTTGGGTGGTGGAGATTGTAAGGCTAGAGGAGGATACAGGAATTGGGAGGACCATTAGGGTATAGGGCATAGGGTAAGGCCATGAAGGGAGAGCAGTATTTCTGTTCCTAACTGGCTCACCTTCACTGAGAGGAAAGGAAATACTGATATCGTCCGTTTTACACTTCCACCCAAAATCAAACCCTGGCCCATTTGGGGAAGTGGTATTTTTAAATTAAAGTAAAATTGTAATGAAGTAGCAATTTAACCTGAATGAAGTGACAGAATTGAAGTCTCAGCTCCAGAGACTAGTTTACCCCTAAAATAAAAAGAAATAATGTTGGGACTGTATTAATTCTGTCTATTTTCCCTAACCAGTAGTGGTATACCACAGAACATCGTGTGCACTCTGTAACGAGGAGGAATGCGACGTGTAGTTTGCGTACTAAAGATTGTATGCCTTGTGAGACAGACTGACAATTGGTTAAAACCGAAGGGTGATTGTGAATGGAGCTGAGCCAACGTGGCAAATATTCACCACAGCGATCACTTCAGAGGCCATTGTTATTCAGAGGTTATATAAATGATTTGAAGCTTGGGCTAGAAACAAAACTGTTCAAATTTGCAACAAGAAAGTGGTCAACCAAATACAAAAGGACTTATAACAGGTTGGAAAGGTGGGCTGATAATTGGCAAATGGCATTTACTGTTAAAAAAATGAAAAGTAAAAAGAGGATAAGAAGCGAAATAGTGGAAATATTTTTTTTAAATGAAATGACTCTAACACTGGACTCTCAAAACTACTACAGCAGATATAATAGGTATGTGACTGCAGCACTTTACATAAGAAAAAATGTTTGCTTTTCAAATCAGCACTGAAACCTTGCACATTCACGTCATCATTTGCTCCATTGCACATTCCAGCTGTGATCTGATTCATGACCAGTTGCACTATCCGCTCATCCTCAACACGATGCACCAAGAAGCAGTCTATACCAGCTGTAAAAGTTACCTCCACTTTTGAGATTCTTAATCTAAATTCACAGCAGCAAAAGAATTAATCTGAGCCTTCCCTCCCGTGAAATTAGATTGCGGCCTGGAAATTGAAAAAGGCCTGAGAAGGAGTGCGGGGAACACGCTGTGCAATCAACCACAGCCGTTCGGAAGACTGCAGGCGACACGCGCTCAGCTGGGGGCCTAAGCTCGTGCGGGGCTAGCTCCAATGAAAACTAACCTGCACTCCCTAAAGGCAGTCTGGACCTCTTAAAGGCGAGATGCCTTCTGTTTGCAACAGGTGATTGAAATGGCTGGGAAGGCAGTGGATAGAAACTGATAATGATGGTACAACAGTGGAGAGAGTGTTCACTTAGGTTCTCCGTGCAGCACTGGAGGCCTTGTTCCAGGAGGTCAACTCTAGGAGAGAGGTCCTCTTTCCACAGGGGGCCAGGAGGCCCTCCAGGCAACAGACCAGAGTACAATAGGAGCAGATAGCCACTGTGGTAAATGCCAGCAGTGTAGCCCCGAGGACCTGGACTCAGTGCAGGAAGAAGTTTAATGACCTCACACGTGTGGTCAAGTTCAGTGAATTCATCTTCAATGCCATACCCCATCTTCGGCACCACTAGCTTCACACACTGCTCAATGCACTACACCCCAACACTCACCTACCACAATCGCTATCAAACACGACTCACACCTCACATTCATAGCTTCACCTCACCCTCACACACTTACCGCTGCTACAAGCTTCATATCCACATCTCACAGCTTGAACACACTGTCGGCTATTCAACCATGACGTACACATTACAACACACTCACTGGCACACTTGCGCATAACCGGCACCAAACAGAACTTAACTGGTGGAGGACAAGCTTGCCTTTCATGACCTCACCCCATTGAAGGAGATGATGCTGGCCATTCTTGGCAGGGTCATGGCTGAACTCATGGCCAGCAGTGGGGCTGAAAGAATACAAGATGCCGGTATCTTCATACGTTATCCTCATTCTCGCATCCTACTTCCCCCTCATCCCACAATTTCTTCTCATTTACAATCTGCACGTGATGTAAGCATGCGACTCTTGCTTTCCCCCTTTTTCCCATCACAACCCTACCCTACTGCCTCTCTTATTTCAGACACCCAAGAAATCCAGCCTGCCCAGCCAGTGGTGGTAGGGGAGGAAGATGAAGAGGAGAAAGAGGAAGAGGAGGAGGAGGTGTGGGGGAGGAGAAGGAGGAGGGAAGAGGAAGAGGAAGTGGAAGAGGAGGAGGAGGAAGATTAGGAGGAGGAAGAGTAAGACGACGAGGAGGAGGTGGAGGGGAGAGGGAGGAGAGGAGGGGGAGGGGAAAAGGAGGAGGAGGGGGATGTGAGGAAGGTGGAGGGGGAGGAGAGGAAGGGAAGGGGAGGAGGAGAAGAGGAGGAGGAAGGAGGGGAGGAGAGGAGGGGGAGGAGAGGAGGTGGAAGAGGAGGAGGGGGGTGGGAGAGGAGGAGGTGGAGGGTGAGGAGAGGAGGGGGAGTGGGAGGAGAGGAGGGGGAGTGGGAGGAGAGAAGAGGGGGAGGAGGGGAGGGGAGGGGAGGAGAGGAGGAGGGGAGGGGGAGGAGAGGAGGAGGGGAGGGGGAGGAGGGGAGGGGGAGGAGAGGAGGAGGGGAGGAGAGGAGAAGGGGAGGAATGGAGGAGGAGAGGAGGAGGGGGAGGGGGAAGGGAGGAGGGGGAGGAGAGGAGGAGGAGGAGGAGGGGGTGGAGAGGAGGAGCAGGAGGGGAGGGGGAGGAGAGAAGGAGGAAGAAGGGGACCGTCCTGTCACACTATGTACTTTAGATCAGCACATGCTGAGACACCAGGCATGAATGGGCTGCAGCCAGGGCAGGGGGAAAGGATTGTGCAGGTACCAGCTCCCCGGAGGGTGAGATCGCACAGGAGCTTTGCTGTACAGGTTTCAGATGAAGACTTCGACGGGCAGCCTACAGAAGAAACATTGATGGGTATGCACAATGAATTGCTTGGTGCATTGGCAGGCCTGCCTGAATGCAATGCCAAGGAGCATGGAGGAGCCCAGCTCCAGCTTTGCACAAGGCTTTGGGCAGAGTTGGAGCCCATCCTTTCCAGCGCAGAAGGGGTGGGCAGATCCATTAACGCACTTGTAGACTCAACCATCATGGTCGAAGTCTCAACTTCCATTGCAGCACAAGCAGAAGCCATCCAACATCTGTGTGATGCAATGGAAGCTCACAGTGAAGTCATGCAAGCTCAGACTGCTGCCATCATGGCTCGGTTTACCAGTGTTCAAAGGGACTTGCGGGGTGTCACAGCATTCCAACAGTATGTACTCCAACAGATGACTTGGTTTGGAGCACAAATCTGTGGTCCTTTCTCAGGATGACAGCATTTGTCCTCACACCACTGCCATTCTGCCAATGCCCTTGCTGTTGCCAGCCAGCCAGCCCAGACTACTGCTGCCTATCCCGAGGGGGTGCAGTCTGAGGCCGGGCCTAGAGCTCTTTGAGGTCATCCTGCAAGGCCATCCCCCACTGAAAGTCAGCAGCCATCAACCAGCCATGCTGCAGCCACTGGGGTAGCACTGCATAGGGGCAGTAGGACAGGCAAAGACACACACAAGACAGTCACTGAGAATGCATAAAGGTGATGTTGATTTCTGGATGACATATTAGATGGATAGGTGTGTAAAGTTGGAGTGGAATGTTTGCTTTGTGATGGCTTTCATTTCAGCATCGTGGCCAAGAGGACGCTGTGATGGTCAGTAACAGAGGGACGGTAAGGTGTGGGACTGTTGTTGAAAGGGGAATTGGGGTTGTGTTCACTGGTACCCCAGATATCCCGGCCAGAAAGGGGTTGTATGGGATGCCTCTTTCCTTCCACTTCCGCATCTTCCTCCTCCTCCTGCTCCTGAGCTGGTGCCTGTATCCCTGATGGCAAAGGACTGTGCCCTCATATTGGCCAAGTTGTGGAGGATACAGCAGACCACCACGAATCGGGACACATGCTCCAGTGAGTAATGTAGGGCTCCTCCAGAGCGGTTCAATCAGCGGAACCGTTGCTTGAGCACCCTAATGGTCTGCTCCATGATGTTTTGTGTGGCAGAACGGCATCCGTTGTACACATACTGGCCACGTGTGGTTGGTTTGCAGAGCAGAGTTATGAGCCAGTTGGTCAAGGGATAGCCCTTGTTGCTCAGTAGCCATGTTCTGGTTTGTCTTGGTGGCTCAAAAACTGAGGGAGCATGACTTCTGACAGGATACTGGGCATTCAACATTATGATGTGCTGAGCAGAGCCGCACACCAACTGCACATTCAGCGAGTGGTAACCTTTGCAGTTGAGGTACATCTCAGCATTTAGATGAGGTGTCGATTGGGCCCTGCACCATGGTTAAGCCTGCTATCCTGGCAAAGCCACGCGCTCCACCCACTTCTCTCTGGCCAGAGGGAAGACACTGAAATTCCCTCTCCTGGCATAAAGAACTTCTGTCACCTCTCTTTTGCAGCAGTGGACGGTGAACCGAGAGATGTTATAGATATTGCCTGTTCCAGGCTGGAAGGATCCTGGCACGAAGAAATTCAGGGCCACGCTCACCTTCCCAGCCACTGGCAGCGCTGTCCTTGCCCTGAGGTGGCAGAGTTCTGTGAGTAATATGTCCTTACTATACAGTATAAATGCACACTAGGCCCATACTTGAGAGAAGGTCACTCTGTGACCAGTTACTTTTATTACCAAGACCTCAAGAGGCAGACGGTGGGTGGAGCTTCCCCTTTTATACCGGAAAGTCCAGGTTAGGAGTGTCTCCCACAAGTTCGCCCCCAGTGGTCAGTGTTCTCAAGGTATACAACTTAGGTCAGCTTATACATGGGTTACAATGACAGGTTGAATACATGACATCACCTACCCCCCGCAAAGTCTTATTGGGATCACAGGTTAAGTCTCTCTGGTGGTTTACGCTCCCTTGTAGAGCGCCTGAGTTGGGGCACCGGTTGTTGGGCGCTGGCCTGAGTGCTGTTTGCGATGCCTCAGGCCTGTCCAAACTGCCCACAGTGACTGGGCTCTCCTCCACTTGATTCCGGTGTTCGGCCACCTGTGGTGGAGTAAACTCTACGTCGTGTTCTTCCTCTGCTTCTTCTATAGGGCTGCTGAACCTCCTTTTAGTTTGATCCACGTGTTTGTGGCAGATTTGTCCATTGGTAAGTTTAACTACCAAAACCCTATTCCCCTCTTTGGCAATCACAGTGCCTGCAAGCCATTTGGGCACTGCAGCGTAATTAAGGACAAAAACAGGGTCATTGACATCAATACATCGCGCCCTCGCATTCCTGTCATGGTAGTCACATTGTGACTGACGCCTGCTCTCAACAATTTCTTTCATAGCAGGGTGTATAAGGGATAACCTGATTTTGAGCATCCTTTTCATTAGCAGCTCTGCGGGTGGAACCCCTGTGAGTGAGTGTGGTCGGGATCTATTGGCCAACAGGAGGCATGATAAGCGGTTTTGTAGGGAACCCCCTTGGATTCTGAGCATCCCCTGTTTGATTATCTGCACTGCTTGTTCCGCCTGGCCGTTTGAGGCCGGCTTGAACGGTGCCGTTCTGACATGGTTGATTCCATTGCCTGCCATGAAGTCCTGGAATTCAGTGCTTGTGAAGCACGGGTCATTGTCGCTGACCAAGACATCCGGTAGACCATGGGCGGCGAACATTGCCCGTAGACTTTCTGCCGTGGCAGAGGATGTGCTTGAATTGAAAATGGCACACTCAATCCATTTGGAGTAGGCGTCTACTACAACCAAAAACATTTTTCCCATGAAAGGACCTGCGTAGTCCACATGGATGCGTGACCATGGCTTGGCGGGCCAGGACCAGTGGCTAAGGGGGGATTCCCTGGGTGCGTTGCCCAGCTGAGCACACGTGTTGCACCTGCGAACACAAAGTTCCAGGTCTGCATCTATCCCTGGCCACCAAACCTGTGACCTGGCAATTGCCTTCATCATGACAATGCCCGGGTGCTCATTGTGAAGTTCTCTGATAAACACCTCTCTGCCCTTCTGGGGCAAGACTACTCGGTTTCCCCACAGTAGGTAATCGGCCTGAATCGAGAGTTCATCCTTGTGCCTATGAAACGGTTTAAACTCCTCAGGGCATGCCCCGTACGTGGCTGCCCAGTCCCCATTCAGGACACATTTCTAAACTGAAGACAGTAGCGGGTCTTTATTTGTCCAGACTTTAATCTGACAGGCTGTCACAGGTGAGCCTTCACTTTCGAAAGCTTCAACAGCCATGACCATCTCAGCATCATGCTCAGCTGCCCCCTCAGTGGTGGCTAGTGGCAGCCTGCTGAGTGCATCGGCACAGTTTTCAGTACCCGGTCTGTGTCGAATTGTGTAGTCATAGGCAGCTATCGTAAGTGCCCACTTCTGAATGCGGGCCAATTAATTCGCATTTATGGCCTTGTTGTCGGCCAAAAGGGATGTTAGGGGTTTGTGATCTGTCTGCAGCTCAAATTTCCTGCCAAACAGGTACTGGTGCATTTTTGTTTACTGCATATACACATGCTAGCGCTTCCTTTCCTACCATCCCGTAGCCCCTTTCTGCCTGGGACAGACTTCTGGAGGCATAAGCTACCGGCTGTAACTGACCATTGGCATTCACATGCTGCAACACACACCCATCACATGTTAAAACTAGTTTCTTACATGGGTCACATAACGTTAACAGTTTGTTGGAGCATAACAAATTGCGTGCTCTATCAAAAGCCCTTTCCTGGCTGTCCTCGCCAGACCCAATCGCAACCTTTGCATAGGAGCACGTGTAGCGGCTCTAACAGCGTGCTCAATTTGGGAAGAAAGTTGCCAAAATAGTTCAGGAGCCCCACGAACGAACGCAGCTCCGTCGTGTTACGGAGTCTGGGTGCTCTCTGGATCGCTTCCGTTTTGGATGCAGTAGGTCTGATCCCGTCTGCTACTACCCTCCCCTCCAGGAATTCTACCTCTGGAGCTAAGAAGACGCACTTCGCCTTTTTCAGTAGCAGCCCTACCCGGTCCAGTCTGCGTAGCACCTCCTCCAGGTTGTGGAGGTGTTCTTCAGTATCGCGACCTGTGATGAGGATGTTGTCTTGAAAAACCACCGTCCTTGGAATCGACTTGAGGAGGGTTTCCATATTTTGCTGAAAGATCGCGACGGCCGAACGAATCCCGAACGGACATCCGTTATACTCAAACAACCCCTTGTGTGTCGTGATGGTGGTCATCTTCTTCAACTCACTCGCCAGCTCCTGGGTCATGTAAGCTGAGGTCAGGTCCAATTTTGAAAAATGTTTGCCACCGGATAGCGTCGCAAAGAGGTCCTCCGCTCTCGGTAGCAGGTACTGGTCTTGGAGTGACATCCGATTGATGGTGGCCTTGTAATCGCCACATATCCTGACTGACCCATCCGCCTTGAGCACCGGCATGATCGGGCTCACCCAGTCACTGAATTCGACTGGCAAGATGATGCCTTCCCTCAGTAGGCGGTCCAATTCGCATTCTATCTTTTCCCGCATCACGTACGGCACCACTCTGGCCTTGTGGTGCACTGGCCTGGCGTCCGGGTTTATGTGAATCACTACCTTGGTCCCCATGAAAGTGCCGATGCCGGGTTGAAATAATAAGTCAAATTTGTCCAGGACCTGTGAGCATGATACTCACTCCACAGAAGAAATTGCATTGACATCGCCCCAGTTCCAGTTCATGACAGCAAGCCAACTCCTCCCCAGCAGTGCGGGACCATCCCCCCAGACAATGCAGAGTGGCAACCTGTTCTCCGAATCTTTGTGGGTCACGACTACCGTGGCGCTGCATATCACCGGAATGATCTCCTTTGTATATGTCCGTAGCAGTGCGTCAATTGACAATAATTTTGGCCTCCTGACCTTGGACACCCACAACCTTTCGAACTGTTTGATACTCATCAGGGACTGGCTGGCCCCCGTGTCTAGCTCCATTAATACTGGGATGCCATTGAGGAGCACTTTCATCATTATCGGTGGCGTCCTGGTATATGAACTGTATATGTGCTCCACATGAACTCGCTGAACTTCAGCTTCCAGCAATTTCCGCCAGTATTCATTTGGCCTAGTAGGGCTTACATCGGGCCCGTCCTCCTCGTACATCAACCTCGCTGCAGGCTTCCTGCACATACGCGCCAAGTGACCGCTGACGTTGCAGTTTCTGCAGGTATATTGCTGATACCTGCAAGCTCTGACTGGGTGTTTGCCTCCACACCTCCAGCATGAGCTTGAGGCCCCGTTGTTGGAAACAAAAGGTCCATTACCAGTCGGTCGTCTCTGACTGTCTCTGTAACTCTCCTTAAGCGCACCATTAACAGGTGTTGATGGCCCCATTACTGGCCGCATTGTCCATTGCGATGGCATGAATCGCCGTTCAGCTAGCCATTGTCTCTGTTGAATTCCCCTTTTGGGTTTGACTGCATGCTGGGGCATGTCCGATTGCCCTTGTCTGCCGAGAGAACTGTGTACCGCGTTAACAATGTTGACTCCCTGGTCATTTGCCGCATTTGAGCCAAGATTTTTGCCATAAATCATTCTGGTCTCTTCCTTCCCTGAGATAATTGTCTGGGCTATCAGAGCTGCCGCTTCCAAGTCAAGTCTTTGGTCTCAATCAGTTTCCTGAAAACCCCAGCATGCCCGATGCCCTCAATAAAAAAGTCTCGCAGCATCTCCGCTCTGCATGCATCTGGGAACTTACATCGGCTCGCCAGTCGCCTGAGATCTGCCACGAAGTCTGGAACGCTTTGCCCTTCTCACCACCGTGTAAAACCGGTGTCTCGCCATGTGCATGTGCTCGCCGGTTTAAGGTGTTCCCCGATCAACTTACTGAGCTCTTCGAACGTCTTGTCCGCCGGCTTCTCTGGCGCTAGAAGGTCCTTCATCAGGGAGTACGTTCTGGATCCACAAACCGTCAGGAGATGAGCCCTGCGTTTGTCGGCCGAATCCTGTTTCAACCATTCCTTAGTGATAAAACTTTGCTGTAGTCTCTCAATAAAGTTGTCCCAACCATCACCAACACAGTACCTCTCCTCTGTGCTGCTAGTGGCCATGCTCGCTTGGTTTAAATCCCAGTTTCTCGTCGGCAATATGTCCTTACTATACAGTATAAATGCACACGAGGCCCATACTTGAGAAAAGATCACTCTGTGACCAGTTACCTTTATTACCAAGACCTCAAGAGGCAGACGGTGGGTGGAGCTTCCCCTATTATACCGGAAAGTCCAGGTAAGGAGTGTCTCCCACAAGTTTGCCCCCTGTGATCAGTGTTCTCAAGGTATACAACTTAGGTCAGCTTATACATGGGTTACAATGACAGTTGAATACATGATAGTGAGCACCTCCTTCGTAAAGCGCAGATGCCTCACACACTGCTCCTGGCTCAGGCTGAGGTATGAGAATTGCTCTCGGAAGACCCTGGGTGGGCAAGGCCTCCTGTTGAGAGCCCTTCCCCTCCTCCTGCTCCTTCTCTCCTCTCTGCGAACAGTTTGTCCCCTTCTTTGGTACCTCTGCTCCATCTCTGTCATGGTGCAGGTCAAGAGGGAGGACAACTGCAGCCAAAGATGACAACTAGAGCACCCATGACCAATGTTCCCTTTTGAGCTTTGCAGCTGCACAGCGCTCCAGGGATCCCATGCAGCCGGGTTTCAATGCAAACGGGCCATGTGGCGCCAAAATAAATTACAAGGAACATTCCCCTTGACTGGGAAGAAGTGGTGTGACGAGAACTCTTGAAGTCAGAAGCAAGGCCTTCTCCACTTGCAGCACCACTCCCTCTCATCTCACCAATTTTAACCAACTCTAGAAAGCTGCAAACTCTTCCACAAACTTACACAGAGCCAGTAGAAATCAAAAGGTAAGTTATCTGAAAGTTGGTGATGACCCCTTTAAATAGCGCTGGTGGCGAGTCCTTCCTGCTGAATGCATGTTGAGCTGAGCACTTTTGAGGCAGGGCTCCAGCAATGGCAACGAAAATGGCAGCGCTGGTGTCAAATCAGCTGATTGACATCACGATCTGCCGACTTACCAAACTTCCTACCACCCAATATGCCATCTGGCACAGCCAGCAGCAGAAGTATGCGCATGCAGTTTATACGTCATTTTGGACCCAATTTAGCACTCGTTCCACCCAAACAACGGGTACTATGCAACCAAATGTTTAGACCCAGATCTTTTGAATCCGAGCCTGGGCAATTCTTGCACGCCACTAATGGCCTTTTCCAAAACTCCTCTCTAAAACTATTGCCGACTGTGAGGCGTTTCAAAAATTCGAAATGAGCTCCTCCGACAGAGGGAAAAAGAACTGGTGGCAGGAGGTTATGAATTAATAACCAGAAACAACTCCAGTTAAAAAAAAACTTGAAACGTATGGAGGAATTTTTCATATAAAATATACCCTCAAATAAGGACCGAAGTCAGCACAACCTATACAAAAAGCTCTTATACACCTGATGAAAACCAGGCAGGTAAGCAGCTAAAATCCACCAGGTGGCTTAACCGCCGAGCTGCATTCAACTGTTGTAAATTTTACTGACACTTCTGGACAGGCAGGCTAAAGACATCCGTCCAAAGCCAGCGGGGTCCTTCTTTAAATATACAGATCGGGGCCCCTCCAACTGCAATTTAATCTGGCCTGAGCTGCGACTTTCCCCGCCAGTTGAAGGCCTGTCAGAAGTAGATCAGAAACAGAAGAGGATCAAGGCAAGTGCTTTAATTCTATCCTTGGCCCCCTCCTATTTCTCATCGACATGTTGCCACTTGGCGACATCATCCGAAAACACAGCATTAGTTTCCGCATGTACGCTGATGACACCCAGCTGTACCTCACCACCACTTCTCTCGACCCCTCTACAGTCTCCAAATTGTCAGACTGCTTGTCCGACATTCAGTTCTTGGTGAACAGAAATTTTCCGTTCCCTAGCCACTGACAGTTCCCTCTCCCGAACTTCCGTCTGAGGCTTAACCAGACTGTTCGCAACCTTGGTGTCATATTTGACCCTGAAATGAGCTTTCGACCACATATCCGCAGCTTAACTAAGACTGCCTATTTCCACCTCTAATATCGCCTGTCTCCCTTGCCTCAGCTCATCCACTGCTGCAGTCCTTATCCAAGCCTTTGTTACCTCTAGACTTGACTATTCCAACGCACTGCTGGCTGGCCTCCCACATTCTACCCTACGTAAACTGGAGGTAATCCAAATCTCGGCTGCCCATGTCCTAACTCACACCAAGTCCCGCTCACCCATCACCCCTGTGCTCGCTGACCTACATTGGCTTCCGGTTAAGCAACACCTCGATTTCAAAATTCTCATCCTTGTTTTCAAATCCCTCCATGGCCTCGCCCCTCCCTATCTCTAATCTGCTCCAGCCCCACAATACCCCCCAAGAGATGTCTGCGCTCCCCTAATTCTGCCCTCCTGAGCATCCCTGATTATAATCGCTCAACCATCGGTGGCCAGGCCTTCTGTTGCCTGGGCCCTAAGCTCTGGAACTCCCTGCCTAAACCTCTCCGCCTCTCTACTTCTCTTTCTTCCTTCAAGATACTCCTTAAAACATACCTCTTTGACAAAGCTTTCGGTTACCTGCGCTAATTTCTACTTGTGCGGCTGGGTATCAATTTTTTATTCTCATAATACTCCTGTGACGCGCCTTGAGACTGTTCACGTTAAAGGTGCTATCTAAATACAAGCTATTGTTGTTGTTTTTGTGGTGCCAGGGTACAGCAGGCCCCTTGCGGCCTCGAATAAAAAGTTGAAGCCACCCCTACCGCAAAACATCCTCACATTTACCTCCGTTCCGCCGGGCAGCCTGGGGTCTCCCAATATTTCAGCAAATGGCTGGTCACTTCCCGCCCACTTCCTGTGCTAAGCTAATGAGGCCCGCTGTGGCCCCAATCTGCGCTGAGCGGGCAGGCGAGCAGCACGCTATTTACCGCCGGAAACCGGACAGCGTGCTTTGGTGAAACTGGTCATTTTAAGCACACACCAGAAAGTATTCAGAATAGACAGTTTTCAAAAGGGAAGGGGATTAATTCAAATGAATGAGATCAACATTATTAAAAATATATTTTCCATTTATTGAAAGTGAATTACTTCAGTCCCTAGACACTTTCATCCAGCACTGTTTTGAATAATGCACACACACCCGATCCAGGAATAGAAAGTGGTATAGCACAGATATTAAATATGTTAACACAACAAAAACAGAATAACTTAAGACACATAAGATTTACAAATGTGTTATTTATCGGTAGTATCTCAAAAGCTTCATTAAATTAACAATGCACTTTTTTAAATAAATAGAATCGCGATTCATTAAAATGTCCTTTGAATGATCCAGCAGTTTAATAAAATAAAATCAGGTCCTGTAGGTGATGAGCATTCCCAGATAAATTTGGGGCTGGGACAGGAAGCTTGACTCCGGCTGGTCACTAAAAATAGCGTCTTAAAAAGAAAATCATCTTTCCATCCATTTAAAGCCAGACAGTGAATTCTGCCTGTGTTTGAAGGAGACCTGCTGATGTAAAGGACTGGGATCGTCGTCTGTGCCCGTTGTTCTCAACCTGCGACTGCTTTATCAAATCTTTGTAGAGCTGCGACTTGAGGAACCTGGGATAAGAGTCTTTCTCCATCAGGACGTGCACTTTTCTCTGTGCCAAGTCAAAACAGGACAAAGTGGGGCATAGAATGTTCTTCTTAGTCACCTCTTTAGTATGAAAATCAATGTTCACCTTTTTAAAAAAAAGAATAATTAATAAACCGATTAGTCGTTGTGCAGTACTGAGGTAAAGGTTACATTCCAAAATATTTCAGTAGTACTACTTTGCATTGCATCAGGCAGACAAAAGACTTTCTGCTTAGAGAGATCACACGAATGATGGTTAGAACAGCGCAATTCTAACTAGATATAAAGCCCAGTCTTTACTAAAGCTCATGCTCGCCATTTCCGGTCATATTTGCAACTTCTGCATTCGCCAATGTTTCCACCACAAAAACAACTTAATGGACTGGTCTCTGTTTAAAAAGAAACAGGACCTTTTTAAAAAGAGGCCTTTGTTTTTCCATCTCCATTTGGCAAGACAAGAGGCAAGGTGGACAGATTACTCTCAGGCCTCCAAGGTCCCTTCTCTAAAACTAGCCAGTGGTAAGCCTGGGAAACAGTCCCAGAGCCATGCTGCCTCGATCCGTGCGAGGAAGCACTTACCCTCTCCCTACAACTGGCAAGGTCGAAGTCAAAAGTTCATTGGAGAACAGCGTCTCTCTACAAGGCTTCACCTTGCATCCTCTTAACAGCATATTGGATCTCCCAAGTTTTAGCGATAGAGTTTCTTGGTTAGTATTTTATTACAATTCTGTCATTTTGCACAATGGCAGCTACTCCAAACATTGCAATGCACCATTTTGGAAAGCCCTAATCCATCCCTGTTCAAGACACTGTAATACATTCATAGAATCTTGCATCACAGAAGGCGGCCATTCGGTCTGTTGTGCCTGTGCCAGCTCTTTGAAAGAACTACCAATTAGTCCCATTCTTCCACTCTTCTCCAGTAGCCCCACAATTTTTCCTATTCAGATATTTATTGAATTCCCTTTTTGAAAATTACTATTGAATCTGCTTCCACCACCTTTTCAGGCAGTGCATTCCAGATCATAACAACTTGTTGCACAAAAAAAAAATTCTCATCATCTCCTCCTGGTTCTTTAGCCAATTATTTTAAATTTGTGTCTTCTGGTTAACAAGATATGTAAATAAACCCATTAAAAAAGCGCACAATGTGTTCCTTACCTCTTTTGGAGCATCAGTTTCTATGAAATCTGAATAGATTTTCATTGCTTTGGAGGCCAGTTTTGCAGGCGACTTGTGTCTCTTGTAGTCTTCACAGGCCATCCAGAATTCGATGTTCTCCTCACTGAACTCTGACTGGAGGAAAGCTCGAAAGAGAGCCAAGCCAGCTTTAAGAGACAACAGAACATGTCCGACTGTCAATACTAATTCAACCTGTTTAACCATATTAGTTAGTTATTGTAGTTTGAAAGACAACTTCATAAATTAGATATTCTGCCAAGATTTTGTGGCTAAACATGATTAATTTGTCTGCTTATTTTGGAATGGACACAGAATACAAGTATGATCTGCAGGTCCCTTATATAAAAGTGAATATGCAATGTCCAGCAGAACCCAGTAAACGGACATTCGAAAACATGATGCCATTACATCTGTCTGTTGGTAATTAATTCAAGTCAATCTGTCATTGATTTGCTGCACTTCCATATGTTGTTGCTTTTGTTGAGTTAAAAGTGAATTGATACTTACATTTATGTGCTAGCAGTTTGTCTAGCGATTCACCCCATTTCACAGGCTCATCAAGTGATGTACTAGGAGAAAAAATAAAAATCACTTAAAAAAAATTCAATTTATCAAAAGGAACAAAATGCTAAAAATGGTTAACGAGGGTGAGAAAGATTGCTGTTTTGCTGGTGCACAAGATTACTTTCAGCATTTCACTTCTGCAACTTTGTTGATGCAAATGGAAAGTTGCCTTGAACTTTGAATGCTGCAAAAAGATAACTCAGAGTGCAACCTGCCTCTCCCACTGCTGCCACAAAAGCTCATCGTGCAGCAAAACAGGAAAGCGGTTGATACCTGGTGTTTACTTGCTGCAGTCGAGGCTGACCACTAGCCTGTCTTCCTTTGTTTGCAGCATCCATCTGCAAAGGTGGACAGCACACGTAACCGTGTACTAATAATAGCTCTGACTGGCCAGGCGATGAGAAAAAGCCAAAGGCCCTTAATTCAGACTAAGGCAAACAAATATTTTAAAGCCCATAGATGTCTGCAACTCCTGCCTCCGCCATTTTTAATTCTGTAGTATTCTTTCATCCCAAACTATTTGATACTATGTAGAAATGCATGTGCTTGGAATGCCATCACTTAAGCTTTAAGGCAATAGGAACAAAGGTTATTTTGATTCCCATTTAGTGGCTACATTTATAATCAGCATGTTTTGCAGCCCTTACCGATATAACTTTTTAAGTCTGTTAATGTAGTAACAGGAAGACAGGCTTTTCAGATTTTAAAAACAAGCACAGACCACAAGCATTCTTTTACAAGCAAGATTTTCCAGCTTCTTTTACAGATTAGATCATTTAACTATGTTCAAAGTTATCTTGCAAATTTGTACAATATTAATTACTTAAGACTTGATCAATAGTAGTTGCTGCCGACAGTTTGAAAACCTGGCACTTTGGCAAGACTCACTTTGCTTTTTCAGGTTTGTTGGGGAATGGTATGAAGATTTCACGTGATTCCGCCTTCTGCAGGAGAAGGCTTAACCGATTCCGTTTGTCCTTGAGTCTGAAAAATACAAAGTTGATGAATTGTAATAGCCTAGCAACAATGCAACACAAGAGCACCATTATAACAGTGTGTGCATCCTCACCCCTTTCCCCCCCAAAAAAAAACAATACCCCACTCTTATGCAGGTTAACAATGCGACAGAAATTTATCATTTAAAATTCAATATAGCATCCAAGATCACCAACACTAAAGACCCACAAATAGATGGAATTTAAGAGTCAATGGGGTGGAGCAATTTTAACCTAATCCACCCGTTGGGAAACACTGGTTTTACACGCTGCCAGATTTTACTCTCTATTGAAGTCAGTAGAGAGCGATATTGGGCAGGGGTGGGTGGGCATGGGTAAAACCAACGTCCCACACGGATACTGTCGGTCTCCCACCTGGCGAGTTAGTTTAAAATTACCCACCATGATTCTGACCCAATATCGTTACTTCAAATGTACAGCACAGAAACGGGCCATTTTCTCCATCGGTGTTTATACTCCACACGAGCCACAACCCATCCATCTTCATCTAAACCTATCACCACATCCTCATATTCCTTTCTCACCCAGGTGCTTATCTAGCTTCCTCTTAAATGCATCCATGTTATTTGCCCCAACTACTCCCTGTGGTAGTGAGTTCCACATGCTAACTACTCTCTTGGGAAAAGAAATTTCTTTTGAATTCCTGATTTATTAGTGACAATCATATATTTATGGCCCCTAGTTTTGGCATTTTCACTGTACCACTGAGCCACATCTGCAGCATGCAAGCCCCTTGCTCCTCTAAACCCACATGCCTGTTTGCAGCAGCCTCTCTTGCTTGTTTCACTCAAATAATTAACATAACAATCTTCAACTGGCAAAAAGAGTTTGAGATGTTATTTCTGAACTGTACTTTGAAAAATTACAAAGCATTTCTAAACACCTCAGTTTAAAACAAATTTCCGTGTAGACCCTGCTCTTCAGTTGCTGTGCAAATTAACAGATGCAGAATATTGTTGTCAATTTATTATTTTTAAAATGTTTCCTAGCTCACAAAAATATTTAAATACTGTTCTAAATTTGTTCAAATACAGCCATGTGCTTTTCATTTCAATTAAAACGACACTGACCTTTTTGTGATGTTTGAGTTTACATTGAGACTACATTTTAAATCATTTTAGTTGCACATCCCTCTATAAAACACATTTAGCACGAGAGAAACTGATGCTGTAATCTGGGATGTCTCAAACCATACACTATTAACGGCACCTCGTCCATTACATTACCTGTTTTTAGTCTCTCTTTTTCCCTCTTGATTCTCCTGTTTGATGATTCTGTATGGCTCCTCTTTGGGAGCTGACAGGTTCAGCTGTGGGAACAGGAAGAGTACGGTCTGCATGATTCTCCCCGAAGGTAGAGCAGATCCTGCTAAGGCCAAGTCACTTCTCCAGTGCACAGGTTGTGAATATGTAATCCCCTCCGCTTGAAACAGGTTAAGAAGCTCAGAGCCTGATGACTTTGTTAAAGCTAATTGGCTGCTGAGCGCTTGGACCCACCCAGTTCAATGACCTCAAATAGAGGAATTCGGCTCCAGCAGTTGCTGCAGAGAAGTTACAGAATAGTTGCGAACCTGCGATTTACAAACCACAGAGCAGTTAGATACTTCGCGTTTGACGTCACAAGTTAAAAATACGCCGCAGTCTAATTCTAACACGAACTGGTTACCGATAAAGATCTACATCAACAAGCGAGCTCCATGTGCAGTGGGAACCGACAGACCCCTTGCTTTATTATTGAACTGGTGGAGTACCTGGCTTTACTGCACAGGAGGCTTTTTGCAAAAGGTGGTGTCTGTGAAGTATGTCTCTCCTCGGCGTGTTGATCAAGGTCGGGTTAGACATTTCATCAGCTCACTGTGCAACTTCTGCTGGCGTGCTACATGTAATGAAGCAGGAAGCAGACAGCGGCTGGGCCGTTTCAGTTGTGGTTCCCCCCATGCCGCAATATGATTCAGACAACTGTCTGGCTCCGCAGCCCCGTCTGTGAGGGTACAAGTATGCGACTGACTTTTTTAAATTGTACTTTATCCTTGTATAGTTTAACTTGCTTCAGTTGGATTGTTATATTCTAGGCATGAGTACGTTGCATCTGTCTTCACTAGAGAAGAGAATGCTGCCAATGCAGCAATAGAGGAGGTTACGGCGATATTGGATAGGATAAAAATAGGTAGAGAAGATACTTAAAAGCTTGGCAGTCCTCAAACTAGAAGAGCCACCTGGTCTGGCTAGGATGCAGTCTGGGTTACAACAATTTTTGTAGAAAACAAATAATCAAGTGCCCCCTGATTAAAGGGCGAGCATACTCCAAAAACTTTACATGTGCACTTTTTTTGTTCTGTTCTTTTTTTTTTGAGGGCATTAAAACACAAATTATACAAGTGCCCCCTGGCTAAAAGTGGGTGGGGCAGTAAAACCGACACAATAAACAAATTAAACTTTAGACATTAAAATCAAATTAAAATTTGGTTGCCGGGGGTGATGATGCACTCCAGTCCCTCTGGCACCCACCTCTCGTGGAAGGCCGCGAGTGTACCGGTGGACACCGTGTGCTCCATCTCCAGGGCCACCCTGGCTTGGATGTAATTGCAGAAGAGAGGCAGGCAGTCAGGCTGAACGACCTGCTCGACCGCCTGCTGCCTGGACCGGTTGATGGCCCCTTTGGCCATGTCCAGGAGCAGTCTGACGAGGAGGCCCTCAGACCTACCCGCTCCCCTCTGCACTGGGTGCCCAAAGATCAGGAGTGTGGGACTGAAGTGCAATCAGAATTTGAGGAGCAGCCCCTTCAAATAATGAAACGGGGGCTGCAACCTTGTACATTCGATAAAAACATGGAACGCAGATTCTACCAGACCGCAGAAATTGCAGGCGGCCTGGGAGCCCGTGAACCGACTTAAAAACTTATTGCACAAGACTGCTCCATGCAACGCCCTCCAGGCCAAGTCCCCAATAAATAAGGGGAAGACTCCCGTGTAGAGTGCACTCCATTGGGGACCCCCACCTCCTCCGGACAGCAAAATGGCATGTCCGGACGGCAGACGAGGATGGCAAGGTTGAGAGTGTGCAAGAGCAGCCCGTACAGGAAACCCCTCCGCGCAGAACTGAAAAGCACGGAGGGGATTTCCCCGAGGAGGCTCAAGCTGTGAGGCGCCGGTTTCCGAGGGAGGTTTTGGGGCTTGGTGCTGATGGGGAATTCCGTCCGGACAGGGCTCAGTTCGGACGGGATCTCCCCACGTGCTTGAGCCTCCTTGACACACTTAACGGAGTCAGGGCCCAGTGCTGTTTTTAGTGACTCGATATCATTGGCCGCGTGCTGGACGTCGGCCCAGTTTAGGCACCTTGCTAGCACGTCTGGCGCCATCCAGCCCGCTCTTCCACCATCGAGCAGGTCCCTGACCCGGTCACCTCACCAGCCACAGCCCTCTCGTCTGCCTGCCACCTAAAACCTCGGTCATGGAGGTACGGATTCCTGAGCAGCGGCTCCTGCAGGACAGCCGCCACTCCAGACGGAGGAAAGCTGCGCTTGGTGGTGACTCTGTTCCGGACCCTGATGACTTCCACGTCAAAGACAGGCAGCTCCTGCACGGCGGTCCTGACGCCCCACAAGCTCATAAACAGGGGCTGCGTGTCATAATTGAGGCTGTACTGTTGGCGGAAGAAATACGTCGCCAGCACACACCACCTAGGAGGGGGCTCAACGTCGAGGTATCTCTGCAGGGTCTGAAGACAGAAAGTCGCATGCTGGGTGCTGACGCACACCAACGACTGACCACCCTCCCTAAGCAGGAGATTCAAAACCGCAGCAGAGACCCAGTGCTTCCCGTTGTTTCAGAAGAAGTCCACAAGCTTCTTCTGTATCTTGGTGACAAACGCAGGGGGAGGGGTCAAAGTGACCAGCCGGTACCACAGCATAGCGACCACCAGCTGGTTTATGACTAGCCTTCGACCCCTCTAGGACAGCACTCAGAGCAGTGACTTTGGCCTCCAGCTCCTGCCAGTTTGCCGGCCAGGCTTCCTCGTCTGGGCTAAGGTAGACTCCCAGATAGAGGAGATGGGTCGTGCTCCAGGCAAAAGGCCTGAGCTCCTCCGACAAGGAGTCCACCCGCCACTGACCCACCAGGAGTCCAGAACATTTCTCCCAGTTGATCCTGGCGGAGGATGCGGCTGAGTAAATCTCCTGGCACTCACGCATCCTCCGCAGGTCAACGGGATCCTCGACCATGAGGAGCACCTCATCGGCATAAGCCGAGAGGACGACCTCCACGCCCGGCCCTTGCAGAGCCAGTCCCGTCAACCTCGTCCGCAGGAGGCGCAGGAAAGGCTCCACGCAAACGGCGTATAACTGGCCGGACATGGGGCATCCCTGGCGCACCACTCTTCCAATGCAAAGGGACGCCATCAAAGACCCGTTAACCTTAATCAGACACTCCGCGGCAGCGTACAAAAGTCGGATCCAGGCGACGAAATGCGTCCCGAACCCGAAAGCGCGCAGAGTTCCACCCTGTCGAACGCCTTCTCCTGGTCTAGGGAAAGGAAGGTGACTGACAGACCAGCCACCTGGGAATGGTGGACCAGGTCCCGGACCAGATGGATATTGCCGTGGATTGCATTCTAGGTTACAACTCTTTTTAGAGAAAAATAAACATTAGTTCAAGTGCCCCCCGATCTGGGGAACACTCCAGACACTTTTCAACTGCCCTCTTTTTTTTAATTTGTTTTGTTTTTTGGGGGGGAGGTTTTGTGGTTTTTTGGTGTGTTTTTTGGGCTTTAAAAGCATAAATTATTACAAGTGCCCCCTATAAAAGGGGAGGGGGACACTAAAAACCCGACAAGTAAAACAAATTGAACTTTAAAACAGATAAAATCAAATTAAAATTTGGTTGCCGGGGGTAATAATGCACTCCAGTCCCTCCGGCGCCCACCTCTTGCAGAAGGCCGCGAGCGTACCAGTGGACACCGCGTGCTCCATCTCCAAGGACACCCTGGCCCGGATGTAGGCGCGGAAGAGAGGCAGGCAGTCAGGCTGAACGAGCCCCTCGACCGCCCGTTGCCTGGACCGGCTGATGGCACCCTTGGCCGTGCCCAGGAGCAGTCCTACGAGGAGGCCCTCGGATCTACCCGCTCCCCTCCGCACAGGGTCCCCAAAGATCAGGAGCGTGGGACTGAAGTGCAACCAGAATTTGAGGAGCAGCCCCTTTAAATAATGAAACAGGGGCTGCAACCTCGCACACTCCATAAAAACATGGAACACGGACTCTTCCAGACCGCAGAAATTGCAGGCGGTCTGGGAGCCCGTGAACGGACTTAAAAATTTATTGCATGGGACTGCTCCGTGCACCACCCTCCAGGCCAAGTCCCCGATAAATAATGGGAAGACTGCCGCATAGAGTGCACTCCATCAGGGACCCCCGCCTCCTCCGGACGGCAAGATGGTACGCCATGGCTTGTCCGGACAGCAGACGAGGATGGCAAGGTGGAGAGTGTGCAGGAGCAGCCCGTACAGGAAACCCCTCCACGCAGAACTGAAAGGCACAGAGGGATTTCCCCAAGGCGGCTCAAGTTGTGAGGCGCCGGCTCCTGAGGGGGTTTCGGGGTTTGGCGCCGATGAGGAATTCCGTCCGGACGGGGGTCAGTTCGGATGGGATCTCCCCACGTGCTTGAGCCTCCTCGACACACCTAAGGGAGTCAGGGCCCAGCGCTGTTTTTAGCGACTCGATAGCATTGGCCGCGCGGCGGATGTCGGCCCAGTTTAGGCGCCGTGCCAGCACGTCTGGCGCCATCCAGCCCACTCCTCTGCCATTGGGCAGGTCCCCTGACCCTGGTCACCTCACCAGCCACTGCCCTCTCGTCCGACTGCCACCTAAAACTGCGGTCGTGGAGGTACGGATTCCTGAGCAGCGGCTCCTGCAGGACAGCCGCCACTCCAGCCGGTGGAGAGCTGCACTTGGTGGACACTTTGTTCCAGACCCTGACGAGTCCCTGGTAAAAGACAGGCAGCCCCTGGACGGCGGTCCTGACACCCCCCAGGCTCACAAACAGGAGCTGCTGTACTGCTGGCAGAAGAAATGCGTCACCAGCGCGTGCCACCTAGGAGGGGGCTCGATGTAAAGGTATCTCTGCAGGGTCTGAAGACGGAAAGTCGCTAGCTAAGTGCTGACGCACACCAACGACTGACCGCCCTACCTAAACGGGAGACTCAAGACCACCGCAGAGACCCAGTGCTTCCTGTTGTTCCAGAAGAAGTCCACCAGCTTTTTCTGTATCTTAGCGACAAACGCAGGGGGAGGGGTCAAAGTGACCAGCCGGTACCACAGCATAGCGGCCACCAGCTGGTTTATGACTAGTCCTGTCCAGCGCCCTAGATAAGCGGCGACCTTGGCCTCCAGCTCTTGCCAGTTCGCCAGCCAGGCTTCCTCGTCGGGGCTAAGGTAGACTCCCAGATAGAGGAGATGGGTCGTGCTCCAGGCAAAAGGCCTGAGCTCTTCCGGCAGGGAGTCCACCCGCCACTGACCTATCAGGAGTCCGGAACATTTCTCCCAGTTGATCCTGGCGAAGGATGCGGCCGAGTAAATCTCCTGGCACTCACGCATCCTCCGCAGGTCAACGGGATCTTCTACCGTGAGGAGCACGTCATCGGCGTAAGCCGAGAGGACGACCTTCACGCCCGGCCCTTGCAGAGCCAGTCCCGTCAACCTCGTCCGCAGGAGGCGCAGGAAAGGCTCCACGCAGATGGCATATAACTGGCCGGACATGGGACATCCCTGGCGCACCCCTCTCCCAAAGCGAAGGGGCGCCGTCAAGGACCCGTTAACCTTAATCAGACACTCTGCGGCAGCGTACAAAAGTCGGATCCGGGCGACAAAATGCGTCCCGAACCCGAAAGCGCGCAGAGTTCCGAACAGATAATCGTGATCCACCCTGTCGAACGCCTTCTCCTGGTCTAGAGAAAGGAAGCCAACTGACAGACCAGCCTCCTGGGAATGGTGGACCAGGTCCCGGACCAGATGGATGTTGTCGTGGATTGCATTCTAGGTTAGAAGGCTACGGAAAAAGAGCAGCAGAGTGGGACTAATTGGATAGCTCCAGCAAAGAACTGGCACAGTGGGCTGAATGACCTGTGCTGTATGATACTATGCATTTCTGTTAATATAATTTGTGTACATAATCCTTTGAAAAGATGATATCACCCATTTATCATCTCCATAACGACAGTAACAAAATTACATTTGATACAGGACTGTGTGATTTGTACATCCAATGCAAGATTACTTCCACATAGCAAGCACTCTATAACCTGCGGCTTGACCACATTCAGATGAGGCTATCTCAGGCACCAGAAAGTTCCCCCCTGCACCAGTGAGAATGAACACTCTCCGCAACATTAAGGATGTGGACTCTGCTCCGTTACCAGTAATAAGGAAGATATGCCAAGATAGAGGAACTCTTGAGTTTTTACAGGTATAAGTGTGGGGTTAGCAGCAGAACAAGTCATTTCTGCACAGCAGTAAGATGAGGAACTGGATCCATGCTGTGTCCACTATACAATCTAGCTGCTAGCACATCCTGAGTGCTGTTATATAAAATACTGAGGGGGTTCAACAGGGTAGATGCAGAGAGGATGTTTCCATTCGTGGGGGAATCTAGAACCAGGGGGCATAGTTTAAGAATAAGGGATCGCCCATTTAGAACTGAAATGAGGAGAAATTTCTTCTCTCAGAGGGTTGTAAATCTGTGGAATTCACTGTCTCAGAGAGCTGTGGAGACTGGTTCATTGAATATATTTATGGTGGAGATAGACAGATTTTTGAATGGTAAGGGAGAGAAGGGTTATGGGGAGCAGGCAGGGAAGTGGAGCTGAGGTCAGGATCAGATCAGCCATGATCTTATTGAATGGCAGAACAGGCTCCAATGGGCCAATGGCCTGCTCCTGCTCCTATTTCGTATGTTCTTATGTCTCCACTCAATACAAAAGTAAAATACCATGGATCCTGGGAATCTGAAATAAAAACAGAAAATACTGGCAACACTGAGCAGGTCAGGCAACATTTGTGGAGAGAGAAACAGAGTTAAAGTTTCAGGTTGATGATCTTTCATCAGAACTGGAAAAAGTTAGAGATTTAACAGTTTATAAGCAAGCGCAGAGTCAGGGAAAAATGGTCAGGATGAACAAAAGAGAAACATAGAAACATAGAAAATAGGTGCAGGAGTAGGCCATTCGGCCCTTCTAGCCTGCACCGCCATTCAATGAGTTCATGTCTGAACATGCAACTTCAGTACCCCATTCCTGCTTTCTCGCCATGCCCCTTGATCCCCCTAGTAGTAAGGACTTCATCTAACTCCTTTTTGAATATATTCAGTGAATTGGCCTCAACAACTTTCTGTGGTAGAGAATTCCACAGGTTCACCACCCTCTGGGTGAAGAAATTCCTCCTCATCTCGGTCCTAAATGGCTTACCCATTATCCTTAGACTGTGTCCCCTGGTTCTGGACTTCCCCAACATTGGGAACATTCTTCCTGCATCTAACCTGTCTAACCCGTCAGAATTTTAAACGTTTCTATGAGGTCCCCTCTCATTCTTCTGAACTCCAGTGAATACAAGCCCAGTTGATCCAGTCTTTCTTGATAGGTCAGTCCCGCCATCCCGGGAATCAGTCTGGTGAACCTTCGCTGCACTCCCTCAATAGCAAGAATGTCCTTCCTCAGGTTAGGAGACCAAAACTGTACACAATACTCCAGGTGTGGCCTCACCAAGGCTCTGTTGAACTGTAGCAACACCTCCCTGCCTCTGTACTCAAATCCCTTCGCTATGAAGGCCAACATGCCATTTGCTTTCTTAACCGCCTGCTGTACCTGCATGCCAACCTTCAATGACTGATGTACCATGACACCCAGGTCTCTTTGCACCGCCCCTTTTCCTAATCTGTCACCATTCAGATAATAGTCTGTCTCTCTGTTTTTACCACCAAAGTGGATAACCTCACATTTATCCACATTATACTTCATCTGCCATGCAGTTGCCCACTCACCTAACCTATCCAAGTCGCTCTGCAGCCTCATAGCATCCTCCTCGCAGCTCACCCTGCCACCCAACTTAGTGTCATCCGCAAATTTGAAGATACTACATTTAATCCCCTCGTCTAAATCATTAATGTACAGTGTAAACAGCTGTGGCCCCAGCACAGAACCTTGCGGTACCCCACTAGTCACTGCCTGCCATTCTGAAAAGTCCCCATTTACTCCTACTCTTTGCTTCCTGTCTGACAACCAGTTCTCAATCCATGTCAGCACACTACCCCCAATCCCATGTGCTTTAACTTTGCACATTAATCTCTTGTGTGGGACCTTGTCGAAAGCCTTCTGAAAGTCCAAATATACCACATCAACTGGTTCTCCCTTGTCCACTCTACTGGAAACATCCTCAAAAAATTCCAGAAGATTTGTCAAGCATGATTTCCCTTTCACAAATCCATGCTGACTTGGACCTATCATGTCACCTCTTTCCAAATGCACTGCTATGACATCCTTAATAATTGATTCCATCATTTTACCCACTACCGATGTCAGGCTGACCGGTCTATAATTTCCTGTTATCTCTCTCCCTCCTTTTTTTAAAAAGTGGGGTTACATTGGCTACCCTCCACTCCATAGGAACTGATCCAGAGTCAATGGAATGTTGGAAAATGACTGTCAATGCATCCACTATTTCCAAGGCCACCTCCTTAAGTACTCTGGGATGCAGTCCATCAGGCCCTGGGGATTTATCGGCCTTCACTCCCATCAATTCCCCAACACAATTTCCCAATTAATAAGGATTTCCCTCAGTTCCTCCTCCTTACTAGACCCTCCGACCTCTTTTATATCCGGAAGGTTGTTTGTGTCCTCCTTAGTGAATACCGAACCAAAGTACTTGTTCAATTGGTCCGCCATTTCTTTGTTCCCCGTTATGACTTCCCCTGATTCTGACTGCAGGGGACCTACGTTTGTCTTTACTAACCTTTTTCTCTTTACATATCTATAGAAACTTTTGCAATCCGTCTTAATGTTCCCTGCAAGCTTCTTCTTGTACTCCATTTTCCCTGCCCTAATCAAACCCTTTGTCCTCCTCTGCTGAGTTCTAAATTTCTCCCAGTCCCGGGTTCGCTGCTATTTCTGGCCAATTTGTATGCCACTTCCTTGGCTTTAATACTATCCCTGATTTCCCTTGATAGCCACGGTTGTGCCGCCTTCCCTTTTTTATTTTTACGCCAGACAGGAATGTACAATTGTTGTAGTTCATCCATGCGGTCTCTAAATGTCTGCCATTGCCCATCGACAGTCAACCCCTTAAGTATCATTCGCCAATCTATCCTAGCCAATTCACACCTCATACCTTCAAAGTTAGCCTTCTTTAAATTCTGGACCATGGTCTCTGAATTAACTGTTTCATTCTCCATCCTAATGCAGAATTCCACCATATTATGGTCACTCTTCCCCAAGGGGCCTCGCACAATGAGATTGCTAATTAGTCCTCTCTCATTACACAACACCCAGTCTAAGATGGCCTCCCCCCTAGTTGGGTCCTCGACAGGAGTGATTAAATGGCAAAAGGGATGATGGTGCAAGGTAATAGCAGGTTGCAATGGCCCAGAAGTCCCCTCCAAGTCGCACACCATTCTGACTTGAAAATATATAGCTGTTCCTTCATCGTCGGTGGGTCAAAATCATGGAACTCCCTCCCTAACAGCACTGTGGGAGTACCTTCACCAAGGACTGCAGCGGTTCAAGAAGATGTCTCAGTACCATCTTCTCAAGGGCAATTAGGGATGGGCAATATATGCTGGCCTTGCCTACATCCCATGAAGGAATGAAAAAAATAAAATAAAACAAAAAGTTGCTGGAGCAGGGCATCTCGTGGTGTGCCCCGTTAGACTTGTTTCTGCACCCTTCAGCTCAAAATTTTTTCCCACAAAGTTGCTGAAAGTGCGAGCTGATAATGGCGCGATGAGAGTAACAGGGAATCTGGGATCTCAATGAACAACGAGGCAGACAGAGTACCTCGTTAATCAATGCCTAGAGAACCATGTGCCGCGTTGTTGACTCCCTGGTCGTTTGCCGCATTTGAGCCAAGATTTTTGTCATACATCATTCTGGTCTCTTCCTCCCCTGAGATAAATTTCTGGGCTATCAGAGCCGCTGCTTCCAAGGTCAAGTCTTTGGTCTCAATCAGTTTCCTGAAAACCCCAACGTGCCCGATGCCCTCAATAAAAAAAGTCTCGCAGCATCTCCGCTCTGCATGCATCTGGGAACTTACAAAGGCTCGCCAGTCGCCGGAGATCTGCCATGAAGTCAGGAACGCTTTACCCTTCTCGCCGCCAGTGTGTGGAAAACTGGTGTCTCGCCATGTGCATGCTGCTCGCCGGTTAAAGGGGTTCCTCGACCAACTTACTGAGCTCTTCGAACGTCTTGTCCGCCGGCTTCTCTGGCGCTAGAAGGTCCTTCATCAGGGAGTACATTCTGGATCCACAAACCATCAGGAGATGAGCCCTGCGTTTGTCGGCCGAATCCTGTCCCAACCATTCCTTAGTGACAAAACTTTGCTGTAGTCTCTCAATAAAGTCGTCTAAATCATCACCAACACAGTACCTCTCTTCTGTGCCGCTAGTGGCCATGCTCGTGTGGTTTAAATCCCAGTTTCTCGTCACCAATGATATGTCCTTACTACACAGTATAAATGCACACGAGGCCCATACTTGAAAGAAGGTCACTCTGTGACCAGTTACCTTTATTACCAAGACCTCAAATGATGAAGGTGGGTGGAGCTTCCCCTTTTATACCTGAAAGTCCAGGTTAGGAGTGTCTCCCACAAGTTCACCCCCTTGTGGTCAATGTTCTCAAGGTGTACAACTTCGGGCTGCTGATACATGGGTTACAGTGATAGTTGAATACATGACAAGGCGAGCCTCGGGCGGCGAATGGACAATTTCCTTTTAATTTTTAACTGCAGGCCATTTAATGTTTCAGCATAAACAGACAGGCAGAAGTTGAAAATCACCCTCAGTATCTTTTATGTGTTCTGATAAAAGCAGACAATTCATCACAACACATGTCTTCTGAAAAGAGAATTAGAGAATGGTACATGTTTGGTGAGCTGAGTTCGTAAAACCTTATGCTTGAGAATGGTTTGTATGTGCTCACTTTGTGCAATGTGTATTAAACTCCAGCAGACAGGAACTAAGTAGCCGCATCACTTCCGCCTTATCAGTTAATAAAATCAAGCTTTTGCAGCTTTGCCCATTGGGCCCTTCAAAGAATAAAGTACCTCTGAAGTTCCCCGGTTGCTGTTCTACAATCAGTCAGATTGGGCCCAACCACAAATTAACCAGAAGAGTTGATCTTTCTTAAACACTCTTGGTTTTGGAAATACACAGGCAAAGCAATTAAAAAAGAAATGTTAACTTTATTTTGACCACAAGTACATTAGAAACGCTTACCGAATTCCCCTCGTCCAATATGAAGTCGGACTGCTGAAGAAGCACTGTCACTGTGTTGGGGGAGTTTTGGGGGCGCATCAGTTCCTGGAACATCAAACTAACCTGTGATTTTCACCAAGTTGACTGGGCAAGCTCAGACTAGCTCAACAGGTCTTCATTATTTTGTTGTTGGGATTTAATGATAGAATGATACAGCACAGAAGGAGGCCAAATGGCCCATCGTACCTGTGCTAGCTCTTTAAAAGAGCTATCAAATTAATCTCACTCCCCCATTCTTTCCTCATAGACCAGCTATTTTTTTTTCCTTCTCAAGTATATATTCAATTCTCCTTTGAATGTTAATACTGAATCTGCTTCCACCATCCAGCGCATTCCAGATCACGACAACTGGCTGCGTAAAATCTTCTTTCTCCCCCCTGGTTCATTTAGTAAAGTACCTTACAGTACAATTTAAAGGGGAATGGTCACCATTTGGCAGAATGGAATGTAATCCAGAAGAGCTATGCAATAACAATGATGTCTTGCACAAATGATGCAATTTACATCCAACAAACGATGGTTGGATTTTCCCTTCTTTATTGCCCTATGTGTCACAGTATTACGGATTAGATAAAAAAAACCCTTTGCACTCAACCTTCATTTCACCCAGGCTGGAGCACACAAAGGAATCCCAAAACAAGTAAGAGTTTCAACATCATAAGCAAATGTCTTATGGGTAGGGTTCCCAACTCTCCCGGAATGACCAGGAGTTTCCCGGAATTGAGGGGTTTCTCCCCTGAGTGCTGCCTCCAGCAGCCCGGAAGATTCAGCGATTTAAATTTCCCACCACAGTGTGCCCCCCCATTCTGTGACATCACCGATTGCTGTTAGAGAAGCCTCAGGCAAGATGACATCACCCACATGAGCTGCAACTATGTGGAGCGCAGTTGGCAGGGGACTGGAGAGTTGGGAATCGGGATTAATTTTTGGGGTCAAGAAGTTCCACAAATACTTGTATGGTCATAGGTTTACCATCATTAAGGACCATAAGCCCCTGACAGCAATCCTCCATCCAAAGTCCCCAGTTCCAACCTTAGCTGCAACCCAAATGCAGAGATGGGCTTTGATTTTGTCAGCATATACATATGATATTGAATACAAATGATCAGCTGATCACAGTAATGCTGATGCTATGTCTAGATTGCCTTCCCCATCACAAGTTACACCCGCTAGGGAAGACGTGTTCTACTTTTCATATATTGATGAACTGCCAGTCACAGTTCAAGAGATTGGTAGAGCAACCGAACGTGACCCAGTTATGTCAAAGGTGTATGATTATATTGCAAATGGCTGGCCAAACCAGGTATCAGAGAAAGATATTCACCCATTCTTCATTCATAGAAATGAATTATCAGTCGATAAAGATTGTATCATGTTGGGTGCAAGACTGATTATACCAAATAAATTCAGGTCCAAATTATTAGGAGATCTTCATGACCAGCACCTGAGAATGTGCTTGACCAAGAGTTTTGCACGCAGTTACTTATGGTGGCCAGGTCTAGATAAAGATAGAGAGTCAGTGTACAACATATCAATTGGTAAGCAAGAAACCACATCAGTACCATTACAGCCATGGAAATGGCCTTCCAGGGTGTGGCAATGGTTACATATCGATTTTTCTGAGCTAGAAGGACAGCAAATGTTCATGGTGATTGATAGCCATTCGAAGTGGGTCGAGGTGTTTCCAATGCGGAATATAACAAGTGAAAGATTAGACATTTTGCGAAGATTATTTTCTTCATATGGCCTCCCAGAAGGAATTGTGTCTGATAATGGACCACAATTTTGTTCAGAAGAATTTGCACAGTTCACAAACAAAAATGGTGTGAAACATACCAAGGTTCCACCGTACTACCCTACTTCAAATGGTGCAGCAGAGCGCACAGTACAAATTGTAAAACGTGCCCTCATCAAACAGATGTTGGATTCAAATCCAAAGAAACAAAGTTGTCATTGGACCACAAATTGGCTAACTTTCTAATTACATATCATAATACTCTGCATACAACTACCAGTAGAACACCAGCAGAGTTGTTTCTCAAACAATAGCCACAAACCAGACTCTCGTTGTTAAAAGCAAACTTGGTACAGTCCATAGAAGAGAAATAATTAAGACAGAAAGAGAATCATGATAGAGGTAGAGCAAAAGAGAGAAGTGTGAAATTAAATCAGGAGGTGAGAGTGAAGAATCACCATAAATGGTTAAAGTGGTTACCAGGAAGAGTGGTGAAGATATGTGGTCCTCGCACATATTTGGTCAAGATGTTTGATCATGCACGTGTTAGGTTTGTTAACATTGATCATATTTTACCTATAGATGTGGAAGAAGTTGCAGATTGGAATGTTTCGATTATTTCTGACTCATCAGATAGTTTTGATACAAGTAGAGTACCAGTAGCATATCTTACATCAAATGTACTAGAAACAAATCTAAGAGAAAGTCAGAATTTAAGTCTGACTCCGGGTCAGGCAGACAAACAGTCTGAAGTTGTAGAGAGTTCAAATGTAAATCAAGGGCATCCCTTGGAGCAAAACTTTCCTCAGGATCAGCCTAGAATGAGTCTAAATTCGACACCATGTTTAGGATGTTCTGTTCAAGAGTGAAGGTATCCTCTTTGAAACAGAAAACAAGTGGTTAAGCTTGATTTGTAAATATGGCAAAATAAGTCCATATCCTTTGTTATGTGTAACCATGCAAGTTATGTATGCTAATTGTTTGTTATAATTACTTCTTCATTAAGGAGGGAGAAGTGTAATATATAAAGCTCCACCCAGTGGACTACTGTGGTAATGCAGCCATTGCTGTTTATAACAATAAAGAGGGAACAGGTCACCTGACAGGTTCCTGAAGTTATCAGCCATCTTACAGCCTGTGTGTTTGTGTGGTCATACAGAAGATATCACAGAAGTCATGTGGTCAGATGTCACATGATCAGATGTCATGTGGTCAGAATGTTGCATGATCAAGCCTCCAGGAATGCCTCCAATCAAAGTTACCCACCTTATCTAGTGGTGATATTGTGACAGTTCTGTGTCTTTTTTCTGACTTTTATCTCAACTGAATATAAATTGGGGAGTAAGAATGCTCGGCATTGAGCGATACATAGAAGTAAGTTTAAATGGCCAGAAAAGAGATTTATTCAGCAGTCGTGAGGTTATTGCCAGCTCATTTTTCAAAAGTTGTTTTTGTGCTGGCACTTGAGTTCTATTGAGCCTTTTTGCCAATGGTTTATAAAAAAATGGTCCTGGTATTATTGGGAATCCCCTTATGGGAGGAGCGATGAAGAAGAGAAGGACCACTGAGAGGACCCAGGCAGGTTAGACTGCTTGAGAGCTGCTCTGGGCACATCTTCCAGCATCTGCAGACAAATAACCAGACCTAGGACCTGGGCAATTCGTGCTTGTTGAGGCTCTAACTTTAAAGGTAAACTGTGACAGTAGGCCTGGTAGGGATATGGGGATCAGGCTGGAAAGTGGAGTTGAGGTCGATGATCAGCCATGATCCTATTGAATGGCGGAGCAGGCTGGAGGGGCCGTATGGCCTACTCCTGCTCCTATTTCTTATGTTTTTATAGTACAGGTACATGTAAAATCCTGTTATGCTGGCTGGATCTTCAGAAGCACCCCAATCGCAACACATTTGGCTTTCCGAGCGACTGCATGAAAAAGGGATACATACACCAGGGCGATCGTCCACCTGGACAGCCTGATTGACCACATCAACCAAGATGTCACTAACCATATATGGAGGCATAGTGATGCTCACCTGACAACAACTGTGGAGAACACTGTGCTAGGTCCTTTGCTTTTTGTGGTATACATCATTGATCTAGACTTGAATATAGAGGGTATGATTAAGAAGTTTGCAGATGATACTAAAATGTGGTTGAGAGAAGAAAGCTGTGGATTGCAGGAAGAGATCAATCAACTGGTCAGATGGGCAAAACAGTGGCAAATGGAATTTAATCCAGAGAAGTGTGAGTTAATGCATTTGGGGAGGGCTAACAAGGAAAGGGAATACACATTAAATGGTAGGACACTGAGAAGTGTAGAGGAACAATGGGACCTGGGAGTGCATGTCCGCAGATCCCTGAAAGTAGCAGGCCAGGTGGATAAGGTGGTTAAGAAGGCATATGGAATGCTTGCCTTTATTAGCTGAGGCATAGAATATAAGAGCAGGTGGGTTATGCTTGAACTGTATAAAACACTGGTTAGGCCACAGCTGGAGTACTGCATGCAGTTCTGGTCACTGCATTACAGGAATGATGTGATTGCACTGGAGAAGGTACAGAGGAGATTTACAAGGATGTTGCCAGAAGTGGAGAATCTTAGCTATGAGGACAGATTGGATAGGCTGGGTTTGTTTTCCTTGGAACAGAGGAGGATGAGGGGAGAACTCATTGAGGTATATAAAATTATGAGAGGCCTAGATATAGTGGATAGAAAAGGCCTATTTCCCTTAGCAGAGGGGTCAACAACCAGGTGGCATAAATTTAAAGTAATTGGTAGAAGGTTTAGAGAGGATTTGAAGGGAAATTTCTTCATGTAGAGGGTTGTGAGGATCTGGAACTCACTGCCTGAAAAGATGGTAGAGGCAGAAACCCTCACTACATTTAAAAAGTACTTGGATGTGCACTTGAAGTACCGTAACCTACAGGGCTATAGACCAAGAGCTGGAAAGTGGGATTAGGCTGGATAGCCTCTTGTTGGCCGGTGCAGACACGATGGGCTGAAATGGCCTCCCTCCGTGCTGTAAACATCTATGATTCTATGATTCTATAAATTGTCTTCACAAGGTCATGGATCAGCAGAAATCCAGTCCTAGGCTTCCCCAGCACTTGATGGTTTTATTTCCCTTCTTGTTGTCCGCCCATTCAGCCATGATAAAACATGCCTTTCAAAAAGTTAGCAGAACATTTGTTCCTCTTTCACCATACTTGCCTACATTTGTTCCCAGCCCTTTAAATTTACTGACATGCAATTTTCTGCTCCCACCATTAGTATGCTTCTTACATCGCAAGTCTATACCTGGAGCAGTAAATAATGATGCAAATAGATTGGCCCAGAACTATTTTAGCGATCCAATAGAGTGGCACTGGGCATAAGCCGTAAGCCACCAATACAAAAAATACATGTCCCCCTCAAGATGAGCGAACCGTGGCTCAGATGGCAGCCCTTTCAAGTCAGAAGGTTATGGGTTCAAGAACCGATCCTGAGACTTGAGCAGGGTATGTAGGCTGACACTCCAGTGCAGTACTGAGGGAGCGCTACACTGTCAAAGATGCCATTCTTCGAATGAGATGTTAAACCAAGGCCCTGTCTGCTCTCTCAGGTGGACATAAAAGACTCCATGGCGCTATTCAAAGAAGAGGAGGGGAGTTCTCCCCGATGTCCTGGCCAATATTTATCCCTCAACCAAAATCACTACAACAGATTATTTGGTCATTATCACATTGCTGTTTGCGGGAGCTTGCTGTGTGCAAATTGACTGCTGTCTTTCCTACATTTAAGAGTGAATACACTTCAAAAGTATTTGGCTGTAAAGCACTTTGGGATGCCCTCAGGTTGTGAAAGGTGCGATGTAAATACTAATATATATACAAATCTATCTATTTTTCTTCATTCTAATACAAGTGACCCAGTCAAAGTAAAACTGGATCTGTTTTCAATGTCAATGAGACAGTGGTGCCCCCCTCCCCCACCACCCCATGATTTCAGAAGGCTTCCAGTGAACCCGTAGACATTGCAAGGTTCACCGAGTCACACACAAGGCCTTGGAAGAGCAGCGAGCAGTTGGAGCAGCCTCCTTCCTCGCTGCTACACATCCTGAACCAGTGGCTGCTCACTCATAGCTCCAGGTGTGCGTGTATGTGTGTGTGTGGAGAGTCAGCAGGTCGGGCCTTCGAAGGAGCAGCATGCGGCCCGACCCGGTATTCGGCGTGGCAGCCCCGACTTGCAAAGTCCACCAGCAGGACGGAGCCTTCAAAGGAGCATACCATTAAGGTACAGCGTGTGCTGGGGAGTGACCGTTGTGAAGAGGACAACTTGATTGGACGTCACCAAAATCCAGGTCGCTGATTGGAGCATGGGCAGATACAGCAGGAGCGACAAGGTTGGGGCACAGGAGTGACGCGTGATTGTGGAGCGACATGGTCAGGGCCCAGGAGAGGCATGAGTTCAGGGCCCAAAAGAGGCGAAGGCCCAGGGGCAGTGTCTTGTATGTAATTTTGGGATCACTAGCCACTAGATAGTGTCACTGTTGGAGGCCATTGGTTTGCATGCACGGGTGTGCAGCCCAAGTATAAAAGGCCAGCCATTTTGTATATTAGTCACTTTGGGCCTTAAAAAAACAGAGCCAAGGTCATACCTCTTAGAGTTAAACAGTACTTAGTCTAACAGTTATTGCATACACAACATTTGCAACAAGAAACTTTGCATGCAAAAATGAGCACAATTGGATTGTTGGAGCGATTCGTGGAAGGAGAAGATTGGGCAGACTTTGTGAACCGTTTGAGCCAGTTCTTCGTGGCCAACAAAATGGAGGAGGTCAGTGGCGTAGATCGGCACCGGGCGGTGTTCCTCATGGTTTGTGGTCCAAAAATTTATGGTCTGATAAAGAATCTACTCCTGCCTGTGAGTCCAACAGAGAAGACTTATGAAGAATTGTGTACACTGGTCCAGGACCACCTTAAGCCAGACGAAGGCATCATCATCTCGAGATTCAGATTTTACATACACGTTCGCTCAGAGGGCCAAAATGCAGCGGAATGCTATCTGTGTAAGTTCGAGGCTGTGTTGGCAGACATGCTGCGGGACTTCTTTTAATCGGCATCAACCACGAGGTGATCCTGCGTAAACTACTGGGGTGGAGATGTTGGATTTGAACAGGGCCATCCCGATCGCTCAGTCATGCATGACGACGGATAGAAGTCTAAAGCAGATAAATTGAAACTCGGCAAGTACTGTAAATATGACTGATTCGGCGTTCGGCAGAGCGGCACATGGCAGGGCCTACCTGACTGCGTACGTGAAACTTGTGGCTGCCCAAAGTCCACCAATGGGAATGCATCCGATTTCTCCGTGTTGGCTTTGTGGGTGAAATCACCGGTACCAGCAGTGCCGATTTAAGCAATATAGTTGCAAAGGCTGTCTGAGAGTGGGGCATCTCCAGCAGATGAGTAAGCGTGTGGTGCCACACTACATGGAGGATGATGGTCAGACTAGCGTGGATCCAGATACGCAATCTGAGATACCAGAGGAGCAAGTGTGTGGACTGTACTCATTCCTAACTAAGAGCAAACTGATAATGATCAACATGAAATTTAATGGGGTGCCGGTATTGATGGAACTGGACTTGGAGGTGAGTCAATCGATAATGAGCCAGAGGGCATTCGACAAGCTCTGGGATACTAAGGCTGTGAGGCCCAGGTTGAGTCCAGTCAATGCCAAGTTGTGTACATACACCAAAGAATTCATAATAGTGATTGGCAGTGCCACAATTAAAGTGTCGTATGACGGTGTGGTTCATGAGTTACCACTATGGATTGTCCCAGGCAATGGCCCAACGCTGTTCGGCAGGAACTGGCTTGAAAAAATCAAATGCGATTGGAACGACATCAAGGCGTTGTCGTTGGAGAAAGTTACATGTGCCCAAGTACTGAGCAAGTTCCCCTCGCTGTTCGAACCAGGCATCGGCAACTTCACGGGAGCCAAGGTGCAGATCCACGTGGACTCGGATGCAAGACCCGTCCATCATAAAGCTCGGGCAGTTCTGTATATGATGAGGGAGAAGGTCGAAATCAAACTGGACAGACTGTAGTGTGAAGGGATCATATCACCAGTTGTTCCTGTGCTGAAAAGTGATGGCACAGTCAGAATCAACTGGGTTTCAAAACAGGATCAGTACCTGTTACCGAAGGCTGATGACTTGTTTGCAATGCTAGCTGGGGGGAAGTCATTCACCAAACTGGACTTGACATCAGCCTACATGAGACAGGAGCTGGTCAAGACGTCGAAGAGACTTACGTGCATTAACACATAAAGGACTGTGTATTTATCACAGGTGCCCTTTTGGAATTCGCTCGGCTGCAGCAATATTTCAGAGGAACATGGAGATTCTACTGAAGTCCGTTCCCATAACTGCCATGTTCCAAGATGACATCTTGATCACAGGTCGTGATTCCGAAGAACATCTGAACAACCTGGAAGAGGTTCTACATCATCTGGACAAAGTGGGACTCAGACTGAAGCACTCGAAGTACGTCTTCATGGCATCAGAGGTCGAGTTCCTGGGGAGGAAAATTGCTGCTGACGGCATCAGGCCCACGGACGCGAAAACCAAGACCATCAAGAATGCACCCAAGCCGCAGAATGTGACGGAGCTGCGTTCGTTCCTTGGTCTACTCAACTAATTCGGTAACTTCCTACCTAAATTGAGCACCTTATTAGAGCCACTGCACATGCTGCTAAGAAAAGGCAACAACTGGGTGTGGGGTGCGTCTTAAGACAGAGCTTTTGAGAAAGCCACTGGTACATTATGACCCATGTAAAGGTTTATTATTGGCCTGTGATGCTTCTTCATATGGAATTGGTTGCGAACTCCAACAAGCTAATTAATCGGGTAAACTTCAACTAGTCGCATATGCTTCAAAAAGTTTGTCTAAAACAGAAAGAGCCTGCAGCATGGTAGAGAAAGAAGCACTAGCCTGTGTGTATGGGGTTAAAAAGATGCATCAGTACCTGTTTGGTCTTCGGTTTGACCTGGAAACAGATCACAAACCGCTAATTTCACTGTTCTCTGAAAACAAAGGTATCAATACCAATGCTTCATCCCGCTTCCAGAGGTGGGCGCTGACATTATCCGCTCATGATTATGTCATTCACCATAGACCTGGCACCGAGAATTGTGCCGATGCTTTTGAGCCGTCTGCTGTTGCCCACACCAGAGGTGGAAATGCCACAACCGGCGGACCTATTGTTAGTTATCGATGCTTTTGAGAGTGAAGGAAACCCTGTCACGGCTCAACAAGTTAAGACCTGGACCAGCCAGAACCCAATGTTATCAGTGGTGAAGAGTTGCATCCTCAAAGGTGATTGGTCTGCCATACCCAAGCAAATGTGCGAGGAGACCAAAACTTATATTCATCGCAAAGACGAACTGTCTATTCAGTCGGATTGTATACTGTGGAGCAATCGTGATGTTATGCCCAAGAAAAGAAGAGAGAAATTTGGACGTGAGCTACATAGCACACATCCTGGCATTGTAATGATGAAAGCCATTGCCAGGTCTCATGTATGGTGGCCGGGAATTCACTCTGAGCTGGAATCATGTCTGCATCAGTGCAACACAGCATGCAGCTCAGCAAAGCACCAGCGGAATCGCCGCTGAGTCTGTGGTCGTGGCCGTCCAAACATGATCCACATAGACTTTGCAGGTTCTTTCCTGGGGAAGATGCTTTTAGTGTGGTGGATGTATATTCGAAGTGGATAGATTGTATAATCATGTCATTCAGCACATCCACAGCTACCATTGAGAATCTCAGTGTCATGTTCACGACACATGGTCTGCCTGACATCGTTGTTAGCGACAATGGGTCATGCTTCACCAGTCAGGAGTTTCAAGAGTTCATGAAATTCAATGGTATCAAACATGTAAGGTCAGCACCATTCAAACCTGCATCCAATGGGCAAGCAAAACATGCTGTCCAAATCATAACGCAGAGTATGAAGCGAGTAACCCAAGGGTCACTGCAGACCCACCTGTCATGCATACTGCTTAGTTACAGGACAAGACCACACATGCTTACCGGGGTCTCACCTGCTGAACTAATGATGAAGAGAGGTCTTAAGACCAAGTATCTCTTGTACACCTTGACTTGAATAATCATGTTGAATATAGAAGACAAAGTCAGCAAGGTATCACGATCGAGCAGCTGTGACACGTGATATTTCTGTAAATGATCCTGTATATGTTCTGAGTTATCTCAGCATCCCAAGTGGATTGCTGGTACTGTCATGGCCAAGGAGGGCAACAGAGTATTTATTGTCAAGCTCAAAAATGGGCAAACATGCAGAAAACATATGGATCAGACAAAGCTGCGGCACACAGACGAACCGGAACAGTCGGAGGAAGAGACAATCGACGACCAACCAACCTACCTCCAGTCATCAGAGGACTCGGTGGTCATTAGTGAATTGGGACTTTCAATCACTGACATGTTCAATGAAAATGGACTTTTAATCCCTGACATGGCCATTGCCACTCCCACCAGGTCAGTCACCCAGCCACCAGTCACAACAGACTCTGAAAACTCACCCAAGACTGAAGTTGAACTGAGACGGTCAACCCAGGAGCGTAAAACACCTGACCATCTCAATTTGTAAAAGACTGTGTTAATATCTCAGAGGGGGGTATTGTCATGTATGTACTTTTGGGATCACTAGCCACTAGATGGCATCACTGTTGGAGACCATTGGGCTGCACGCACGTGTGTGCAGCCCAAGTATAAAAGGCCAGCAATTTAGTATATTAGTCACTTTGGGCCTTAATAAAGCAGAGCCAAGGTCATACCTCTTGGAGTTAAACAGTACTCAGTCTAACAGTTATTGCGTACACAACAGATAGCATGGGCCAGCCCACACTGCGATATGTGTGCGCACTAGGTCCGTGCAGCAGAGCTGGTCTCCAGTCGTCTTGGTTAATGCTTGCCACTGGACCAAGACCTAGCTCTGTCAAGCCTGTGTGGTGGCTGGTGTGCAACAGCCACTACATACTAAAAAAATCCATGCACAGGCATCTTCCACCCTTCAAGATGTATTTCAGGACCTGGAATATTAGGTCCTTCATTGAAACACCTATGAACTCATCCCTTTTTGGTGTGGAAGCAAGTCATCCTCGGTACGAGGGCCCGCCAATGATGATGATGGATGGCAGTTTTCGACAGGCCCAGAGGAAGATCTACCAGGAGCTCATCTGATCTGAGACTGACCCAGGTAAGGTGACAGAATTAACATCAGTCTTTAGTCATTTAGACTTGACTTACAACACTGGACAAAAATTTACTGTAATACAAATGTCATCAAATTTTATCAATCAAAACGTTTTTTTTTACAGTGTCTGGAAATTTCCTTGCGAATCAGGTCCAAGCAACTCACTTACTTCTGACAGGCAGTAATTGGTTACCAGTGATGGCAAATCTGCTTGCCTACTGCTTGATGCTATTAGTGATGACCAACCAATTAGGATATGAAAATGCAAAGGGCCAGAAACAGCCTCCGCCAACAATAAAAAGACAGCAGGAGGAAGGGGCAACTGGGTGGCCTGGATTGGGCTGGCCTGGATTAGGCTGTCCTGGCCTGGATTGGGCCGGGCTGGCCTGGCCTGGATTAGGCTGGGCTGGGTTGGATTGGATTGGGCTGGACATCATTATTTTACCTCCCTTCAGTCTCTGTGCCTGTCTTTCACTCATTATTTCCCTAAAATGACCTGGCTGAGATCCAGAAGCCATTATGGATTTTTGTTTTGGAACTTTAGGGGCTTTTAGGGCCTGGCTCAGTGGGTAGCACTCTGGCTTCTGAGTCAGAAGGTTGTGGGTTCAAGTCCCACTTCAGAGACTTGGGCACAAAAATCTAGGCTGACACTCCAGTGCAGTGCTGAGGGAACGCTGTAGTGTCCGGAGGTGCCGTCTTTCGGATGAGATGTTGAACCGAGTCTCCGTCTGCTCTCTTAGGTGGATGTAAAAGATCCCATGGCATTATTACGAGGAAGTGCAGGATTGTTCTCCCTGATGTCCTGGCCAATATTTATCCCTCAATTAATATCATTAAAATAGGTTATCTGGTCATTATCACATTGCTGTTTGTGGGAGCTTGTTGTGTGCAAATTGGTTGCCGCGTTTCCTACATTGCAACAATGACTGCACTTCAAAAGTACTTCATTGTCTCTAAAGCACTTTGGGATATCTGCTGGTCATGATAGGTGCTATATAAATGCAAGTTTGTCTGTCTTTAGGGTTTTTTTTTTAAAAGAGTTTCCTGAATTCCAAAAAGGAACGAATGAGGGAATACGATTCAAAGTCCATGCCAAGATTGTTATGTAATGAAATGTTTTTAATCATTGAAAAATAGATAAATCGATTGTGCTCCAGCAACTGGATAATGTGTTTGCTTGTAACTAATCAAAGACTATTGGTCCTTATATGGTGACATACAGCAGCCACCCTGAAAAACGTTGGATATTTATGTTTTTCACAGTTCATTCCTGGTAAAGACAGCCACCTTACTGGAACAGTTTAATTTGGAAAGGTAAATTTCTACTCCAATTGACTTGTGGTTGTTTTCTTTGAGGCACCCAGCTGTCTCTAAGGTTATCACTTGCGTGAGAGTTTGAACAAGCCTGGTCAAGGAATTACTTCACTTTAATCGAATGTAATAGGAAGTGCTCATTACAACATTTCCTCCATATGCCCCATTGCTTATTTCAGCTTGGACTTCAGCAATTGCATAATTCAGAAAAAGTAACGCTCTACCATCAAGTCAGGCTCATCCAAACAATCATTCTTCTCCGTGCCCTTTTCTTCCACCCTTTCTCTCCTGAGGCAGTTACTTAAGCTGCGATAAGATTCAACTATACCTCTAGTAACTTTACCCGAATGAAGTTTCTTCACCCATTAGCCCATTCAACCATGCTGGGTGGACAGGTCAGAGCTGGGCCCAGTCGCGTCCTCATCTGTCATCCACACTTTCCAGCAGGGATCAGCGGACACTGATCGAAATGTTGGGACGATTTTTCCCAACCTCCAATGCTCCAGGGCACTAAGCCAACTGGAGTGCCCTCACCAACAACCTGGCTGAGTCTGGCGGACTCAGCGCGTACCAAGGATTGACAGTGGGACGTGCCCTTATGGTTCAGTGACATACCATGCTGGCCATTTAATCGGTGTCTTCAGACAAATGTTAGGGGGCATTTCAATGTGAAATTAAGCTCAGCGTTTACGCACTTATTGACGGTCCGAGTTGCATACTGAAGTTTTGCGGCGTGGGAGAGGAAAGAAGAAAAATTGGTGCAGTTGCATATTTCTCTGCAGCAACCGTTTTTCCTGTAGGCTCATATTCCTGTGCATCGCTGAAGTGCAGAGACGTCTGTGAGTCACCAACTGAGCTGAAGGAGGATGTGTGTAGGCAAGAAGCATTGATGTGGAAAATCAGGGGAAAATGTGAAGTGAAACAGTATAAATTCTAAAAGGGACCAAAGTAAAGAGGGGTGGATAGTGGGTTGAACAAGAGACATTAAGATAGCAGATAACCTAGATGGGGGAATAACAATTCGAATGATTAGAAATTATATCATCATGATGCTGAACAAAAGATAACACATAGGTAACAGATAGCCTAGATTATATGCCGAGAGTCACCACTGCTATGTTTCCTTTTTTAGGTGCTGTAGTTAATTGCTAATACCAAAATGTTATTTTACTGAGATTAACTAATTGACAACACACGGCAGATTAATAAACAAATCAGTAAGGAAATTCTGCAAAAGGGGAGGTGTAACAGGTCAAGGAAGGAGTAAGACAGAGGGGATGATTAAAGAGAACCTGCAGTGGGCTGAGGGAGTGAAAGTACAACAAAAAGAGAGGCTGGTGCAGGGAATGATGTTTTAGGTAATGGACTAAGAGCAAGTTGTGCCTATCTTTTCTGATTTACGTTATGGTAGAAATATGCTGTGGTACTGATTATGTATAACTGATGATTCAACAGGCATTAATCAGCAATTGCATTAAGTCAAATAATTGCAGCCTTTCAGAATCTGATTATGATCATTCTGCTTTCCTGGACATCATTACTCATTTTCATTTGCATTAATCTCTGTCTGTAATCGCGTTGACATCAATTATTGTACTGTCACATTACCAGATATTGCTGCATTTTGAATCTTAATAAAAACAATGGTGTTGTTTACTGCTCTGTGTTTCTATTGCACTGATGGAAACTGTATATTTGTAAGGAAAAATGTTAAAGACATGAGAGGTCGTTGATCAGAAGACTGCTATTGAGCGGCTATTGAGAGTATAACTGGTACAGCTCCCTCACGAGAGGTTGACTGCATCTCTTCGAATTGTAGTGATCAGTAACTAAACCTCTTGTGGCGGAATTTCCCCAAGATGGGCAAAGTGATGTTGCACATTGGTGAAATCTGCTGACTGAAGCAGTATTACTTTTTCACCCTGGTTGATTGCCACGTTAATCATTCTCGCACTTAGGTGCCCTACTTTACAACAGTGACGACACTTCAAAAAGTACTTAATTGGCCACAAAGTGCTTTGAGAAGTCCCGAGGTCGTGAAAAATGCTATAAATGCGCAGGTTCTTTCTTTCCTTAGAATGGGTGAGAGCTTAATAGTTAGTGGTCAACTTCATGTAAAAGGCATTATAATAAATCCTTGAATGAATTCTCTATGTTCATGCAAAGCCCTCCACCTGCTCATATTGGGTGGCCATTAAAGACCAGTCACATAATTCTTTCAGGGAGTGTGTAGAAGTGTTTCCTAATTTCACTCCTGGCTCTAATTTTTAGACTATGACCCCTAGTCCTTGAATCCCCAACCAGCGGAAATGGTTTCTCTCTATTCCCCATAATATCTTGAAAATGTCGACCAGGGGAATACAACACTGATCTGTGTAATCTCTCCTTATAACTTAACCCTTAGAGTCCAGGTATCATTCTGGTAAACCTACACTGCACTCCCTCCAAGATCAATATATCTATCCTAAGGTGTAGTGCCCAGGGCTGCTCACAGTACTCCAGGTGTGGTCTAACTTCTACCCTCTTGTATTCTAGTTCTCTAGCACTCCACTAGCCTTTTTGATTACTTTCTGTACCTGTTCATTACAGTTTAATGATCTATGTACTTGAACCCCCAAGTCTCTTTGGATCTCCAATGTTTTTAGCTTTTCGCCATTTAAAAAGTACCCTGTTCTATCCCATTTAGCTCACATTTACCTACATTGAAATCCATTTGCCACAGTTTTGCCCATTCACGATTGATATCCTTTTGTAAATGTTAGCCTACACTGCCTACAAAGCCACCTATCCTTGTGTCATCGACAAATTTGGATATATGACATTCTATGCCATCATCTAAGTCATTAATAAATACTGTGAATAGTTGAGGCCCCAACACAGATCCATGCAGGACATCACTAGTCACATCCTGCCAATTTGAGTATTTATCCATTATCCCTCCTGCCTGTCTCCTGCTGCTCAGCCAAATTCCGAACCAGGTCAATAATTTGCCCTTAATTCTGTGGGCGTCTACCTTAGTTAACAGAGTCTTATGTGGGACTTTTTCAAATGCCTTCTGGAAGTCCATATAAATAACATCCACAGACATTCCCCTGTCCACTGCTTTAGTCACTTCCTCAAAAAATTCAATCAGCTTTGGCAAGCATGACCTACCTTTCACAAATTCATGCTGGCTCTCTCTGATCAACTGAATTTTTTTTAAGTTTTCTATCACCCGATCCTTAATTATAGACTCTAGTAATTTTCTGACAACAGATGTGAGGCTAATTGGTTTACAATGCCTTGGTATCCCTCTCTTGCCATTCTTAAATAGTGGAGTGACTTGTGCAATTTGCCATTCTAAAGGAATAGTTCCTGAATCGAGAGAACTTTGGAAGATTATAGTTTGGGCATCTGCAATGTGCTCACCTACTTCCTTTAATATCCTGGGATGGAAACCGTCTGGTCCTGGGGATTTGTCACTCTTTAGCGTCATTATTTTCTTCATTACTGTTATTACCAAGAAATTGATAAAGAAAGGGAAAATACAATATCAGAGTAAAATAGAGAGAGACAAAGAAACAGACTGTAAAAGCTTTTATAGATATGTAAAAAGCAAAAGTAAACGTGGGTCCCTTAAAGGCTGAGACAGGAGAAATTATAATGTGGAATAAGGACATGCAGAGAAATTAATCAAATACTTTGGGCCCGAGCTTGGTCAAAGCTAAGGCCCACCAAGTGTCACCCAAAGGACCGTCGAGAGACCTGACGGTACTTTGGCAGGGAGATTCCTCAAATAGATCTGCAAAGACCGCCCGTCGGCAAAAAAATTACACGCCCTGAATGTGGGAAGCAACAGGGAGGAGCTCCCAATCTTGGCGGCAAATGCAATCCTCGCCAAAGTACCACCGAGGATTGAATTGGCCCAAAGAGGGGGGAACACAAAAAAATGAAAATTTACACACAAAAAAATCCACTGAAGAATCTTCAGGGGACCGAATCCACCTGAATCGCTGTGTAAAAAAAATGTACTCACTCTTTTTTGCAGGTCCTCATACTTACCGTTCGGGTTAGACCTTCCTCCACGCGGCGGTCCTTCCCCCTGCTGCTGCCGACTTCCGCCCGGACCAAACTGGCAGCTCGGCAGGCGGGAGGACACTTACGCGCCTTGCGCGCTAGCGTATATCAGCGGGCAGTTCCCAGCGGTCCTCCCCTCCTGCCGGCCGGGGGCCTCCACGAAACTGGCACCAAGGGAAGACCCCCCAAAAAACTCGGTAGCAGTCGATGGCAGCAGGCAGTGAGTGCACCAATTTCGGGGCCATTGTGTCTGTCTTCACGGAAGAAGACGCAAAAAACCTCCTGGAAATAATGGAGAACCAAGGGTCTAGCAAGAATGAGGAACTGAAAGAAATTAGTATTAGTAAGAAAATAGTACTGGAGAAATTAATGGAACTGAAAGCCGATAAATCCCCTGGACCGGATGGTCGACATCCTCGGGATTTAAAAGAGTTGGCTATAGAGCAAGTGGATACATTGGTTGTCATCTTCCAAAATTACATAGATTCTAGAACGGTTCCCACAGATTGGAAGGTAGCAAATGTAAACCCACTATTTAAGAAAGGAGGGAGAGAGAAATCGGGGAACTACAGGCCAGTAAGCCTGACATCAATAGTAGGGAAAATGCTAGAATAGAAACATAGAAAATAGGTGCAGGAGTAGGCCATTTGGCCCTTCGAGCCTGCACCGCCATTCAATAAGATCATGACTGATCATTCCCTCAGTACCCCTTTCCTGTTTTCTCTCCATACCCCTTGATCCCCTTAGCCATAAGGGCCATATCTAACTCCCTCTTGAATAAATCCAATGAATAAGCCCTCTGCGACAGGGAATTCCATAGGTTAACAACTCTCTGAGTGAAGAAGTTTCTCCTCATCTCAGTCGTAAATGGCCTAACCCTTAACCGAAGACTATGTCCCCTGGTTCTGGTCTTCCCCAACATTGGGAACATTCTTCCCGCATCTAACCTGTCCAGTCCTGTCAGAATCTTATACGTTTCTATGAGATCCTCTCTCATCCTTCTAAACTCCAGTGAATAAAGGCCCAGTTGATCCAGTCGCTCCTCATATGACAGTCTTGCCATCCCGGGAATCAGTCTGGTGAACCTGCGCAGCACTCCCTCAATAGCAAGAATGTCCTTCCTCAGATTAGGAGACCAAAACTGAACACAATATTCCAGGTGAGGCCTCACTAAGGCCCTGTACAACTGCAGTAAGACCTCCCTGCTCCTATATTCAAATCCCCTAGCTATGAAGACCAACATACCATTTGCCTTCTTCACCGCCTGCTGTACCTGCATGCCCACTTTCAGTGACTGATGAACCATGACACCCAGATCTCGTTGCACCTCCCCTTTTCCTAATCTGCCGCCATTCAGATAATATTCTGCCTTCGTGTTTTTGCCCCCAAAATGGATAACCTCACATTTATCCACATTATACTGCATCTGCCATGCATTTGCCCATTCACCTAACATGTGCAAGTCACCCTGCAGCCTCTTAGCGTCCTCCTCACAGCTCACACCGCCACCCAGTTTAGTGTCATCCGCAAACTTGGAGATATTACATTCAATTCCTTCATCTAAATCGTTAATGTATATTGTAAAGAGCTGGGGTCCCAGCACTGAGCCCTGCGTTACTCCACTAGTCACTGCCTGCCATTCTGAAAAGGACCCGTTTATCCCGACTCTCTGCTTCCTGTCTGCCAAACCAGTTCTCTATCCACATCAGTACATTACCCCCAATACCATATGCTTTGATTTTGCACACCAATCTCTTGTGCGGGACCTTGTCAAAAGCCTTTTGAAAGTCCAAATACACCACATCCACTGGTTCTCCCTTGTCCACTCTGCTAGTTACATCCTCAAAAAATTCCAGAAGATTCGTCAAGCATGATTTCCCTTTCATAAATCCACGCTGACTTGGTCCAGTCCTGTCACTGCTTTCCAAATGTGCTGCTATTTCATCCTTAATGATTGATTCCAACATTTTCCCCACTACTGATGTCAGGCTAACCATTCTATAATTACCCGTTTTCTCTCTCCCTCCTTTTTTAAAAAGTGGTGTTACATTAGTTACTCTCCAGTCTGTAGGAACTGATCCAGAGTCGATAGATTGTTGGAAAATGATCACCAATGCATCCACTATTTCTAGGGCCACTTTCTTAAGGACTCTGGGATGCAGACTATCAGGTCCCAGGGATTTATCGGCCTTTAATCCCATCAATTTCTCTAACACAATTTCCCACCAAATAAGGATATTGTCATGTATGCAACTTTCATACAACTGTAACCTTCATGTAACTGTAACCTTCATGCAACCACATTGTACACTGTATATATTTCTGGGAAATGCACACCTTGACCACAGGGGGTGAACTTGTGGGAGACACTCCTCACCTGGGCACTCAGGTATTTAAAGGGAGGTCCCACGCAGGGTCATCACTTTTTGGTCCTGGGAATAAAGAGAGGTCACGCAGTGACCATGTCTGCAATACATGCCTTGTGTGATTCAGTAGCAAGGTGCAGGGACACCACATTTGGCGATGAGAAACGGGAATCACCGAACCACGAGGATGGCCACCGGTAGCACAGGGAAAAGTTACTGTGTGGGTGAGGACTGGGATGACTTAATTGAGAGACTCCAGCAGAGTTTCGTCACGAAGGACTGGCTGGGAGCGGCAGCGGCTGACAAGTGGAGGGCGCATCTACTGACCAGCTGCGGACCAAAGACGTATGCGCTGAGGAAAGACCTGCTCGCACCCCAGAAGCTGGCGGACAAGTCCTTTTGAAGAGCTCAGCCAGCTGATCAGTGAGCATGTCAAGCCGGTGAGTAGCATACACATGGCCCGGCACCACTTCTACACACACCGGCGTCGGGAGGGACAAAACATCTCGGACTTCGTTGCGAACCTGCGGCGCTTGGCCAGTCTCTGTAAGTTCACAGACGCCTGCAGGGGGGGGATGTTAAGGGATTTCTTCATTGAGGGCATTAGTCATGCCGGGATTTTCAGGAAGCTCATAGAGACGAAGGACTTGACTTTAGAAAGGGCGGCATTGATAGCTCAGACCTTCATGACAGGGGAAGAGGAGACCAAGCTAATTTACACACGCAGTTCTGGTTCCAACATGGCGATGGACCAGGTAGTTAACATTGTGAATGCAGCTCAGGACCCCGCAGGCAAGCAAGGACATTTTGAAACCGGCCAGGCAGCAACAGACGTTAGGGTGGGCCCGCAACAGGGACAATGGAAAGGGGATCGGCAATTCACGCCATCTCGAGGAACAATGCGTCCCATGATGGGACCATTGACACCCACCATCAGAGCGCTTAGAAACAACCAAAGGGACAATCAGAGAGGAATGCCTGGTAACAGTCCTTTTGTTAACAACAATCTCAGCTCATGCTGGAGGTGCGGGGGTAGACACACTGTGAAAAGCTGCAGGTTCCAGCAATTTATCTGTAGGAATTGCAACATCAGTGGACACTTGGCCAGAATGTGCAGAAAAGCTGTAGCGAGGCTAATCTATGAGACAGAGGAACCAGGCAAGGGGTCTGCACTGCATGATGATGCTTGGGGCAAAGTCATGGATGCTGAAGTTCAGCGGGTTCATGTGGACCAAAATGCCACCCATGATGATGAAAGTTTTATTGAATGGCATCCCGGTGCACAAGGAGCTGGACACAGGAACCAGCCAGTCCCTTATGAGCGCCCAACAATTTGAGAGACGATGGCCACACAGGGCTAGCAGGCCAAAACTGGAACGCATTGACACGCAGCTACGGACGTACACCAAAGAGATCATCCCAGTGCAGTGCAAACTTGGTGGTAACACATAATGGGTCAGAGAACCAGCTGCCACTCTGGATTGTCCCGGAAAACGGCCCCGCACTTTTGGGGAGGAGCTGACTAGTCGAGATGAACTTGAAATGGAGGGATGTGCATGCCATTTCATCTGTGGTCCTACAGAAATTCGGGGCACTGTTTCAACCCGGTGTCGGGACTTTCAAGAGCACCAAAGTAGTGATACGCATCACCCCAGACACCAGACCAGTGCACCACAAAGCCAGAGTGGTGCTGTATGTGATGCGTGAGAAAATTGAAAGTGAATTGGACAGGCTGCTCAGAGAGGGCATAATCTCGGCAGTTGAATTCAGTGACTGGGCAAGTCCCATTGTTCCTGTTCTCAAAGCGGATGGCTCTGTCAGGATTTGTGGCGACTACAAGGCCACCATCAACCGAGTGACACTGCAGGACCAATAACCGCTTCCAAGAGCGGAGGACCTTTTTGCCATGCTGGCCTGTGGCAATCTGTTCACCAAGTTGGACCTCACTTCGGCCTACATGACTCAGGAACTGGCTATAGAATCCAAGCTTCTGACCACCATCACGACGCACAAGGGGCTATTTATCTACAACAGGTGTCCGTTTGGCATTCGTTCGGTGGCTGCTATCTTTCAGAGGAACATAGAAAGCTTGCTTAAATCCATCCCTGGAATGATCGCATTCCAAGATGACATCCTAATAATGAGTCGAGACACCGAGGAACACCTCCAAAACCTGGGGGAGGTGCTACGCCGACTGGACCGGGTAGGCTTGGGGTTGAAAAAGCCCAAGTGTATGTTTTTGGCCCCAGAGGTTGAGATTTTGGGCAGGAGAGTTACCGCAGACGGAATCCGGCTCACCAAAGCTAAAACGGAGGCGATCCGCCGGATGCCCAGGCCCGGCAACTCATCGAAGTTGCGATCATTCTTGGGACTTTTGAACTATTTCGAGAACTTTCTGCCGAACTTAAGCACATTGTTGGAGCCGTTATACGTGCTCTTGCGTAAAGGTTATGAATGGTTTTGGGGGGGCGGTCAAGAACAGGCTTTCAATAGAGCGCGGAACGTCCTTTGTTCTAACAAGCTGTTGACCTTGTACGACCCCTGTAAAAAACTGGTTTTAACGTGTGATGCATCATCCTATGGGGTTGGGTGCGTGTTGCAGCAGAGTAATGATGATGGCCGACTCCAACCGGTGGCTTATGCCTCCAGGTCGCTCTCCCAGGCAGAGCGTGGATACGGCATGGTCGAAAAGGAAACACTCGCTTGTGTTTACAGTGTGAAAAAGATGCACCAGTAACTTTTCGGTAGGTGGTTCGAGCTAGTAACGGACCACAAGCTGTTAACATCCCTGTTGTCCGACAGCAAGGCTGTCAATGCCAATGCGTCAGCTCGCATACAGCGATGGGCTCTCACGCTGGCTGCGTATGACTACACCATATGGCACCGGCCAGGCACCGAGAATTGCGTGTCTGAGCTGAGGGGGCGCGGAGCAAAGCGCTGAGATGGTCATGGCCATTGAGGCTTTTGACGCCGCAGGCTCCACTATCACAGCCCGCCAGATCAGAATCTGGACCAACAGAGACCCCCTCCTGTCCATGATAAAGAAATGTGTTCTGACTGGGGATTGGGTGCCCGCACACGGGGCATGCCCCGAGGAGATCAGACCGTTCCACAGACGGGTGGATGAGCTCTCCATCCAAACCAACTGCCTGTTATGGGGCAGTCGGATAGTCATGCCCCAGAAAGGAAGGAAAGCATTCATCAGGGAACTCCACAGCGAGCACCCTGGCATCGTGCTAATGAAGGCCATTGCCCGGTCACATGTATGGTGGCCGGGAATTGACTCAGACCTGGAACACTGGGTTCGCAGGTGCACGACGTGTGCCCAGCTGGGCAATGCCCCCAGGGAGGCCCCCCTCAGTCCGTGGCCCTGGCCCACCAGGCCATGGTCACGCATTCACGTAGACTACGCGGGCCCGTTCATGGGAAAAATGTTCCTGATCGTTGTCGATGCATACTCGAAATGGATCGAGTGCATCATATTAAACTCGTGCACGACATCCATCACAGTGGAGAGTCTGCACATGATTTTCTTAACCCATGGCTTGCCGGACATTCTGGTCAGCGACAATGGCCCGTGCTTCACCAGCCATGAATTCCAGGAGTTTATGTCGGGTAATGGCATCAAACATGTCCGGACAGCGCCGTTCAAGCCGGCTTTCAATGGCCAGGCGGAACGTGCAGTCCAAGTCATAAAACAGGGCATGCTCCGTATCCAAGGACCCTCCCTTCAACACCGCCTATCGCGCCTCCTGCTGGCCTACAGGTCCCACCCGCATTCGCTCACGGGAGTCCCGCCAGCGGAACTACTCATGAAACCCACGCTTAAAACGCGGCTGTCCCTCATTCATCCAGCCCTGGCAGACATTGTTGAGGGCAAGCGCCAGTCCCAAATCGAGTTCCACAATCGAAACTCAAGGGGGAGGTGTATAGAAATTGATGAGCCGGTATTTGTTCTTAACCATGCTTTGGGACCCAAGTGGCTTGAGGGCACCGTAATTGGCAAAGAAGGGAATAGGGTCATAGTGGTCAGACTAAACAATGGGCAGATATGTCGCAAACACTTGGACCAAGTAAAGAAAAGGTTCAGCATAGACACTGAGGAACCTGAGGAAGAGCATGAGATGTTACCCACACCACTGCCAGTGGACGAGCAACAAGAACATTCACCAACAGTCCCTGCGGCCAGCCCGGAGGGGCCGGAATCACCTCAGGTGACAGAGACGCATGCCAAGGCTCAGCCACCTGAGCCCCAACTGCGGCGCTCCACGAGAGAGCGTCGACCACCTGAAAGACTTAACCTTTGACACAAAAAGGCATGAGGGGGGAGGTGATGTCATGTATGCAACCTTCATACAACTGTAACCTTCATGTAACTATAACCTTCATGCAACCACACTGTACACTGTATATATGTCCGTGAATTGCACACCTTGACCACAGGGGGTGAACTTGTGGTAGACACTCCTCACCTGGGCACTCAGGTATTTAAAGGGAGGTCCCACGCAGGGTCATCACTTCTTGGTCCTGGGAATAAAGAGAGGTCATGCAGTGACCGTGTCTGCAGTACATGCCTCGTGTGATTCAGTAGCAAGGTGCAGGGACACCACAGATATCCTTTAGTTCCTCCTTCTCACTAGACCCACTGACCCCTAGTACATTCGGAAGGTTATTTGTGGCTTCCTTCGTGAAGACAGAACCGAAGTATTTGTTCAATTGGTCTGCCATTTCTTTGTTCGCCATTATAAATTCACCAGAATCCGACTGCAAGGGACCTACGTTTGTCTACACTAATCTTTTTCTCTTCACATATTTATAGAAGCTTTTGCAGTCAGTTTTTATGTTCCCTGCAAGCTTCCTCTGGTACTCTATTTTCCCCCTCTTAATTAAACCCTTAGTACTCCTCTGTTGAATTCTAAATGTCTCCCAGTCCTCAGGTTTCTTGCTTTTTCTAGCCAATTTATATCCCTCTTCCTTGGTTTTAACACTATCCTTAATTTCCCTTGTTAGCCACGGTTGAGCTACCTTCCCCGTTTTATTTTTACCCCAGACAGGGTACAATTGCTGAAGTTCATCCATGTAATCTTTAAATGTTTGCCATTGCTTATCCACCGTCAATCCTTTGCCAGTCTATTCTAGCCAATTCACGCCTCATACCGTCGAAGTTACCTTTCCTTAAGTTCAGGACCCTAGTTTCCAAATTAACTGTGTCACTCTCCATCTTAATAAAGAATTCTACCATATTATGGTCATTCTTCCCCAAAGGGCCTCGCACAACAAGATTGCTAATTAGTCCCTTCTCATTACACATCACCCAGTCTAGGATGGCCAGCTCTCTAGTTGGTTCCTCGACATATTGGTCGAGAAAACCATCCCTAATACACTCCAGGAAATCCTCCTCCACCGCATTGCTACCAGTTTGGTTAGTCCAATCAATATGTAGATTAAAGTCGCCCATGATAACTGCTTTACCTTTATTGCACACATCCCTTATTTCTTGTTTGATGCTGTCCCCAACCTCACTACTACTGTTGGGTGGTCTGTACACAACTCCCACTAACGTTTTCTGCCCTTTGGAATTCCGCAGCTCCACTCTAACCGATTCCACATCATCCAGGCTAATGTCCCTCCTTACTATTGCATTAATTTCCTCTTTAACCAGCAACGCCACCACTCCTCCTTTTCCTCTCTGCCTATCCTTCCTAAATGTTGAATCTATTATTAAGGATGTGGTAACAGGGCACATAGGAAATAATGGGGGGTGGGGGGGAAATTGCGGTCGGAGGCTACCTTCGTACGAATGCCTCCGACCCGAAAAAAATCTACAAAAGCCCCCAGGAGGACTGTAGGATCCTGGTTGGAGGCCTAGATTCATTGCGCAGTGAATGGGAAGATGTCTTTCAGGTATGTACGTACATGCTGGAGTCATGTGGGCCTGGACCACCAATCACTATGCAGTATTCTCATTGATAAAAATGGGAACTCCGTTTGGACAGATTCCCATTACTATCAATGAGAATAACCCTCTAAAACACCAAAACACAGCATAATAAATAAGTCAAACCTCTCACATATTTAAAATTAATTGCAATTAAATATAATTAACTGTTTTAGAAAAAAACATTTTTGTAATTGTTTTAATGTGTTTTAATGTGGTTAAAAAATTTTTACCTTAATGGACAGGGTTTTTAATATAAAAATGAGTGTTGAAATTTAATTTTTATATGTTTTAAAAGTGTTATGCTGGTAAAAGTAGGCTATGCTAGGACATTCTTGCTATTGAGGGAGTGCAGCGAAGGTTCACCAGACTGATTCCCGGGATGGCGGGACTGACCTATCAAGAAAGACTGGATCAACTGGGCTTGTATTCACTGGAGTTCAGAAGAATGAGAGGGGACCTCATAGAAACATTTAAAATTCTGACGGGGTTAGACAGGTTAGATGCAGGAAGAATGTTCCCAATGTTGGGGAAGTCCAGAACCAGGGGACACAGTCTAAGGATAAGGGGGAAGCCATTTAGGACCGAGATGAGGAGGAATTTCTTCACCCAGAGAGTGGTGAACCTGTGGAATTCTCTACCACAGAAAGTTGTTGAGGCCAATTCACTAAATATATTCAAAAAGGAGTTAGATGAGGTCCTTACTACTAGGGGGATCAAGGGGTATGGCGAGAAAGCAGGAATGGGGTACTGAAGTTGAATGTTCAGCCATGAACTCATTGAATGGCGGTGCAAGCTAGAAGGGCCGAATGGCCTACTCCTGCACCTATTTTCTATGTTTCTATGTTTCTATGCTCCTGCTTTTACCAGGCATAAAAGTTTGAAGGACATTTGTTGGGCATGAGTTGGGCAAATAGCTCAATCTCTCCCGCGTGGATGTTCTTCTCCCGGGGATGCAGAGGATCTGTACAGAGAAATCTTGACAGATTGGAAAAGCCAATGTTTGGCGCATGTGCATCGCGCCCAGAAAACAGGCTTTTGCGAGGCCTCGCCGGGTCCGTGCACATGTCGTACAGCCCTGCGAGCCCGGAATTTTCAGCTCAATAATAGGATTGGGCCGAGTCAACATGGATTTATGAAAGGGAATTCATGTTTGACGAAACTGTTGGCGATTTTGACATTGAATAGATAAGGGGTAAACAGTGGATGCAGTGTATTTTGATTTTCAGAAGGATTTCGATAAGGTGTCACACAAGAGGTTATTAAACAAAATTAGGGCTCATGGGATTGGGGGTTATATACTAGCATGGATTGAGGATTGGTTATTGGACAGAAAACAGAGAGTAGGAATAAATGGGTCATTTTCGGGTTGGCAGGCTGCAACTAGTGGGGTGCCGCAAGGATCGGTGTTTGGGCCCCAGCTATGCACAATCTTTATCAATGATTTGGATGAAGGGACTGAATGTAATATATCCAAGTTTGCTGATGATACAAAGCTAGATGGGAACATAAGTTGTGATGAGGATGCAAAGAAGCTTCAAGGGGATATAGACAGGCTAAGTGAATGGGCAAGAATATGGCAAATGGAATATAATGTGGAGAAATGTGAAGTTATCCATTTTGGTAGGAAAAGTAGAAAAGCAGAGTATATTTTAAATGTTGAGAGATTGGGAAACATTGGTGTTCAGAGGGACCTGGGTGTCCTTGCACATTAATCACTGAACGTTACCATGCAGGTACAGCAAGGAATTAGGAAGGCAAATGGTATGTTGGCCTTTATTACAAGAGGATTCGAGTATCAGAGTAAAGACATCTTACTGCAATTATATAGGGCCCTGAGAGACCATACCTGGAGTATTGTGTACAGTTTTGATCTCCTTTTCTAAGGAAGGATATACTTGCCATTGAGGGAGTGCAACAAAGGTTCACCAGACTGATTCCCGGGATGGGAGGATTGTCCTTGTAGAAGAGATTGAGTAGACTATGCCTATATTCTGTAGAGTTTAGGGGATCTGATTGAAACACGCAAAGCTCTTACAGGGCTTGACAGGGCAAATGCAGGGAGAATGTTTCCCTTGGCTGGGGAGTCTGGAACCAGGCACCACAGTTTCAGAATAAGAGGTCGGTCATTTAGGACTGAGATGAGGTGAAACTTCTTCACTCAGAGGGTTGTGAATCTTTGAAATTCTCTACCCCAGAGGGCTGTGGAAGCTCAGTCATTAAGTATATTCAAGATCGATAGATTTTTGGATATTAAGGGAACCAAGCGATTATGGGGATAGTGTGGGAAAGTGGAGTTGAGGTAGAAGATCAGCCATGATCTTATTGAATGGCGGAACAGGCTCGAGGGGCCAAATGGCCTACTCCTGCTTCTATTTCTTATATTCTTATGTTTACTTACGCTCATTTTATTGAGTCCCTGTCCCTGATGCAATATTAGTTTCCTTGGGATTTCTGGCATGCTATCTTCTTCCTCTACTGTAAATACTGACACAAAGCAATTATTCAACATGTCCGCCATTTCCTTATCATTGACAATATCACCACTTTCAGTTTTTATGGGGCCCACAGTGCTCCTGACCACCCTCTTTTACCTAATATAATTTTTTTTAATTCTTTGTGTTGATTTTGATATCCCTTGCAAGTTTCTTTTCATACTCCTTTTTGCAGCTCTTACTATCTGTTTTGTGGCCCTTTACTGTTCTTTCTATCTTTCCCCTTGCCAGGATCTGTAATTTTTAAAACATTTTTACAAGTCTCTTCTTTTAATGTTATGCTGTCCCTCACCTCTTTAGTCTTCCATGACTGCTTTTTTTGGCAATTAGAACTCTTGCCCCTCAGGGGTATAAACTTATTCTGTATCACCTTAAATTATTTTTTGAACATCTCCCACTGATCTTCTGTGGTTTTACCCATTAACAGATTTGACCAGTTTACTATGGGCAGTCGGCCTTACCTAAGGGGCTGAAATAACCCTTTTTAATAGCACAGTTAGTGCCTCCAGAGGGCACTAATGGGGTGCAATGGCCTTTTTGTCCGGGGGAGGGCGTTGCCAGAGCCTCCGGGGAAATTGCCCCGGAGGTTTGAGGGACACTGTACAGGTAGCATCGTGCCCCACGATTAGTGCCCCGGGCCGGCGCGCAACAGGCGATGACATCATCGCAGTGTATGCCGCCCTGTCACCGCCCCGCGCTGACCCCTTTCCGTCCCGAGGGTGGATGTCAGTGCTAGCGTCGTGGTGCGTGAAACTGGCAGACATCCACCGCCGGGCGCCCCTTAAAGGGGAGGCCATTATCGCCCATTTTATTTTATCGGCTGACTCTTGGGGTGGTGCGACATTGCAGTCCTCGTGTCAACCGAGCCGCCATCATGCAGCCCGGCACACCTGGCCCAGTGGCAGCCACCAAAGGGCCTGCAGAGTGCGCATCGGCCCTCCCCTTTATCTGATGTTTTGTTTACTAGGACAAACACTTTGGCCCAGCACTTGCTGGAGTGGATGCCCCATATGTTAGACTTTTGCCTACACACTTCAGATCAAAAAAATTCTGTGCCATGAATTGCCGGAAATGTGCGCTGATAACGGCGCGGCCAGGGCAAGGGGGCATCTGCGACCTTGGTGAATGACGGGACCAATAGTTAATCTCCTTAACCAGTGAGATTTAAGGATAGAGAAAGAAACAGAGGAACAACAGAGAAGGAAATAAGGTGAATTACAAATCAGGTACAGAAAAGGAAATAAAGAGAGGGAAAAAAGGATTGATTTAAGAAACAGGGCGAAAAAAGTGACAGAATGGAAAAGTAAGAAAACAGAGTTAAATTTAAAGTTTACATTTTAATAACCTCTAAGAACAATTTACTACCTGTAGGAATGAGACTCCACAGTTTCAAATGTTTCCTTTCCATGCCAGAGAGGTTGGGTGGCATTATAGGAACATATATCACCTCATTAATAGGGTCCTTACACTATTAAGTACCACCCTTAACTTTCTGAGGTTAATTGTTAATCAATTCGCAAATACAGCAATTTCACGAAACTCACGAGGAGGTTAATGACAAGTGGTGCAAATCGTCCGGCAACTTGTGGCAATTCGTAACTCACACAGTATCTCTTTCTCGCTGCAGATTGGTGGGTTATTTACACACAACAACTTGTATTTATATAGCATCTCTAACATAGTAAAACATCCCAAGGCACTTTACAGGAGTGTTATAAAGGTAAAAAAGATAGTTTTATACCGAGCCAAATAAGAAGAAATTAGGGCAGATGACCAAATGCTGGGTCAAAGAGGTCGGTATTAAGGAGCGTCTTGATGGAGGAAAGAGAGGTAGAGAGGGGGTGAGGTTTAAAGAAAAAGAAAGACTTGGATTTATATAGTGCCTTTCATGACCATCGGATGTCTCAATGTCCTTTACAGCCAATGAAGTACTTTTGGAGTGTAGTCACTGTTGTAATGTAGGAAACTCTAATAACACTGTGCTCATTAAAGTCACTGTTATTTTCACAGCATATACTGGGCCTCTGTTTCCCAAAGGAAAAGGAACAGCAGAATGACAGGGCACCGCAATTCCTTCCCCAAACTCCAGGTTGCTACTGATAGCACCTGTGCGTTCATCTGAACCTCCAGCCACAATTCTATGACATTCATAAATCACGACAATCATCACTCCAGTAATGTCCAGGTTTCTATGAACAGAAGATCATGCGCGTAGGATTCATAATTTATGAAACAGATGTTGCAGCTGAAGCAGTTGTCAGGATTCTGCAATGCACAACTGCTTCACTTGTTTCTACTGCCAGAGTTTTCACAACGATGGGGAGTGCTTTCAGTGCTTCCCTGGCGCTTGACTTATTGGAGGAGGTGTGAAGGGAAACTGAGGGACTGCTCGAGATGTCAGGTGCCACCATAGGCATATTATTTGGATCAGCTGCTGTGCCACTCACTGTATCCACAGGCTTGTTTACCTGGCAATAACTGAAGAGGTTGAGATTCAGCAGGGAGCTCATTGCAGTGCTGAGGGAGGAGGAGGCATCTGCCAACATCAAAAATCCAATAAAGCGGTGTATCAAAACTATGAATAAGTACACATTAAATACTTCAAACGCATCAGCCACAGAGGGCTTAAACCATCTTGTCCACCCCCAATCTTACAGCCAGACCCACGGATAATGGAACAGAGACTCATAACCACAAGCGTGCAAGAGGCTATGCAATTTGCTTTACACCAGCTTACCGTTCGATCACATTGTGCAATAGGCTTGGTGCAGTTAGCAGTGCTGGAAACTTCAATCAGCTGCACAAACTGGCCAGTCAGCCTATTCCGCAGCTGCCAGTCACAGCTCCTTGAGTACCACTGTGTCTGATTGATCACTTCAATCAAAGACTAATTCATGGACCTTCCTTCCAGGACTCAGATTCATCAAATTATAAATCAAATATGAAATATATCCACAGCATAATTTACATTTATGAATTAATCATGATATTAGTAGACTCGACCTATATTTTCTAGAGCAGTGGTGCGCAAAATACGGCCCGCGGGCCCTATCCGGCACGCCAAGTAATTCTATCCAGCCCGCTGGTTCGGACATAAATGGAACGCGAGCCGGCAGCTCAAGCTGCACATTCGTCTATCCACTTTCATTTCTCATGGGTCAGAGACAGACCTGAACTGCAGCCAAGGAAAAACATAGTAATACTTCATTCAAATTAATAATTCGTAATTGTGATTCTCCCTGACCCAATCTTAAAAGCAATCCGGGCCCCAATGATTCTGGGCCACAATGGCAGACTTCCATACCCAGAATGCACTGCATACTAGAATATGCCCTATCCATTTTAGAGGGGGCGTCATGGCTGCTCATCTCCACAACTCTTGACTGAAGAAAGTGACCGGCGCTGCATCTTTCTTCTCCCGGTATCCAGAGTACGGCGGCAGGGGAGTTCTCATCTGGCACCAATTGGGATGGCAGTAATCTATGCAGAGGGGCATAAGGATGACTGAGGTGTGAAATTGATGCTGACACCGGCTCTAAAGAGGGTACAGTTCTATTTCACAGCACTGATTTACAGAGAACAGAAAATACCACAACATTTTCAACTTTTATCTTTGATTCATTTCTAAGCAATAACGAGTACATGTTGTGTACATAAGATATCATCTCACTAATATCTGAATTTATGTTTATGCAATGTTTATGTTTATGTAACGTTCCCTCTAATTATTTTCACGCACGGTCACTTTAAATTTGCTGCACGCCCGGCCACTATGCAGCCGCGCATGCGCAGGATCTCTTCCAACGGCAGGAGCCGGAGATCGGTCTGCATGGGATCGTGTGATTGGTGGAACATTGGTGGGCAGCTCTCAACAGCTCACTAAAACTTGTTCAGTGGTCCTCCAGCCCAAATAATTGCCCCCCCTGCTCTAGAGTTTAGAAGAATGAGAGGTGATCGCATTGATACATACAGAATTCTTACAGAGCTTAACAGGATAGATGCAGGGAGGATGCTTCCTCTGGCTGAGTGGTCTAGAATCAGAGGTCACAGTCTCAGAATAAGGGGTTGACCATTTAGGACTGAGATGAGGAGAAATTTCTTCTCTGAGAGGGTGGTGAATCTTTGAAATTCTCTACCCTAGAGGACTGTGGAGGCTCAGTCTTTGAGTATATTCAAGACAGAGATCTCATTGAATGGTGGAGCAGGCTCGAGGGGCCAAATGGCCTGCTCCTGCTCCTAATTCATATGTTCTTAGGTTTTTATTAACAATCAGCCAGCTATTTCTGCCCCTGATTTTCAGCAGGTGTAGGAGCTAAATTTTGAATTCTCCCCCTGATTTTCAGCAGCTGTCGGGGCTAAATTATTTTACAATGTATAATATATTATTTGTATTTATGAAATAAACATTTTTCTCATTATTTCCACATTCATTATCTATTTTCCTCAATAGTCATTTCATATTCAAAATATAGAGTACAGAGATCAGGTTGTGAGCTAGATTTATGTCCATGACCTACATGAACAGTAAGAGTTTTCACTCGATGTGTATCTGGCCAACGAACTACCATGATGCCTCATTATGCGACATTCCAAAGTGTCTGCATTTTTAGAAGGAAAAGGAACACTTGAAGGTTGAGGAAGATGGCCCTCAACAAACCAAGAGTACTCTCGGCATCCAATACTGATAACCCTGAAACACTTAATAGCAGAGGAGCATTTCAGCTTGACAAAAATAAATCATTTATATAGCGCCTTTCATGATCTCAGGACATCCCAAAGTGCTTTACAGTCAATGAAGCACTTTTGAAGTGTAGTTACTGTTGTAATGTAGGAAACATGGCAGTCAATTTGCGCATAGCACAGTCCCACAAACAGCAATGTGATAATGACCAGATAATCAGTTTTAGTGATGTTGGTTGAGGATTAAATATTGCTCACAGCCTCGGTTTAACACCTAATATCTGTTGTTTCACAGCGAGCATTCTCACCTACAAGCAAAGTATGCTGTCCAGCTTTAGCGGAATCGAAGAGTATGTGCAAAAGGGCAATAGTGGTGTACAATGCTTCAAGTGTCACCTAGACAGCGCAAGGGTTCCTAGCATAGGGTGGTGCCCCTTAAAAATTTGTGTAAATGTGAGGAGCACTTCTACCATCTACCATCTTTCTGATAGATAGAAAACGCTTCCCAGCCTTCAAAAAAATATTTTTGGGTTTGAAAGTGGAGTGGGCACGACTTCTGCCTGTCAGTCTGACCCCGCCCTGACCCCATTGCATCAGGGTTAAGGTCATCCACATAGAAGCAGCGTGCACTCACATCACTTTTACCGCTGGCTTGGATTCTGTCCAACAGGTGCAAGGAGTTTCTCAGCTGTGGCACCCTCCCAGGCCCAGAAATCGCGGGGCTCTTGGACTCATTGTTGCTTCTCATACATTGCTCCATTCACCACATCCATCACTCTTCAACTCCTTCCCTCTCAAGGTGGGCCTCTGATTTCCTTATCGAGAATGAAACTCTTAAACAGCCTATGGGGAAGTCCAGCGGCTCTTCAAGAGAATGAGCCTGGCCCATCATTGACTCCAATTACAGGTCCAGTTTTATCAGGGGCAGTGTTGTTGGGATGTTCAGGGGAGAAAGAAGATCCAATGTGCCAGCTGACAGTGATAAAAGTTGGACTTAACTTACTCTGGTTAATAGTATTAACAGAAATTTGAATATGATAATGGCTGAGAAGGTGGTTGTATTGTATCTCCGAGGCCCATAAGAAGAATTTAATTTCTAAATATCCCTTGATATCCAGGGGAGGTCAGTGTCCCCAGTGCTCATTTTCCTCATCATTTGATTTTCTTCTGAAGCCACAAATTGGGCACTGAGTACCCTCTGGTACCTCACCTTCATGGGAGAGCCCACACAGCAAATGTCTGTCAGTTGTTTGATTGGTGGGCCATTGGGAGACAGGATTATCACAGCCAAAGCCACTCCCACACATGCAATTCCCAGCAAGCTCACTGGATAGTGATCAGAAGTGGGAAACCCTGGCTGCTTTCATCGTCTCCATAGGCCATGGGTGTTGATACTAATTGTGAATTGCCCACTGAGATCAGCTAACTCCGAACCTGCCGCCCTCCTGGTCTGTCTAACTCCCTGGTGTGTAGTATCTTTTTCAGCTAAGCCATTGTAGAGATGAAATGCCAATGCTTATTTAACTGGCAGGGAAGTAAGCGACCTATGATCCCAAGTGGGAACACACCAAGTAATAGGAGCAATTTTATGGAACTTCAGTACCCTATAGACTCTGGATCAGTTCCTATGGATTGAAGGGTAGCTAATGTAACACCACTTTTTAAAAAAGGAGGGAGAGAGAAAACAGAGAATTATAGACTGGTAAGCCTGACATCGGTAGTGGGGAAAATGTTGGAATCAATTATTAAAGATGTAATAGCAGCGCATTTGGAAAGCAGTGACAGGATCGGTCCAAGTCAGCATGGATTTATGAAAGGGAAATCATGCTTGACAAATCTTCTAGAATTTTTTGAGGATGTAACTAGTAGAGTGGACAAGGGAGAACCAGTGGATGTGGTGTATTTGGACTTTCAAAAGGCTTTTGACAAGGTCCCACACAAGAGATTAGTGTGTAACATTAAAGCTCATGGTATTGAGGGTAATGTATTGACGTGGATAGAGAACTGGTTGGCAGACAAGAAGTAGAGAGTAGGAATAAACGAGTCCTTTTCAGAATGGCAGGCAGTGACTAGTGGGGTACTGCAAGGTTCAGTGCTGGGACCCCAGCTATTTACAATATACATGAACAATTTAGATGAAGGAATTGAATGTAATATCTCCAAGTTTGCAGATGACACTAATCTGGGTGGCAGTGTGAGCTGTGAGGAGGATGCTAAGAGGCTGCAGGGTGACTTGGACAGGTTAGGTGAGTGGGCAAATGCATGGCAGATGCAGTATAATGCAGATAAATGTGAGGTTATCCACTTTGGTGGCAAAAACAGGAAGGCAGAATATTATCTGAATGGCGGCAGATTAGGAAAAGAGGAGGTGCAATGAGACCTGGGTGTCATGGTACATCAGTCATTGAAAGTTGGCATGCTGGTACAGCAGGTGGTGAAGAAGGCAAATGGCATGTTGGCCTTCATAGCGAGAGGATTGGAGTATAGGAGCAGGGAGGTCTTATTGCAGTTGCACAGGGCCTTGGTGAGGCCACACCTTGAATATTGTGCACAGTTTTGGTCTCCTAATCTGAGAAAGGACATTCTTGCTATTGAGGGAGTGCAGCAAAGGTTCAACAGACTGATTCCCGGGGTGGCAGGACTGACATATGAAGAAAGACTGGATCGACTAGGCTTATATTCACTGGAATTTAGAAGAATGAGAGGGGATCTCAGAGAAACATATAAAATTCTGACGGGATTGGACAGGTTAGATGCAGGGAGAATGTTCCCGTTATTGGGAAAGTCCAGAACCAGGGGCCACAGTCTAAGGATAAGGGGTAAGCCATTTAGGGCTGAGACGAGGAGAAACTTCTTCACTCAGAGAGTTGTGAATCTGTGGTATTCTCTACCACAAAAAGTTGTTGAGACCAGTTCATTAGATATATTCAAAAGGGAGTTAGATGTGACCCTTACGGCTAAAGGGATCAAGGGCTATGGAGAGAAAGCAGGAATGGGGTAATGAAGTTGCATGATCAGCCATGATCATATTGAATGGTGGTGCAGGCTCGAAGGGCCGGATGGCCTACTCCTGCACCTATGTTCTATGTTTCTATGTTTCATCAGTCCCTAATGGCCACCTTGCCCCCCCCCCACCCCACGCCGCCCCCCCCCCACCACAACCCAAAGCATATATGTGTACACAATTATTCGCATAAATGTACCTATTTATAAAAATTTCAATGATGTATGTCAGGAAATGTGTACATTTAAATGCCTGTCACAAGCCCAAGACCTAAAACAAGATCTAAAGTAACTTGCAAATACTGTAACAACGTCTGCAATTGTAATTTAAAGCAGAAGTTTGTATTCCTGTAGAAAAACATAGACATTCATTATGGCCTTGATTTGAATGCTGTTTATCCCCATTCCAATTCCATCTTAATTTCCCATCGTTATCAACCTACTATGCTGTGCATGTCTGACTGCATTGGCTAGGAAACTTATATGTTTTATACTGTCTAACTTTCTGTAATTTATCTACCATAAGAGCCTTACGCTTCATTAAACTGACCATTCCTCTGAAGAAAAGGTGCTTGTATTTCATTACTCAGCTCTCTATCTGATATGAAACTCCTGCGCTTTCATTAACATTTTCCAGGGGAGAAAGATGACTCACGGCAGGATGTGACCTTAACACAGCTCCAGTGTAGGACCAAGCTCGCTGGCTTATCATATTTCCTGTGTTGTTCAGCAGCTCTGCAGATTAATTTTGGATGCTGATTAAGCTCTCTTCTTGTGGGATCATTAAAAAAACAAATTAGAAATTGTTTGAGATGAATCAGCATGAGAATACCCCTTTGATAATTTACATAATATAGCGCATCTGCCGTGAAGGTGCTCAAAGGTATGTTTGGATCAGGCTCGCACTTAAGCCCTGCTACTATTGTGCTTAGCACTATGCATCTCTTTTTTTGAAGGGGAAAAAAGAAAGACTTGCATTTATATAGCGCCTTTCATCACCACTGGATGTCTCAAAGTGCTTTACAGCCAATGAAGTACTTTTGTAGTGTAGTCACTGTTGTAATGTGGGAAACGAGGCAGCCAATTTATGCACAGCAAGCTCCCACAAGCAGCAATGCGATAATGACCAGATAATCTGTTTTTGTTATGTTTGATTGAGGGATAAAAATTGGCCAGGACACCGGGGATAACTCCCCTGCTCTTCTTTGAAATAGTGCCGTGGAAACTTTTACGTCCTCCTGAGAGAGCAGACGGGGCCTCGGTTTAACGTCTCGTCCAAAGACGTCACCTCCAACAGTGAAGCGCTTCATCAGCATTGCACTGGAGTGTCAACCTAGATTATGTGCTCAGGTCCCTAGAGTGGGACTTGAACCCATAATCTTCATGACTCAGAGGTGAGCATGCTACCCACTGAACCACAGCTGACACACTGTGGAGGTTCTTTGCTAGAATAATTCTAAAACAAATCCACTGCTCTCTTCCCATAGATTTGTGTCCTCCGGTGCTTCAAGTATTTATCCACTTTGGCCCTAAAACATGCAATGGCCGCTTAGTTTCAACTAATCCACATGACAAAACATTCCTTACGACAGCTCTCTCCGTAAAGGAATTTCCCTTAACCCTTCTCTTAATGGCTATTTTCATTTGGTGATCATTCAAAACTGATTCCCCAATCAAGGGAAATCTTTCCCTGTTCAGTCTATCAAAACCCATTATCATTTTAAAATGATTAAATCTCCCTCTCCACTTCAATGGAACTGGTCCCAGAATCTCAAGTCTCTCCTTATAACCCTGATGAATCTACACTGCATCTGCATGCTCTCTGTCATGTTTAAATTTATCATTTGCCCTTGTACTCATGCCCTCAGCTATAAAAACCCAAAATTCTATTGAATAATCTTTTATGCCATCAAGGTTAGATTTCTGAATTTATTTCAAATAAGTCTCTGCTGGTCATATTCAATCAATGAATCATCACACTTGTCTCTTTTGTCACATATCTAAAGATGAAACTAATGTCAGCTGATGTTGTCCATTTGTACTTTTTGGTATTTTTTTTCCTGCTGCGCAGATTCTCAATTGATGTAGATCCATCAGAGGGATTTAGAACTTTTCAATATTGACTTTAATATCTGTTTATAAGAAAGACTAAAAAAAATGGACTTGAAACCCTGGAGTACTTGGTAAAAGAGCAGAATTTAGTTAAAAATATGAACTGCAAATGAAGGATAACTCGTGTGCAGTCAATCACAAATGGGACATAATTGGGATCGATAGCCCACCGAGGAACAAATTGTTCTTATCGATACAAAGGCCTACGGAACCTGACTGAAATCAGAAGGCATGCTGGGAAGCTTGACCAAGTTCAAAAGGTATCATGTATATTATTGTTGCTTAGAGAAAGAGACTTGCTGTGCTGGCGAAGAGGTAAGCAGAGAATGCCAAGGTTAGGGAGAAGACAGGGACCTTAGAAACTACGAGACACTGTCCTAAACACCAGCAAGCTGTTCCTCCAGCAGCAAAAGGGAATAAAACAGTCATTATATAGTGATTTCTAGAAGACAGAAGAATCAGTTCTAAAAGTGTCAAAGAAGAATTAACCCCCTCAGTCACCCAGAAGGAGGATTTGATCAACCTCGATTGAGTTGTAATCCCAGATAAGGTTGTAAGCATCTTTATCTGTAAAACGGTCATCTCTTAATGTCAATAAAACCAATTATTTAGAAAAGTATTTAAGTCTCGGTTTTATTCTTGCCTCTCCTACTCTAAAGAGCGAAAAACAAAATCTTACAGATCGCTAGGTTTAAACAGGGCTAGAAAGGGTAAAATGTAAAATGAAATGTTTTTAAACTACATAACATAACATAAGAACATAAGAAATAGGAGCAGGATTAGGCCTTTCAGCCCATCAAGCCTGCTCTGCCATTCAATAAGATCATGGCTGATCTGATCATGAACTCAGACTGATTTTTAAAAGATCCACTGAGGCCAATTTGGTCTCCCATGTAAACCCAGTGGGGTTGGGGTGTGGGGGGGTTGGGGAGGGTGGGGTGAAGTGGGCACGTTATGGCCATGCGGTGGAGTCAGTGAGAGACTTACCCATTTACTTTGTGTAAGTTAGGTGAGCTACCTGGTACACTCATAATAAATGATGAAACTGAGTATTGTGCACAATGAGCAAGTGTGACCTTAGCTCCTTTAATAAGACTCCAGAGTGCAGGTACCTCGTGGGTGGCCTACTTATATACCATGCTCCCAAGGGATGCTGAGATCCTTTGGGACTCCAACAGGTAGACCCTCTGGTGGTAGTGTAGTACAGTTACAAGGGGTTAAATACATAACATCACTCCCCCGTAAAGTCAACATTACACTTATTTACAAGGTGAAACGATCTGGGGCTTTTCGCTCCCTTGTCGATCATCTCGGTACAAATGTGGGTGTGGGTGAGTTGGTCAGTTCTTCACTGGGCTGTTGTGCAGCCGACCTTGCCGGATTGCTGGGGATGGTGAGTTTGGCTTTGTGGTTAACCATGATGTCAGTTGGCACTTGAGTTTGTGTTGGAGAGTCAAAGTTGGTGGTGTCTTCTTCGGGTTGTTCGTAGCTGTTGGTGAACCACAATTTGATTTGGTCCAAATGTTTTCTATACATTTGTCCATTGACCAATTTGACCTGAAACACCCTACTCCCCTCTTCGGATGTGACCGTGCCAGCGAGACATTTGGAACCATGTCCATAATTGAGTACAAACACAGGATCATTGATCTCAATATCGCTTGACAAATTTACGCGTTCATGGTACACACTTTGTTGATGCCGCTGGCCCTCCACGTGATCATGGAGATCAGGGTGGACAAGAGAGAGCCTTGTTTTTAGTGCGCTTTTCATGAGCAGCTCGGCTGGGGGAATCCCGGTGAGTGAGTGGGGTCTGGTGCTGTAGCTGAGCAGCACTCGGGGCAGCAGGGTCTGCAGGGAGCCTTCTGACACATGTTTCAAGCTTTGCTTGATGGTCTGTGTAATATATGTAAACTTGTATTTAATCTGTACAGCCACCAGAGGGCTCATCCCCTGGAGTCCCAAGGGATCCCATAGGGAGCACAGGTATTTAAGGAGGCTTCACAGGTTGGAGAGGCACTCTGGAGACCTTCAATAAAAGACTACGGTTACACTTTACTTTGAGCTCACAGTGTTCAGTCTGACTCTTTCTCCATACACAACTGGCGACGAGATACAGATAGCGAACCCAAAGATGCAGAGAACAGTGGGTATCCTGGAGAAATTATCGGACGGAGATGATTGGGAAACTTTTGCGGAGCGACTCGACCAATACTTCGTGGCCAACGAGCTAGATGGGGAAGAGAGCACTGCCAAACGAAGGGCGATCCTCCTCACCGTCTGTGGGGCACCAACGTATGGCCTCCTGAAGAATCTGCTCACTCCAGTGAAACCCACGGAGAAATCATACGACGATTTGTGCACACTGATCCGAGAGCATTTGAACCCAAGGAAAGCGTCCTGATGGCGAGGTACCGGTTCTACACCTACAAAAGGTCTGAAGGCCAGGAAGTGGTGAGTTATGTTGCTGAGCTGAGACGCCTTGCAAGACATTGTGAATTTGAAGGACATTTGGAGCACATGCTCAGAGACTTTTTCGTACTTGGCATTGGCCACGAAACCATACTTCGCAAACTTTTGACTGTAAAGACCCCAACCTTGAGTAAGGCCATAGTGATAGCCCAGGGGTTCATTGCCACCAATGAAAATACGAAGCAAATCTCTCAGCGTACAAGTGCTGCTACAAGTACTGTGAACAAAGTGATGTTGTTTTCGAATCGTAATATACAGGGCAGGTCACACATACCTGCAGCTACACGTCTGCAGATGTCTCAGAGTCCACCATCAAGGGTGATGAATGCAAGGACATTAACACCTTGTTGACGCTGCGGGGGTGATCATCGTTTCCATTCATGCCGATTCAAAGAGTACGTTTGCAAGGGCTATGGAACAATGGGACACCTCCAACGAGTGTGCAGGCGAGCTGCAAAGCCTGTTAAACCTGCAAACCACCATGTTGCAGAGGAGGACAGATCCACAGAGGATCACGACAAACCAGAGCCTCGGATCGAGGAGGCAGAGGTACATGAGGTGCACACATTCACCACGAATTGTCCCCCGATAATGCTGAATGTTGAACTAAATGGTCTCCCGATGTCAATGGAACTGGACACGGGCGTGAGCCAGTCCATCATGGGCAAAAAGACTTTCAAAAGGTTGTGGTGCAACAAGGTCTCAAAACCAGTCTTAACTCCAGTTCGCACGAAACTAAGAACTTACACAAAAGAACTGATTCCTGTAATCGGCAGTGCTACCGTAAAGGTCTCCTACGATGAAGCGGTGCACAAGCTACCACTCTGGGTGGTACTGAGCGATGATCCTATGCTGCTCGGCAGGAGCTGGCTGGGAAAAATACGCTGGAACTGGGACGATGTCCGAGTGTTATCACCCGCTGACAACACTTCGTGTGCCCAGGTCTTAGACAAATTTCCTTCACTGTTCGAACCAACATCGGGAAATTCCAAGGAGCAAAAGTACAGATCCACCTAATTCCGGGGGCACGACCCAGCCATCACAAGGCAAGAGCAGTACCGTACATGATGACAGAAAGGGTAGAGATCGAGGTAGACCAGCTGCAATAAGAGGGCACCATTTCACCGATCGAGCTCAGCGAGGGGGCCAGTCCTATCGTCCCAATCCTCAAGGGAGACGGCACCATCAGAATCTGTGGCGATTACAAAGTAACTATCAATCGTTTCTCCCTGCAGGACCAATACCCACTACCAAAGGCCGACGACCTCTTGGCAATGCTGGCGGGAGGAAAGACGTTCGCGAAGCTGGATCTGACGCAGGAACTGGAGGAATCATCGAAGGCCCTCACTTGCATCAACACGCACAAAGGTCTTTTTGTTTATAACAGATGCCCATTTGGAATCCGATCAGCGGCAGCGATATTCCAGAGAAACATCGAAAGTTTACTGAAGTCGGTCCCGCACACCGTGGTCTTCCAGGACGACATCTTGGTCACAGGTTGGAACACAGTCGAGCATCTGCAGAACCTGGAGGAGGTTCTTAGTCGGACTCAACCGAATGGGGCTCAGGTTAAAACGCTCAAAGTGCATTTTCCTGGCGTCTGAAGTGAAGTTCTTGGGAAGGAGGATTGCGGCGGACGGCATCAGGTCCAGCAACGCGAAGACGGAGGCAATCGAGAATGCACTGAGGCCACAGAACGTGACGGAGCTGCGGTCGTTTCTGGGACTCTTGAACTACTTTGGTAACTTCTTACCAAGTCTCAGCACATTGCTAGAACCACTGCATGTCTTACTATGAAAAGGGGGCGAATGGGTTTGAGGCAAAAGCCAAGAAAATGCCTTTGTAAAAGCAACAAAATTGTTATGCTCAAAAAAATTTCTTGTGTTGTATGATCCATGTAAGCGTTTGGTACTAGCATGTGAGGTGTCGTCATATGGCGTTGGGTGTGTATTGCAACAAGCTAATGATTTCAGGAAACTGCAACCGGTTGCTAATGCATCCAGGAGTCTGTCTAAGGCTGAGAGAGCCTACAGCATGATTGAGAAAGAAGCGTTACCGTGTGTCTATGGGGTAAAGAAAATGCATCAATACCTATTTGGACTAAAATTCGAATTGGAAACTGACCATAAGCCACTTATATCCCTGTTTTCCGAGAGTAAATGGATAAATACCAACGCATCGGCCCACACCCAGAGATGGGCGCTCACGTTGTCTGCATACAATTACGCCATCTGCCACAGGCCAGGCAGAAAACTGCGTCGATGCTCTCAGTAGGCTGCCATTGCCCACCACGGGGATGGAAATGGTGCAGCCCGCAGATCTAGCCATGGTTATGGAAGCATTTGAGAGTGAACAATCACCTGTCACTGCCCAGCAGATCAAAACCTGGACAAGCCAGGACCCCTTATTATCTCTAGTCAAAAGCTGTTTGCTTCACGGGAGCTGGTCCAGTGACCCAGTGGAAATGCAGGAAGAGATAAAGCCATTCCAGCGGTGCAAAGATGAAATGTTTATACAGGCAGACTGCCTTCTGTGGGGCAATCGGGTAGTGGTCCCCAAGAAGGGCAGAGACATCTTCATCAATGACCACAGTACCTACCCAGGCATCGTAATGATGAAAGCGATAGCCAGATCCCGCGTGTGGTGGCCCGGTATCGATGCGGACTTAGAGTCCTGCGTTCACAGATGTAATACATGCTCACAGTTAAGCAATGTACCCAGAGAAGCGCCGCTAAGTTTATGGCCTTGGCCCTCCAAACCATGGTCTAGGGTACATGTCAACTATGCAGACCCGTTCTTGGGTAAAATGTTCCTTGTTGTTGTAGATGCGTATTCCAAGTAGATTGAATGTGAGATAATGTCGGCTCGCACGTCCGCTGCCACTACTGAAAGCCTGCGGGCCATGTTTGCCACACACGGCTTACCCGATGTCCTGGTGAGCAACAACGGGCCGTGTTTTACCAGTGCTGAGTTCGAAGAATTTATGACCCGTGTCAGGATCAAACATGTCACATCTGCCCCGGTTAAACCAGCGTCCAATGGGCAGGCAGAGAGAGCAGTGCAAACCATCAAACAAAGCTTGAAGAGGGTAACTGAAGGCTCACTGCAGACTCGCCTATCCCGAGTCCTGCTTAGCTACCGCACGAGACCACACTCACTCACTGGGATCCCACCTGCTGAACTGCTCATGAAAAGAGCACTTAAGACAAGGCTCTCGTTAGTTCACCCTGATCTACATGCACAGGTAGAGAGCAGGTGGCTTCAACAAAGTGCATACCATGATAGCGCAAATGTGTCACACGAGATTGAAATCACTGATCCTGTATTTGTATTAAATTATGGACAAGGTCCCAAGTGACTTCCCAGCACTATCATGGCCAAAGAGGGGAACAGGGTGTTTCAGGTCAAACTTTCAAATGGACTCATTCACCGGAAACACTTGGACCAAATCAAACTTAGATTCACGAACTATCCTGAGCAACCCACCTTGGACCCTACCTTTTTTGATCCCCCAACATACACACCAGTGGCAACGGCACCACTGTTGACCACGAAGCAGAACCCATCACCCAGCAGGGCCCAACACACCAGGCAGCCCAGCAAGGCCAGCTGCACGGCAGCCCAGCGAGGGCCCAACAAATGATTCAATAACACCAGCTTTCACACTGAGACGATCAACCAGCCAAGAAGGGCCCCAGATTGACTCACATTGTAAATAGTTACACTATTGACTTTGGGACGGTATGGGGGTGGGGGGAGTGTTGTTATATATGTAAACTTGTATTTACTCTGTACAGCCGCCAGAGGGGTCATCCCCTGGTGTCCCAAGGGATCCCATAATCCATTGGGATCACAACTATTTAAGGAGGCTTCACAGGTTGGAGAGGCACTCTGGAGACCTGCAATAAAAAAACTAAGGTCACACTTTACTTTGAGCTCACAGTGTTCAGTCTGACTCTTTCTCCATACACAACAGTCTGAACTGCCTGTTCTGCCTGGCCGTTGGATGCAGGCTTGAACGAGGCAGATGTGATGTGTTTGATCCCATTGCGGGTCATGAATTCCTTGAATTCAGCACTGGTGAAGCACGGCCCATTGTCGCTGACTAGGACATCAGGCAAGCCATGCGTGGCAAACATGGCTCGTAGGCTTTCAATAGTGGCCATGGACGTACTTACAGACATTCTCGCACATTCAATCCATTTTGAGTAAGTGTCCACAACAACCAAAAACATTTTGCCTAGACATAAGCTCGCATAGTCCATATGGATCCTCAACCACGGTTTGGAGGGCCACGACCACAAACTTAGCGATGCCTCTCTGGTGCATTGCTCCATTGAGAGCAAGTGTTGCACTGGTGCACGCATGACTCTAAATCTGAGTCGATGCCAGGCCACCACACATGGGATCTGGCTATGGTTTTCATCATCACAATGCCTGGATGGGTGCTGTGCAGTTCACATATGAACGTATCTCTGCTTTTCTTGGGCAAAATCGCGCAATTGCCCCACAACACAGTCCACCTGCAGGGACATTTCGTCATTGTGCCTGTGGAACGGTTTAATCACCTCCTGCATCTCTACTGGGACACTGGACCAGCTCCCATGGAGTTTTTTACCAAGGACAGTAAAGGATCCTGGCTGGTCCAGGTCCTGATCTGGCGGGCTGTAACGGGGGACTTTTCGTTCTCAAATGCCTCCATGACCATGAGCAGGTCCATTGGCTGTGCCATTTCCACCCCGGTGGTGGCAATGGCAGCCGACTGAGAGCATCAGCGCAGTTCTGTGTGCCCAGTCTGTGGTGGATTACATTGTCGTTATTCCGACTGCGTGAGCGCCCATCTTTGGATGCGGGCAGAGGCATTGGTGTTAATCCCTTTGCTCTCAGAGAACAGTGATATGAGCTGCTTGTGGTCAGTTTCAAGCTCAAACTTGAGGCCAAATAAATACAGGTGCATTTTTTTTACCCTATAAACGCACGGCAGAACCTCTTTTTCAATCATGCTGTAGGCCCTTTCGGCCTTGGACAAACTCCTGGATGCATAAGCGACCGGTTGCAAGATCCCCGACTTGTTAGCCTGTTGTAACACACACCCGACCCCGTATGATGACGCATCGCAAGCTAACACTAATCGTTTACAAGGGTTATACAGGGCAAGCAGTTTGTTTGAACACAACAGATTTCTGGCTTTCTTAAAGGCAGCCTCCTGTGAATTCCCCCATACCCAGTCGTCTCCCTTACGCAGTACCGCATGTAGGGGTTCTAGCAGGGTGCTTAACCCAGGTAGGAAATTACCAAAATAGTTAAGGAGTCCCAGGAACGACCGCAGCTCCGTCACGTTCTGTGGTCTCAGCGCGTTCTTGGTGGACTTCGTCTTGGCGTCGGTGGGGCTGATACCATCTCCCGTGATTCTTCTTCCCAAGAACTCGACGTCCTGTGCCAGTAAAACACACTTCGAGCGTTTCAACCTGAGCCCCACACGATCCAATCGACTAAGAACCTCTTCCAGATTCTTCAAGTGCTCAATGGTGTCCTGACCTGTAACCAGTATGTCATCCTGGAAAACCATGGTGTGAGGAACTGACTTTAACAGGCTCTCCATGTTCTGTTGGAAGAATGCCGCGGCTGACCGCATCCCGAACCAGTTATAGATGAACAGACCTTGGTGCGTGTTGATACAGGTGAGGCCTTTTGAAGACTCTTCAAGCTCCTGCGTCATGTAGGCCGAGGTCAGGTCCAAGTTGGTGAACGTCTTCCTTCCAGCCAGGGTCGCAAATAGGTCGTCTGCCTTGGGTAGGGGATACTGGTCCTGTAGCGAAAAACGGTTAATCGTTACTTTATAGTCCCCACAAATTCTGACCGTGCGTCCTCTTTAAGTACCGGGAAAATCAGACAAGCCCACTCATTGAATTCCACCGGCGCGATGATGCCTTCTCTCTGTAGCCTGTCCAACTCAATTTCCATTTTCTCACGCATCATGTACAGTACCACCCGTGCCTTGTGGTGGATGGATCGCGTACCAGGAACCAAATGGATCTGCACTCTCGCCCGCGAGAAGCTTCCAATGCCTGGCTTGAAGAACGATCGGAACTTGCTCAGAACCTGGGCACATGAGGTGTCGTCGATGGACGAAAGCACTCGGATGTCGTCCCAGTTCCAACGGATTTTTCCTAGCCAGCTTCTGCCAAACAATGTGGGGCCATCCCCTGGCACAATCCAGAGCGGGAATTCGTGTACTGCTCCATCAGGAGACTTTGATTTCTGCACTGCCAATTACAGGGATTAGTTACTTGGTGTAAGTCCTTAGTTTGGTGTGAATGGGGCTGAGCTTGGGTCTGTGTGCCTTTTTGCCCCACATCCTGTCGAAGGCCTTTTTACTCATTATGGACTGACTTGCACCCGTGTCCAGTTTCATCGATACTGGAATTCCGTTCAGTTCAACTTTCAACATTATTGGTGGAAATTTCGTATTGAATGTGTGTATCCCGTAGACTTCTGCCTCCTCGATATGAGTCTTCAATTCAGCCTGATCCACAATAGATCGATTTTCCTCTGCAACGTGATGGTTTGCAGGGTTTGCAGCTCGCCTGCACATTCGCTGGAGGTGTCCCATTGTTCTGCAACCGTTGCACGCATAGTGCTTGAAGCGGCATTGATGGGGCCGATGATCACCTCCACAGTGCCAACAAGGTGTTAAATGCTTCGCATTAACGATTGATGGCAGTCTCTGGGTCATCTGAGGTCGAGCAGCAGCAGCTGGCATGTACATTCTGCCATGTATATTTCTGCTCGAAACCGACATTACTTTATGCACAGTACTGGCCGAAACTTCTTTACTCTGCGAAATCTGTTTGGTGTTGTCGCTGGTACTATGGCTTTACTTAGATTTGGAGTTTCTACAGTCAACATTTGCAAAGGATTGTCTCATGGCCAATGCCCAGTACAAAAAAGTCTCTGAGCATTTGTTCTAGGAATCCCTCAAACTCACAATATCCTGCGAGGCGCCATAGTTCGGCAACATAGTTCGCCACTTCCTGGCCCTCCAATCATTGACACATGTAGAACCGATATCTCGCCATCAAAATGCTTTCCTTAGGATTTAGCTGCTCCCGGACCAGTGTACACAATTCTTCATAGGATTTCTCTGTTGGTTTAGCCAGGGCCAGGAGATTCTTTATGAGGCCATAGGTTGTTGCCCCACAGACAGTTGGGAGGATCGCCCTTCGTTTGATGGCGTTCTTGAACCCTTCTAGCTCATTGGCCATAAAGTATTGGTCAAGTCTCTCCATGAAGGCCTCCCAATCGTCCCCTTCTGAGAACTTCTCCAGGATGCCGACTGTTCTTTGCATTTTTGCGCGGTTGTTCGTTACCTCATCGCCAATTGTTACACTCATAATAACTGGTGAGACTGAGTACTGTGTGTAATGAGCAAGTGTGAACTTAGCTCCGTTAATAAGACTCCAGAGTGCAGGTACCTCGTGGGTGGCCTGCTTATACACCGTGCTCCCAAGGGATGCTGGGATCCCTTGGGACTCCAACAGGTAGGCCCTCTGGTGGTAGTGTAATACAGGTTACAAGAGGTTAAACACATAAAGCTACCAATGCAAAATGCAGTTAGCTTCAGCAGCTTGCTGATAACGGGGGTGGGAAATAAGATGTTGATGCAGCCTCTTAAAGGAAGCATAAAGGGGAGGTGTATTTCATGGCAAATGCAGGGAAGAAACATTGCAGAGCTCCAGGAAGATCTCTGGGGGCAAGAGAAATTCCAGAGGGGTCCTAAGATTTATGCGTTCTGATGTAGAGATGCTGGAGGAGCAAGTTCAGGACAGGAAGGATGTTCTCTTCCCCTTGGATGGGGAATGGGCTCGGTAAAAGGTGACAAATCATATGAATGCAAATAAATTTATACCAGGACCTGCCTGCAGTGCAGAAAGAAGTTTAATGACCCGTCACACCTCTCATTCTTTCTGTTCAGCCTGGTGTGACCTGACCTGCACCCCTGTACCATCAATCATTTGAAGACCAGGCCCTCAAATCTGCCACCAAGCTCATGGTCTACAGGGCTATAGATGAAGGAATTGAGTGTAACATCTCCAAGTTTGCAGATGACACTAAACTGCGTGGTGGTGTGAGCTGTGAGGAGGACGCTAAGAGGCTGCAGGGTGACTTGGACAGGTTAGGTGAGTGGGCAAATGCATGGCAGATGCAGTATAATGGAGATAAATGTGAGGTTATCCACTTTGGGGGCAAAAACACGAAGGCAGAATATTATCTGAATGGCGGCAGATTAGGAAAAGGAGAGTTCAATGAGACCTGGGTGTCACGGTTCATCAGTCATTGAAAGTTGGCATGCAGGTACAGCAGGCAGTGAAGAAGGCAAATGGTATGTTGGCCTTCATAGCTAGGGGATTTGAGTATAGGAGCAGGGAAGTTTTACTGCAGCTGTACAGGGCCTTGGTGAAGCCTCACCTGGAATATTGTGTTCAGTTTTGGTCTCCTAATCTGAGGAAGGACGTTCTTGCTATTGAGGGAATGCAGCAAAGGTTCACCAGACTGATTCCAGGGATGGTTGGACTGACATATGAGGAGAGACTGGATCAACTGGGCCTTTATTCACTGGAGTTTAGAAGGATGAGAGGGGATCTCATACAAACATATAAGATTCTGATGGGACTGGACAGGTTAGATGTTAGATGCGGGAAGAATGTTCCCAATGTTGGGGAAGTCCAGAACCAGAGGACACAGTCTAAGGCTAAGGGGTAGGCCATTTAGGACTGAGATGAGGAGAAACTTCTTCACTCAGAGAATTGTTAACCTGTGGAATTCCCGACCGCAGAGAGTTGTTGATGCCAGTTCATTGGATATATTCAAGAGGGAATTAGATATGGCCCTTACGGCTAAAGAGATCAAGAAGTATGGAGAGAAAGCAGGAAAGGGATACTGAGGGAATGATCAGCCATGATCGTATTGAATGGTGGTGCAGGCTTGAAGGGCCGAATGGCCTACTCTTGCACCTATTTTCTATGTTTCTATGTTTCTATACCCGCCCTCCTGTATGGCTCAGAGACATGGACCATGTACAGTAGACACCTCAAGTCGCTGGAGAAATACCACCAACGATGTTTCCGCAAGATCCTGCAAATCCCCCTGGGAGGACAGACGCACCAACATTAGCGTCCTCGACCAGGCCAACGACCCCAGCATTGAAGGACTGACCACACTTGATCAGCTACGCTGGGCAGGCCACGTTATTCGCATGTCAAACACGAGACTCCCAAAGAAAGCGCTCTACTCAGAACTCCTTCACGGCAAACGAGTCAAAGGTGGGCAGAGGAAATGTTATAAGGACATCCTCAAAGCCTCCCTGATAAAGTGCAACATCTCCACTGACATCTGGGAGTCCCTGGCCAAAAACTGCCCTAAGTGGAGGAAGTGCATCCGGGAGGGCGCCGAGCACCTCGAGTCTCAACACCGAGAGCATGCAAAAATCAAGCGCAGGCAGTGGAAAGAGCGTGCGGCAAACCAGTCCCACCCACCCTTTCCTGCAACGACTATCTGTCCCACCCGTGACAGAGACTATGGTTCTCGTATTGGACTGTTCAGCCACCTTAGGACTCATTTTAAGAGTGGAAGCAAGTCTTCCTCGATTCCGAGGGACTGCCTATGATGATGGTGGGTGTCCATAAGTTAGCAAGAACAGCCTTACTGCCATCTCGTTTCTGCTGTCAGCCACACCCTCAAAAGTGCTACTCTCCTCGCAACTCATTCTTCCTCCTGGCCAAGCTCACAGCTTCTTCCTATCATCATGCACATTATGGCAAGTTTTCTCACACATGGGGAGGTTTGCTTGAGGCAAATATTTACCACTCTTCTCCACTCCACCCTTCTTCCAGGAGAAACTATCCCATGACTGGAGGGAGACAATGAGCAGAGAGAGTGGCCCTGCCACTCTACTGCTCACCTATAAGGAAGAGGCTGCCATTGAAACCTTGGTCTGACACACAACAATCAGCATCAGAGATGGCAGAGCTGGAGGTCTGATCTCACAGCGGGGCCTGTGGGCATCTTTCCTATCTCTTCTCTCCCTGCTTCCCTCTTTCACTCACGTGCTGAACATGTCAACCTAACATGTGCTTGCCATTAAAGTCTGTCCTGGTGCTTGTCTTCTTTCCTCTTTCTCATTTTAGTCCGCAGTCTCTTCCTTGCACATTGCTGGTGAATTGCTATTTAACCCAGTTGATTTTTTTCTCCAGCTCATCAAGGCAAGGGGTCGCAGTGTTGGAAATCGAACATGTTGTATATGCTGACTATGGATGAACTATATGTGTAGTCACTGTGAGATTGTATAAGGTGGAGACTTGTTTACCTGATGTACTATCAATAAGGTTCACACCATGTACATACATGCTGGCACCACTAAAGGGTGCAACTGGAGGAGACCGGGGGTTTCCTGCCCTGGTGGCAGGGCCCCGTATAAAAAGCTGCACACCAGGCACAGCACTCTGGAGTTTGGAATAAAGGACCAAGGTCACTACAGTTCAACTACAACACATTGCCTTGTGGAGTCATTCATAAGTACACTATAGACATAACAATTGGCGACGAGAATAAGGACTTTCTCGCGATCATGGCTACCTTTGGCACACTAAAAGACTTTGCGGAAGGTGATGATTAGGATGCCTTCATGGAAAGGCTCGAGCAATAATTTGTGGCAAACGACCTGGCAGGGGAGACGGCCATGTTGGCGGAGAAGCGCAAGGATATACTGCTGACCAGTTGTGGGCCCGAGGTCTACCACCTCATCAGAGACTTGTTGGCACCCCCGAAGGCCAAGGACAAGACATACGATGAGCTGACTGAATTAATTCATGACCAACTTAAACCAAAGGAGAGCATTATCACGGCCAGGCACAGATTCTACATGCACCGCAGACCTGAGGGCCAGGAGATTGCAAAATATACTGCCGACCTCAGGAGACTTGCGGCACTGTGTGATTTTGGCACGCACCTCAACGAAGCATTGCGAGACATCTTCGTTATAGGAATTGGCCACAAGGGCTTCCTTCACAAGCTACTATCTGCCGACACCACAGTCAATCTGCAGAAAGCCATCGGCATCAGTCAGGCATTCATGACCTCGACCTGCAGCACCAAGCAATCATTCAGCTTGTGAACTCAAACCCGGCAAGTACTGTACACAGAATGGTGCCTTTCACAGGCAAGACTGTAGAACGTGGCTCTGCCCAGGGCAGAGAGCACAGACCTCAGGGTTCCAGAACTCAGAGTCCGCTGAGGGGTGCTAATCGAGTAGCAAAATGCTGGCATTGCAGAGGAAACCATAGGGCTCACCAGTGTCAGTTTGCGGAGTACGTACACAAAGCATGTAACACGAAGGGCCACCTCCAGCGCATGTGTAAAAGAAATACGACTCACCGTCTAGCAGAGGAATCAGTAGATGTCTTTGAATCCAGCGGGGAGTATGATAATTTGGCCAGAAAGGCAGCTCAGCCCCAAGAAGAAGTGTATGGAGTGTATACCTGCACCACTGATTGTCCTCCAGTGAAGATGGAAGTCGAATTAAACAGCGTTCCAGTCTTCATGGAAGTGGACACAGGAGCAAGCCAGTCAGTGATGAGCCAGGATGCCTTTGAGAGGCTGTGGAACGAAAAACGACCCGAGCTGGTTCCAGTACAGGAAAAGTTGCGCACCTACACCAAGGTAGTACAGATGTAAGTGTAATCCATAATGGCGTGGTGCATAAGTTACCTCTGTGGATTGTTGCAGGTGATGGCCCAACGCTACTTGAAAGAAGGTGGATGGGGAAGATCCAGAAGATTCACTCCAGCAATCTATGTCCCCCGTGCTCAGAGGCAGAGCAAATCTTCACCTTCGCTTGGGCCAGGCACCAGAGAACAGACCAGCACAGCACCTCAGGCACAGACCATCCATCACGACTGCGTGGCAATGATCCGACCAGAACGATCTAAAAATATCTTCCTGGCTCCAGTAGCAGGACTCTTGGGGAGGAAGATCAAAATCACAGGTACCCTTCCAGCGTTTGTGGCAGAATCGCGGGAGAGAAGGATCAAGGCAGTCGACCTCGAGGACAGAGGCAAGATGGCGTCCCTGCTGCAACGAGGAGCAGCGTGGCTGAAAAGAAAGATGGCCACGGCAACATCAGGAGGTGCAATGCTGAGGGACAAACAAAGGATCTGATTGGGGTGAAGCCAGCAGGGTTCTCTTAAAGGAGACCTGCAACCAACTGAACTTAAAGAGACATTGTATGCATGGCAATCAATGTAACGAACCGATTAAGATTGTAAACAGAATGTTGTTGCGAGATGTCGGTATCAATCCTCCTGCAAAGAATCAAATGTTGTTGCAAGATGTCGGGAATAGAGTGTCCCCTAGAGCTGCGAGTGAATTCGGGGGGGTAAAGGCGTGGAGCCTGATACCCTGCCCCAGGTCTATCCCACGCTGCAGGCACCCAATGGCACCATTCGCCACGGACCTGGAAATGAAAATGGCGTCAATACGCGCAGTCAGCCGCCGTTGCCCACCACCCGGGTGGAGATGGCGCAGCCCCCAGACCCGGTCATTACCTCGGTCATGTCCGGGAGCGAAAGGTCGGAACCAACGAGTCCCCCAAACGGGACCTGGAACAGCCAGGTTCCCAACACCGTTAGAGAGCAGACAGAAGATTCTGCAGCCCTCAAAGGAGGACAGGGATGCCGCACACATCTGTGGCTCTGCCCACCACTAGGCAACGGCAAAGGCCCTGAGTCCTGGCTAGGTGAGCGAACCAAGCCCACCCTGCTAGCAGGGGATGCAGCGCCGCCATCCAACGGCTAGGACCCCATCCAGTTGCTCTGGAACTAGCATCCTCGCATACCTGTACTGCTACCTCAGTACTGACCATGACTAAACCATGAATGCAATCTACCCAATCCTGCCACACAACCGTAAAACATAATGAATGTAAGTCACGGAACCTAGATGCCACTATACAAACTGAAAAAAAAATGTTTTCTTCCTTTCTTTGTACTTGCACTGTGTCTGATCCTGTATGTTAATGTAACGGGCCAGCTGCATGATCTCGCTGTGGGCGGGTGGGGGAGGGGGAAGTGGATGTATGTAGCCATGGACACACACATGGATCACACCCAGAACCCACTGGAACCTCCACCGCATCATCGAACCATCCAATCTGATAACCACTACTCAACGTTGTGGCAAAAGGACTTGGGGGTTAACAGGGAGAGGGCCAAGCCAAAGCACAGCTAAAGTACAAAGGCTATTGGCACTTACGTCTGGGGAGAGCTAAACCAGAGCACATAGTGCAAAGGTAATTGGCACAAAGGACTTAGGGGAGAGTGATGTTGTATATGCTGACTATGGATGTACTCTATGTGTAGTCACTGTGAGATTGTATAAGATGGAGACTTGTTTACCTAATGTACAATCAATAAGGTTCACACCATGTACATACATGCTGGCATCACTAGAGGGTACAACTGGTAGAGACCTGGGGTTTCCTGCCCTGGTGGCAGGGCCCTGTATAAAAGGCTGCACACCATGCTTGCATAGCACTCTGGAGTTTGGAATAAAGGACCAAAGTCACTACAGTTCAGCTACAACACATTGCCTTGTGGAGTCATTCATAAGTACACCATAGACATAACAGAACACATTTCCACTTTTGGCCCCCTGAAGCCTGCCACATATGAAGTATAGCATCGCCAACTCCAAAGTAAAACTCTCTTCACTCTGAACCAATATATCTTGAATCTCAAAAGATCTCAAGGGATCAATTTTAACTTCCCTTGCCTGGGGTGTAGGGGGTGTGTGTGTGTGTGGAGGGGCAGGGGGGGAGCAGTTAAAATGTAGCAGGAGACTTACCCACTCCTTTCCCACCTCGATCTAGCTGACTGCTATTTTAAATTGTAAACAGCAAGGACCCCTGCCACAAGCTGACCGGGACCTCTTTAATTATTTGAATCAGGCTCCAATTATGTAATCAGTGCTCGATGTGCTATTTTAACCTGAGGCCTGAGCAGGCCTGAGCAGTGGGGTCTTCTTCACCAAGCAGAACCTACCTGGAGGCCCAGCAGGGTAAGTGTTTGAAATATATATATTTTTATTTCCTTGTGGGCTAGGAGGAACAGGATTGCTGAAGCAGGCCCCGTAAGAAAGCCTCGGGCCTCACCTGCCCCAGGTTTATGCTGCTCCTCCCCCCTCCCCCCCCCCCGCCCCCACTCGTGCCAGGGACTGTTCCCTTGAACCTCGTTGAACTGCACCAGTGTCGTTTATCTTCCAATTTAATTGGGTTCTCTCTGGGATTACAATGTACTGGCAATTTTTTCCCAACCAGTGGTAATTTTGTGCTGTAGTCCTACCACCATTAAACATATTTCATGGTAGAACTTCATAACCAGCAGCGAGGGGAGATTTTTTTGTCCCATTCGACTTTCCTAGACTTCAATGAAGAATCAAGAAGTGAAAGAATAATGGCCCAGAAATTGGACTGCGTGTGGCCATTTTACAGGCGTAAAACCGGCCGCTAAGGGTCCTATATGGTGGGCGGTGTGCACACGCTTATTGTGCATCATAGGTCCACCTCCCACCATATTGGTAAAGGTTCCTTTGTAGGCGTCCTCTGTGCGTGCCTGATACAGGCATTAGTCCTTTTGAAATAGAATAAATAGTGAGCTTAACAGATTTTTGAGATGCCCCCTTTAGAAATTTTGATTGTGACTGACCGCAGTATGTGCCATGCAAGCTGCAGTCAGATTCTTCAGGTGCTTGGCAACTAAACCAGAGGTCTTTAACACAGAGGCTTCCTAGTCACTTTATCACAAGTGACTAATGAGACCGAGATTATAAACAGATATAGTAAAGTGTTTAGCAAACATAAACATAAAAGGTTTTGCCTTGCAATCTACCATCCCATCTCCAACCTACTTTTCCTCTCCAAAGTCCTTGCATGTGTTGTCGCCTCCTAAATCTGTTCCCATCATTCCCGCAATTCCATGTTTGAATCCATTCAATCAGGTTTCCAACCCTGCCCAGTACTGAAACAGCCCTTTATCAAAGTCACAAATTACATTCTTTGTAACTGTGACCATGATAAACTATCCCTCTTCATCCTTCTCAACCTGTCTAAAGCCACAGTTAACCACACCATCCTCCTCCAACGCTTCTCCTCCGTCGTCCAGCTGAGTGGAACTGCCCTTGCTTGGTTCCATTCTTATCTATCGAATCGTAGCCAAGGAATCACCTGCAATCTCTTCCCACTCCCACACCATTACCTCTGGAATCCCCCAAGGATTCATCCTTGGCCCCTCTTATTTCTCATGCTGCTCCTCGGGGTTATCATCTGAAAACACATCAGGTTCCACATGTTGACGACTCTCAGCTCTATCTCACACCATCTCTTTGGACCCCTCCAGTATCTTTGATTTGTCACACTGCTTGTCCGACATCCAATATTGGAGAGCAGAAACCAAGTAGATATTAGGAAGACTGAAGCCACTGTCTTTGGTCCCTGCTACAAACTCTGTTCCCTGGTCACCGTTTCCATCCCTGGCAATGGCCTGAGGCTGAGCCAGACCGTTCACAACCTTGGTGTTGTGTTTGACCAGGAGCTGAGTTTCCGGCCACATATCCAGTTCATCACCAAGACTGCCTACTTCCACCTCCGTAACATTGCCTGACTTTGACCCTGTCTCATCTCATCTGCTGCTGAAATCCTCATCCATGCCTTTGTTACCTCTAGACTTGACTATTGCAATGCTTTCCTGGCCAGCCTCCCATCTTCCACCCTGCGTAAACTGGTGCTCATCCAAAGCTCTGCTTTCTGTATCTTAACTCGCTCCAAGCCTCGTTCACCCATAACCCCTGTGCTCACTGACCTACATTGGCTCCCGGTCCGACAATACCTCAATTTTAAAATCCTTATCCTTGTTTTCAAATCCTTCCATGGCCTCGCCCCTCCCTATCTCTGTAACCTGCGATTTGGCAGCTTGATTTCCACTCCATCCCGTTTTCTTTTCCAAGACACACTTTCTGTTCTAATCTGAATATGGGAATTGTTTTGTTCAGGGATTCTTGGCAGGTAATTCGTTTTAATTAGCATGTGGTCAATGAACCTCTCCTGGCAAATATAAAATGTTTTCTTATAATTCTACAAGTTGTACTAACCTTTGACAGTGGGACAGGACACACCTCTAACATAGGCTGAGATGTCTGTGCTACATAGTTATTGTTCTCATTTCTCATTCGATTCACTCTCATGCAGAATTGGATGTAAGGGATTTTCAATATAAAGATAAATAAAGTGTGCTGTTTGAAAACAGTGCGAAGATTGCAGAACCTCATTTGCAATGTCAGTTTGGATTGATTTCACGAACATAATAAAATCAAGTGATTTGTATGCTCTGTATATCATCAGATTTACTTAGGCTTTGTGTTTTCTAACTGCCGAGTACTGAAATTCTCTTAAGTCCGCTGGGGCACGGAGGTTCGGTTGCAGCAGGCCCTGTGTTTGCCAATTCCACCGCTCATCCTATCCCAAATCCCATGGTCTGTTGATTTGCATAACCATTGCTGGGCTAGGGCAGGAGTTGTTTACTCTGAGGATGGAAGAAAATTGTGCAGAGACAGAGCATTGGACCAATCCTGAGGCAATTAAAGCCCAACCTCACTAAAGGGCCAAAACCGTACTAGAATATCTGCATGGGCTGCTGTACATGGCACATTTCACTAACAAAGACCTGAAGGTGATGAAATATACTATAGGGGAGTCAAGGGTTATGGAGAGCAGGCAGGAAAGTGGAGTTGAGACCAAGATCAGATCATCCATGATCTTATTGAATGGCGGAGCAGGCTCGAGGGGCCGTACTCCTACTCCTATTTCTTATGTTCTATGATAGGAAATTAGGGATGTTCACAAGGAACATGCTATAGAACAGAAGGAAGGAAGGAAGTTGCATTTCCATAGAGCCTTTGACAACCTCAAGACATCACAAAGTGCATTACTTTTGAAGTTTAGTCACTGTTATAATGTAAGGAAATAATAATAAATCTGAAGGTCATATGCATTCCGATGAGAGGATTGGAAATGTCCCTGGTTTGTGAATGTGATGACATTGAATGACTGCTGCTCCCAGGATTGAATGTATGATTATGCCAAGCAACAATATGTAGGGCAATCTAGGATAGTTTGAGAGGGTCACCTTAATTCAATGGTGTGAGAAGCTACATTGTATCAGTTGATCCATTTATTCTCTGTTGACAGACAGTGTCTGGTTTCCAGCATCCTCCTCATGGGGGAGATGATTATCAGCATTTGATGTAACCACACACACTGCTTGTCCTCCCCTGGTATCTCCACTTGCAGTGCTTTTTGCAGCATGAATCTGTTTAAATTCTTGTGAACCTAGCTTTCACAAAGGTCGCTTATGAGTTGACTATTCAATACACGATAGCCTTTCCTATTCAGATAATTTAAGGGATTAATAGATAATGCCTGGATGACCACACGAGTACCCATGTATTACCCTTGAATCCTTGGAGCAAGCCAGCCACTCAGTAAACTGCACTTCCATCTCATTCTTCTGCTGGGAGTATATGCGGCAGTCAATAAACTATTCATTGGCGACCTGGAGACATGGATAGCAAACTGACTTACGTTGGTAAGGTCCCCTGTTACACCCTGAAAGGAGGTGGTGGTGAAGTATTTACAGGCAGGGACCAAAAGTGCTGCCCAAATGCTTGAGCTATGAGTAGGTTATAGAGCTCCTTTAGTACTTGCTATGTGAAGCGCAGCCTCCTGAAGCAAAGCTCCTGGCTCATATCATTGGAAGGATGGCTGGGGCTTATACAGTCTTGAAGATGGATAATGGTGCGATGATCTAACCTACTCCGTTAATGCTACTTAAGTGCTGCCACCATTAATTCCTCCTGTTCTACTTCCTGCTCCCCGTCTTTCATTAAATGGAGTACAAAGGAATCCCCATGGTGCGTAACATCTCGAAGTTGCATAATGCCAACCTATCATTCTGCTGGTAGCCCCAAACATCTGGATAACTGGCGAAGGTTCCTAGATAGCTGCAGCAAGGAAGAAGTTATTTGCAATTAAGGATCTGTATAACACAGGAGTGAAATGAGCCAGGAACCCAGAACCTGACCTTTTCACCCCTATTGCTAGAATTTGCATAGCGTGGCCAGTGGACGTGGTTCAGTAGAGTGTGGTCATTCCTGGCTGTTCCATTCAGCCTGACCAAAAGCTCAGCAATATGATAACAATTTCCCTTTAATGTTGTATCACAACAATCTCACTTCCTCTGTAGCGTTCAAATCGTTGGCCCTCCTCAATCTCCATTTTTTTAACACCTACAATTAATAACGATTTCGTTTCAGTAAGTTTCATTTATCCCTGCTCAAGTGCAAACTCAGTTTAGATATCAAATAAAGAAAAAAGAAAGACTTGCATTTCAGTAGAACCTTTTATGACAACCAGACGTCCCAAACTGCTTTACAGCCAATAAAGTACTTTTGAAGAGTAGTCACTGTTGTAATGTAGGATACAAAGCAACCAATTTCCACACAGCAAGATATCACAAACTTCAATGTGATAATGACCAGATAATCCATTTTCAGATTTCCAACATCCACAGTGTTTTTGTTTTGAATCTGTTTTTAGAGGTTGCTTGAGGGATAAATATTGGCCAGGACACCAGGGAGAACTTCCCTGCTCTTCTTCAAATAGTATCAGGGGATCTTTTAACTCCACCTGAGAGAGCAAATGGGGCCTTGGTTTAACATCTCATCCTCATTTATAAACTGAGCCATCTCCCTCAGCCCAGCACTGGAGTGTCAGCCTAGATTATGTGCACAAGTCTCAGGAGTGGGACTTGAACCCACAACCTTCTGACTCAGGGGCAGGATTGCTACCAACTGAGCCACAGCTGACTGTATGGAACAGTAGAATTGGAAGTGAAAACAGACAGTGAGAGATCTGCTGCAAGAATCTGTTGATTGACATGGGGAGTTTGGGTCCCAACCCAAGCATCAAAATTGACGTTGGCACAAGGCTGTTCCCTGAGGTGAATTAGGCGGTCAGGCTGAATATATTATTTGCAATTTAGAGAGGCAAATGGAGTATGGATTAATTGAACCTTTCACTATAAACGTGTTGCATTTTCCTGCTACATTTCTGTTCTTTCCCAGTGTACCTGACAGAGTCCATGGGCTAGATTTTTCATTATTTTTGCATCGCCCAGATGTCACCCATTTAGCCACAAAATGGAAGCTGAAGCCCATTTTTCGGACACTTATCAGCGAGCGTTACTTTCCGCACATAATTAACGCCGAGATGCAATAATCCCGACCGCCCAAATTTTTTTTGTCATAAAGATCACATTTGCCGAAGCTAACGCCCAGGAGATCGCCCAGCGTCACTTTCACCACCTCGTACACATCTCGCCTACAATATTGCTCACCCAAAACACCGCTCAGAAAAAGTGGAACTGTTCTGAATGAATCACAGTGGTGTGGGTGCCATTTTTCAAATCGCAGGTTGCTTCATTCAAAAGGCTGCTTCGACTTCAGGGGAGTTTGGATTGACTCTGGGGTTCTTCTCAGGTGAAGTGACCATCTCAACAGACATATTTTCAGCAGACTCTGGACGATTGGGGTTTACTGTAGGTGAATTTTAGTGTGAAAATTATTTCTTCTGATCAATCGCTCTTATACTTCCATTGGAATGGGGCCAGCCATTTCTCAGCCTGCATCGATTAATACGCAGATGCTGCAGAGTGCAAATGGCACAACGCCTAATGCACATCATTATGTGCCCAATCTAAGACGTTTCAGAATGAGGAGGAGGTCCAGACCATACACACCCCGCACTTACAGGGAGAAGAGGTCTTACCTCGACGTGTCCGAGCACACCTGCCTTCGGAGACCGCGCTTCCACAAGGTGGTGATCAATGAAATATGTCAGCTCATCAGGTCAGATATGCAGCCTGCTATCAGGACATCAGTGTCGGTTGAGGTCAAGGTCACCACAGCACCGTCTTTCTACGCGTCCGGTTCCTTTGGGACCTCCGCGGTCGAGATTTCCCCTATGACTCACCATGCCACACATCGCTGCATTTGACAGGCCACGGAGGCCCTGTACGCACGTAGGATGGACTTTATCAGCTTCCCTATGAGCACGGAGGCTCAGACTGACAGGGCTGGAGCACTCTACCGCATTGCTAAGTTCCCCAAGGTGCAGGGAGCAATACAGTGCTCTCACATCGCCATGTGGCCACCTTCTCAGGACCCAGAGCTTTTTTGTAACAGAAAAGGATTTCACTCCCTGAAGGTCCAACTAGTTGTCGACCACAACCAGATAATAAAGGCAGTGAATGCCAAATGTCCGGGCAGCTTCGATGAAGCCCACATCCTGCATGAGAGTGCTGTCTCAGACATGTTTAAGAGTCAGCCACAAGGACAATGCTGGATGCTTGGTGATAACCGATATGGCCTAGCCACCTGGCTGATGACCCCCCTGCGTGACACCCACACTGAGGCCGAGAAGCGATACAACCGGAGACACACGCAATGTGATCCAGAAAACAATAACTGTGCTTAAGCAGTGCTTTAGATGCCTGGAGCACTCAGGAGGGGAATTACAATACAACCCTGAGCAAGTAGCTAAATTCGTGGTCGTGTGCTCCATGCTGCACAACCTGGCTATCAGGATGGGACAAGAATTGCTAGAGGGACTGATGGTCCACCTCAGGAGAGAGAGGCAGAGGAGGATGAGGGGCTGGATGCTGACCTAGGGACAGATAATCAGGCTGACTATGCAACCATGCCCACGCCCCCCTGCAGACCGCAGGAAAGGGCCCATGGTGGCTACATAGCTACAAGACTCTTACATCAGGAGTTCATAACTGAACTATTTGCCTGAAAGAACGTTGCTGTGATTGACAACGCTGACATTCTGCTGTGTGTGTAGCTCAGACATCAATGGTGGGCACCTTGGTGCCAGTTAAAGTTTAAGTTGATTCAAGTTAAGTTTTATTTAACCCTTTCATGTTAAGGAATCACCAGTGTGCAACGGTCCAGCTATCTGAGACAATGCGCAACAAGGTTATGTTGAATAAAAAACATTTAATACGACCATTGATCTGAAATCATAAGTATCACGGGCAAAAAACCCCCATCCCCACCCCATTTTTTCGACCATTGACATCAATCAAATGTTCAACGTGTCCAGCAACACAGAATACAAAGGTAAAGCAGGAGGTGGTCCCCTCCCCCCATACATTACAACAAATGCATACACCCAGATGAAGATATAACACAGCCATCACCTGTGGACATACACCTCACTTTCCTTCCCCCCTCCCCTTCTTCTCCCCACCTCTACCCCTTCCCCTCCTCGCTCCACGGAGCCTGGCCGAAGAGCTCCTCAGACGCTGCCTCATTTGGGGGGATGAAGGCAGAGGTGCACGGTACGGGAGCATGGGGTGCCGAGATGGGAACATTCTCTGATCCAGAAGCAGGATCTTGGTCCTGCCTCTCATCTGTCATTGGCAGTGGTGGAGTGCCGCGCTCCGGAACCACTGGGAATCCTGTGCTAGCAGTGTTCCTAGCTATCGCCTCCAGGGTCTCCGCTATCTGCGGAACCTACTCAGTCATGGTGGCCAGCTGTCGGGATATGCCCCCCAATGCATCGAGGATCGGGTCACCAAGGTCTACAGTCCTCCTGGACAACTGTACCATCTCTCCGCTCTCATGTGGCGCTCGTGGAACAGACCTGCCGCGTCCACGAAACCTCTGCAGGGTCAGCGCTGTCCTGGCGACAAATGGGGTACCCTGTGGCAAGGTGCTTGGGCCCGGTACCTCCAGAGTGGAGGCGGGACTGACCGGAGGAGCACTAGATGGTCTTGAAGTGGAATGGCTTCTGGAGCGTGGTGATGCATGTTCCTCGAAGTCCTCGCTCTCATCCATAGAGAACAGACCCAGCGGATTGACGAGCGAGAATCGGAGCTCCTCAGTACCAGATGTAGGATCGTCTGGCAAGTCTGGCCCCGTGCCCCCACCTTCTGGCCTCTGTGGTCTTGCCTTGGGACACGTTGCTGGCTCAGCTGCAAAACACAAATGAGGTTATTAGAGGAGAAGGAGGTGCTCGGATCACAAGGTGAGTCCAGCGCTACACACAGCATATGCACGACAAAAGCAACACCGCTATCAAAATCTTCACAGGCATCACATTACATGACCATCAACACATTTTGCATTGCAATGATTTTCATTAGGCCAGCATTATTTACAGGACAATTTTAGAAATCATCTATCATATATTATTGTTCGGATATGAGTGGGTGTGGCATCTATTGACTTTACATCACACAATGGTGTAAGCTCTAATAACCTCTAATAACTCATTTGTGTTTTGCAGCTGAGCCAGCTTTACTCACGTGGCATCACTTCAGGGTCTGCAGATGCTTGCGTGGCCATCCGGGGGTGCTTCCCCATGAGTGTGAGCACCCGCTCCTCCATCTCCGTGATGTTGCTGGGGACTGGTGGCCTCTCACCTATTTGCCTCTGCACAGACCTCATCATCGATAGATTCTTCTGTAAAAGGTAACAGGATGACATGGCATGAGATCATTGTGTCATGGCTAGGTACTGTCACAGAGACTGATACAACACAAAACCGACACATGTAATCATGATTATTATGATAATTATCATTCTTTAGCTAAAGACTTGCACCGTGACCACAGGCTTTGAGTAAAACATTCCCGGTAAAAGTGAAAGACCTCACATCTGTTGATAGTCACTCATGACTTTTACAAATCAAATTATATAAATACATAAGTACATGTAAATCAATGTAATACTTGCTCTTGGGGATCCCACAAGATTGTTCCATCGCTTGCGGCATTGATTGCCCTCACGCTCCTCGTTGGTCACCGACAAGACCACCTCTGCTATCTCGGCCCATATCCTCTGGTAGGCCTTTGAGGTGGGCTTCCCATGCCCTCCCTGTGTCAAATCACCCCAGCGTAACTCGACCTCCTGCAGGAGGGAGGCATTTGCCTTGTCCGAGAACCTCCTCGCTCTTTTGCGGCCTCCAATGTGCTCCTCTCCCAGCTCACTGCTCTCTCCAGCGTCAGTCTCCACAGCGTGCTGGGTCGCCTCCTCCTCTTCCTCCATTTTCGGCACCAAATTCAGGCAAATGTCTGGCTGGTAACAGCTAATTTTTTTCTCACAATTTGGTCTAAAGCTCTAAACTCTCCCTCCTTCCTCCTAAAGCAGCCACACCACACCCACACATGCCTTCACTCCCTCTCAGCTCCCTCTCTCATTGTCTCCTCTTCTACGTATGTAATGATGACCCTTGACCTCGTGAATCGCGGGAATTGAGCGTTGCCATGCCGTTGCTAAGGATGGTGACACTTTACGACAGAAGGTCAGAGAGATTTAACGCTACCACCCATTTCAAATTGCTCACGGTAACGCCCAATTTCAACAATGGAGACTAGGGGCTTTGAGAATGGGCGGCAAGCCGGCGATCTGAAAACCCAATTTTTACTGCCCACGCCAGAAATAACGCCCATTTTTGGTTGATAGAAACATAGAAACATAGAAAATAGGTGCAGGAGTAGGCCATTCGGCCCTTCTAGCCTGCACCGCCATTCAATGAGTTCATGGCTGAACATTCAACTTCAGTACCCCATTCCTGCTTTCTCACCATACCCCTTGATCCCCCTAGTAGTAAGGACCTCATCTAACTCTTTTTTGAATATATTTAGTGAATTGGCCTCAACAACTTCCTGTGGTAGAGAATTCCACAGGTTCACCACTCTCTGGGTGAAGAAGTTCCTCCGCATCTCGGTCCTAAATGGCTTACCCCTTATCTGCACAAAAGTGTAAAATCTAGCCCCACTGGGCTTTCACCTGTTCAGTTGTGGCTTTGATCACTCTGAATCAAACTGACCACCTGAACTAAAGCCAATCCAGTCATGCCTGAAGCTTACTAAATTGCAATTAGGTCAGGGAGAGCTCATTACATTTGTACTTTTGTTCCTTTCTCCCTTGTGAGCTGTTGGACCAAATAAAGCTCTACAGCACCAGACATTGTATGAACAACTTGATATGTTACTAATACAACTCTCATCTCCCGGGACAATCGCATCCATTCCCTTTATTGCTAGAGCAGCTGCCAGACGATGATGCAATTAAGCATCGCATGGCTTTTACCCCTTACCCGCATCAAGCATTACCTCCCAATGAAGCTTTATTTCTGACATATAGCGGCGTAAGTTTTGTTACACCCTGTAAAAGCTTCCTTCTTATCCCGGTCTCAAGCACGGAGATCACCACACCCAGTTCATGGCCTGCGCCATTTGGTGGATAATTATAAGGTAACCGTAAACCAAGTTCTAGAGGTAATCTCCCCAATACTTTGCCAAATGTAGAAGATTTGTTCACAACACTGACAGGTGGTCAGATCTTCTCAAAGTTGGATCTTACAAATGCCTACTTACAACTGGAACTAAATGAGGAGTCCAAGTCATGCTTGACTATAAATACTCATCTAGGCCTATATCAATTTAATAGGCTACCATTTGGAGTGTTTTCTGCCATATTCCAAGGGGTGATGAACCAGATTCAGGCATTGAAGGGGTAGTATGTTATTTAGATGACATACTCATTTCAGCACCAAACAGGCAAATCTATAATAACATATTGAATGAAGTCCTCAAACAGCTAGAGAAGCACAGAGTACGAGTGATTATTTCAAAACTCAGCGGAGTACTTAGGACACAGAGTAGACAAAGATGGTTTACATCCAACTAAAGGAAAGCTGAATGCAATCAGAAATGCACCCATTCCCAAGAATATCACTGAACTTCGATCATTTTTGGGTCTATTGAACTATTATGGGAAGTTCCTACCAAATTTGGCTAAAGTGTTACATCCACTGAATGAGCTGTTGAAAAAACAGGTCCCTTGGAAGTGGCCAGAAGAGTGCGATGCAGCATTCAAGGAGTATAAAAGCCAGTTGGTAGAGAGCACCATGTTGGTTCACTATGATGTATCTAAGGAGATCAATCTAGCATGTGATGCCTCTCCATATGGAGTTGGAGCAGTGATCTCTCATGTACTACATAGCGGGGAGGAGAGACCAATTGCTTTTGCTTCACACGCTCTCACTGCCAGTGAGCGTAATTATGCACAAGTCGAAAGGGAAGCTTTGGCATTAATTTTTGGAGTCAAGCAGTTCCACAAATACTTGTATGGTCATAAGTTTACCATCGTTACGGACCATAAGCTCCTGCCGGCAATCCTCTGTCCAAAGTCCCCAGTTCCAACATTAACTGCAGCCCGAATGCAGAGATGGGCTTTGATTTTGTCAGCATATACATATGACATTGAGTACAGATGATCAGCTGATCACAGTAATGCTGATGCTATGTCTAGATTGCCTTCCCCATCACAAGTTACAACAGATAGGGAGAAGTATTCTATTTTTCATACATTGATGAACTGCCAGTTACAGCTGAAGAGAGTGGTAGAGCAACCAAACATAATCCAGTTATGTCAAAGGTGTATGATTATATTGCAAATGGCTGGCCAAACCAAGTAACAGTGAAAGATATTCATCGCTACTTTGTTCCTAGGAATGAATTATCAGTGGATAAAGATTGTATCATGTGGGTGCAAGAGTAGTTATTCCAAATAAATTCACGTCCAAATTATTAGGAGATCTTCATGACCAGCACCTTGGAATGTGCTTGAGCAATAGTTTTGAACACAGTTGGTTATGGTGGTCAGGTCTAGATAAAGATATAGGCCCAGAAATCCCGGTCGGCTGCTTCCTGCGGGCAATCGGATAAAAAAACTTTTAAAAGATGCGCACCTACCTGAAGCTGCTGCGCCCATGCGAGTTCCCGGTCCTGAGGCCTCCACTGACTGCGTGTCGCAGCGCGTGCACATCAGGATATGCACAGGGCTGGAGCTGCAGTCACATGGCTCTGGCAGCCAATCAAGGTAAACCATTTTCACATTCATAATAATGGGACTCCGTAAATTGGAGTTCCCATTATTATGAATGAGAACCCCACCCCCCAACACACAAAACGCTAATAAAAAATAGAAAAAATACACCACTAATTTTTATTAATTTAAATTAAAGTTATTTATGTATTAGAAAAAAAAATATTTTCCAATTTTTAAAAAAGTTTTTTTAATTATGGTTTAAAATAAACTTACCAAAGTGGGGAGGGCTATTAACAATAAAATGTGTTTTTTAATTTTATTATATATTTTTTTTGTATTTTCTAACTCTTAATGCCTGTAAAAGTAGGCTATGCGCCTGCTTTTATCAGGCACAAGAGTTTTGAGGACATTTGCTGGGCAAGATATGGGTAAATACTGCAATCTTGCCCATGCAAATGTCCTCGTTGTTGATATACAGAGGATCTGTCAAGCTCCAGCTTGACAGATCGGATCATCCGGTTTTCAGCGCATGCGCATTGTGCGCTAAAACTGGCTTTTGCGATGCCTCCCGGGTCCGTACACACTCCATATGGACCCAGGAGGCCGGAATAGTGTACAACATGTCAATCGGTAAGCAAGAGACCACCATCAGTATCGTAACAGCCATGGAAAATGCCTCCCAGTTATGGCAACAGATACATATAGATTTTACTGAGCTAGAAGAATAGCAATTATTCATTGTTATTGATAGCCATTCGAAGTGGATAGAGGTGTTTCCGATGCAAAAAATAACAACAAATAAAACACTAGACTATTTGTGAAGATTATTTTCTTCATATGGCCTCCCAGAAGAAATTGTGCCTGATAGTGGACCACAATTTTGTTCAGAAGAATTTGCACAGGTCACAAGCAAAAATGGTGTGAAACATACCAAGGTGCCATCGTACTACCCTGCTTCAAATGGTGCAGCAGAGCACACAGTACAAATTGTAAAATATGCTCTCATCAAACAAATGTTATCCTACATCAGACGTACTAGTAACAAATCCAAGAGAAAGTCGGAATTTAAGTCTGAATCCGAGTCAGGCAGACAAACAGTCTGAAGCTGAAGAGAGTCCAAATGTAAATCAAGAACATCCCTTGGAGGAAAACTTCCCTCAGGATCAGCCTAGAATGAGTCTAAGTTTGACATCATGTTTGGAAATTTCTGTTCGAGAGTGAAGGTATCCTCTTCGAAACCAGCGGTTTTGATTTGTAAATATAGCAAAATAAATCCATATCCTTTGTTATGTATAACTATGCAAGTTATGTATGATGATTGTCTATTATAATTACTTCTTCATTAAGGAGGGAGAAGTGTAATATATAGTTCCATCTAATGGACTACTGCTCCACCTAGTGGACTTCTGTGGTAATGCAGTCATTACTGTTTACAATAATAAAGCATCAGGTTACAGGCCACCTGATAAGTTCCTGTGTTAAGAGCCATCTTGTAAAGTCTGTGTGCTGTGAAGTCGTAAGGAAGATACCACACATACACCAGTTTTAATGGACTGAAAACTGTGCAGCACTCAAGCCAGGAACTGTGAGCTGCCCCGCCACTACCCACACCATTCTCTGCGTGAAGATTGCGTTTGAATTGCTAACTTGCAAAATGGACTCTATACTGCCCTCCCGGTCAGCAGTACATTTATAGGCCTCGATAATAACAAGGAGGCAGGGAGGGTGTGAGGGAGCACGGTATCAGGTGAAGAACCCACCAGGCTGGGGATGTGGAGGCCCAGCCAATCCCACCGGCAGGGCCACATTTATATCAAGGTTCTGAGAGTCCCGCCTGGCACCCGGGCAGATTGGCTACCTGGCCGGTGGGCGGGCGGGCGGGATCGGGCGGGGAAAGGCTGAGTTTGGCCGTGATTAGTGGAGGAGAGAGGGTTTGGCCATGATTGGGATGGGGGGCAGGCTTCCTTGTGGGACCCAAAGAAACACTACTCAAAATGGGGGACAGGAGGGATAAAGAAGAATAATACATTAATAGCGCTTGGCCACACCCTGGGGCCCACATGATGGGCACAGCTCATAATTTTTAACCTTTGAACCACGTTTCTGTCACAAGAAAATGCCCCAGGCATACGGTCATGACTTAAAATCTCTTCGCTAGGATTTGACCAATGCTGATAGCTTTGGGAAAGATCCTAGAGGCAGACAGGATAACTGAGTTGGGGAGACCAATTAGATGCATTGCTAAAGAGGGAAGGGATTCAAGGATATGGTCCTCTGGTGAGTTTAACTTATTAAAGAATAAATAGCTGTAGAATAGTCCAAAGGCCTGTCCCTGTTCTTAAAATCTCTCATGCATGTGACGATTACCTGCGGAATATATTGCTTTAAATTGAAATTCAATGCAGAAAAGTGTGAGATGATACGCTTTATTAGGAAGAGTGAGGAGAGACCATGCACAACAAATGATACCACTTTAAAGCGGGTGCAAAAACAGAGAGACCTTGGGGGTGTTTGTGCACAAATCTTTGAAGGTGGCAGGACAGGTTAACAAAGCAATTAATAAAGCGTGTGGGATCCTGGGCTTTATAAATAGAGACAGAAAGTACAAAACCAGGAGGTTATGCTAGACCTATATAAAACACTAGTTCGGCCCCAGCTGGAGTATTGTGTCCAATTCTGACCACCACACTTTGGGAAGGATATGAAGGCTTTGGAGAGGGTGCAGAAAAGATTTACTAAAATGGTTCCAGGGATGAGGGAATATAGTTACATTGGATAGACTAGAGAAGCTGGAGGATGTTCTCCTTAGAGCAGAGAAGGCTAAGAGGAGAGTTGATAGATGTGGCTAAAATCATGAAGGGTTTAGGGACGCGCTTATTTGTACTGTGAAAATGGCCACCATGCTCCACCCTTTGTCTATGATTGGTCCTCTTGGAGAATAAGTCACACCCTGAAGTTTCACTGGAATATGTAACTGGAACCGCCCATCCCAAGGTCTCACTGACTTTGCAAACTGTAACTCGATCCACTTTGACTTCCTGAAGCGACGGAGGACAGAGCTCCCCAGAAGACAGCAAGGGCCAGTCAAAGTGCCTTACCCCAGTCCAAGTACATCCCGCCTGCAGCCAAAGTGCCTTACCCCAGTCCAAGTGCATCCTTCACCACTGCACTCGGCCCCCCCACCACCATAGATGGGCAGGCATTGTGTACGGATTGTTAACAGGTTTATTGGGTATGAATAGTGAGTGTCGTGACTTCTGGATATCATCCATTCCAACGATGTCCCTTGTAGGAAGTTGGAAGAACATGATCTGTCATCCCCCCACCCGTCTCTCCCTTCCCCCACACCCCCACCCTTGTCTCTCTTCCCCCCCCCCCAACCTCGCTCTCCTGCCAGCCTCTCTCTCCCTCCCCCCAGCCTCTCACTTCCCCCCCCCCCCCCCACCGGCCTCTCTCTACTGCCAGCCTCTCTCTCCCTCCCCCCAACCTCTCTCTCACTCTCTCCCCAGCCTCCCTCTCCCCACAGCCTCTCTCTTCCCCCAGTCTCACTTTCTCTCTCTCTACCCCCCAGCCTCTCTCTTCCCCCCCACCCCGAGCTTCCCACTCTCTCTCTCCACCCTAGTCTCTCTCCCCACAGCCTTTCTCTCTCTCCCTCCAGTCTCCCACTTTCTCTCTCTCCCCAGCCTCTCTCTCTCCCCCCAGTCTCACTTTCTCTCTCTCTCCCCCCCAGCCTCACTCTCTCCACCCCTCCAGCCTCTCTCTAGCCCCCAGGCTCTCTCTCGCTATCAGGCCCACGCCGACCAGGACCCAGGACCGCCGATATCGGTGAGGGAGCGAGTCGGTGAGAGAGCGAGTCGGGGCCTAGTGAGTCCTGGAAGAGAGTCAGCGAGGGTGCAAGTCGGGGGCCTAGCGAATTCTCGGTTAGTCCTGGAGGAGGGGGAAAGAGAGTCGGCAGTGGAGAGTCAGAGCGAGTCGGGACCGAGCGAGGGTGAGGCCTCGGGGAATCAGCGGCGGAACAGACTCGGGGCTCAGGTCCTGCTTCTCGGCACTATGTGGAGGGAATGATTCGGAGCCCGGGAGGGGACTGGGAGCGGAGCTTGACAGGGGTGGGGCTTGTCGCCTGTCGGTCAAAAAAAAGTGCAGTATGGGTGGGGGCGGGGCTGGATGGACGGCTGTCTGTCAAAAAATAGTTACTTCGAGGTTTCGACAGAATAAATAAAGAGAAACGGTTTCCAGTGGCTAAAGGATGGATAACAAGAGGGCACAGCTTTAAGGTTGATTGGCAAAAGAACCAGTGGTGATATGAGGGGAAACCTTTTTACACAACGAGTGGTTAGGATTTGGAATGCACAGCCTGACAGGCTGGTGGATACAAAGTCAATAGCAGCCTTCAAAAGGGAATTGGATAAATGCTTGAAGGAGAAATAATTGCTGGGATATGGGGAAAGAGCAGGAGAGTGAGACTAACTGGTTTGCTCTTCAATCATGGACCACTGGCGCAGACTTGATGGCCTGAGTGGCCTCCTTCTGTGCAGTACTATTCTATGATTCTATGAAAATCTAAGGTCGCCATGCCGACGGTGAATAATCTCATATTCTTTCCTGAGCCTTAAAGAGCCAGCACAGACAAAAGTGATTAATGAATGAAAGAACGTCAGTAATACTTCCATCAGTGCCGTGCTTTCTATTTTCTCCACGGGTGATTCATTGGATGCTTTTCAATGTATTCTGGAGCTGGTCCACTGTAATATTGAATACAGCATTAAATAGCTGTCACATCACTGAGAGTACACGAACACTGCTGATGTCATCTCCAACGCATAGTGCACTGGAGCAAAGGCGAGTGATGTAAAGAATGACATAAAATGGCTGTGAGGCATGCGTGTGTCATTCACACCCAGCAAATAAAGGGTTGCACCACATAAGTAAATTGTCAGGAAGTCACAGCACTACTGGACTGTCAAAGGGTGATGATACCTTTCCCCTTAATGAAGCTTCCCCACCTGGCTATACTTTCCACCATATTCCCTGCCCAAACCGCCGTGGTGGTGGGGTAGCCCTTATATCTAAATCACAACTCGCTCTGTCTCCCTACTCCTCCGGCAACTTCTCCTCCTTTGAACATCTCATCTTTTTCCACCCCTCAAGTCTCTCTTTTAAAATCCTTATTCTGTACCACCCACCCAAATATCACAACAATTTTCTCAATGAGATATCGTCTCTGTTTTCCTCGCTCTGCCTCTGCACCGAGCGACTTCTCATTCTCTGTGATTTCAACCTCCATCTCAACTCATCTTGCTCCCTCTCCTCCAAGTTCACTGCCCTCCTTTCCTCCCTTAATCTCTCCCTTCATTTCAACTCCCCACCCATATTCACCTGGCCTCGTTATATCCTCCATAACCATTACCATAAGGCAATCTCCGACCATTTTCTTTTCTCTCCCCTTCCCCCTCCTAAACCCACTTCTTTTCATATCCGCTCCTGTAAAAAAATCTCCCTCAAGTCCATTATCACTGAACTTTCTAATTCCCAACTACTTTGGCCTACTATTCTCCATGACATCTCTGCAGCTACTGACTTATTATATCACACCCTCTCCACCACCTTTGATGCCCTTATTCCCACTAAAATCATTACACTCTCTCACCCGAGTCATTCACTCAGGTATACCCCTCATCTCCGCTCCCTTAAGTCCAAGGGCCGCAGACTTGAACATGTTTGGTGGACAACTGGTCTAATCATCCATCAGCAGATTTGGCTCGATCATATAAAGCACGACTGTGTCCTGCTCTCCATCACTAAAACCTCCCACTATTCTAAGATCATCCAGGACGGCAAAAATAAAACCAAGCTTCTCTTCTCCACCACTAACCGTCTTCTCAAACCACCCTCCCCTGCCTCCTCCTCCCTTACTTCCAACAATACATGTGAGGAGCTCATAGAAGCTCCTGTACTGTACTTTATTAAAAAGATCGACAACAGCCGTTGAACTGCTTCTGTTTTCAATTCTCTCCCTCCCCCTAGCCCATCGGACCTTATTCCCACTTTGTTTTCTACCTGTCCTAACCCTAAGTTTGCATATTTCTCTAATTTCTCTCCTATCTCCCACTTGCCCTTTTAAAGTTCAATGAGACCGACTTTCTGCTCTCTCGACCCTATTCCTACTAATTTGATGACAACCCAACTTTCCTTCCTGGCTCCCATATTAGCAGATATTGTTAACGGTTCCATCTTTGGGGGTATTGTCACCCTTTCCTTCATATCTGCCATCAGCACCCCTCTCCTCAAAGAACCAACCCTTGAACCCTCCATCCTTGCAAACTATTGCTCCAACTCCACCCTCCCTTTTCTCGCCAACATTTTTGCCTCCTCCAAAATCCATGCCCGGCTTTCTCAGAACTCCATGTTTGAGCTCCTCCAATCAGGCTTGTGCCCCTGCCACTGAAATGAAACTGCTCTTACCACAGTCACAAATGACATCCTAGTTGAGTGCGACAAAGATAAACTTGTCCTCTGGACCTGTTTTCAGCCTTTGACATGGTTGGCCACAAAATTCTGCTCCAATGCCTCTCCACCATCGTCCAGCTGCATGAGACTGCATGGTTTCATTGCTATCTTTCCAGCCATAACCATAGAAACATAGAAAATAGGTAGAGGAGTAGGCCATTCGGCCCTTCGAGCCTGCACCCCCATTCAATATGATCATGACTGATCTTGCAACTTCAGTACCCCATTCCTGCTTTCTCTCCATACCCCTTGATCCCTTCAGCCGTAAGGGCCACATCTAACTCCCTTTTGAATATATCTAACGAACTAGCCTCAACAACTTTCTGTGGTAGAGAATTCCACAGGTTCACAATTCTCTAAGTAAAGAAATTTCTCCTCATCTCAGTCCTAAATGGCTTACCCCTGTGACTGTGAGCCCTGGTTCTGGACTTCCCCAGCATCGGGAACATTCTTCCTGCATCTAACCTGTTCAATGCCGACAGAATTTTATATGTTTCTATGAGATCCCTTCTCCTTCTTCTAACTTCCAGTGAATATAAGCTGAGTCGATCCAGTCTTTCTTCATATGTCAGTCCTGCCAGCCCGGGAATCAGTCTGGTGAACCTTCGCTGCACTCCCTCAATAGCAAGAATGTCCTTCCTCAGATTAGCTTGGCTTCACCAAGGCCCTGTACAACTGCAGTAAGACTTCCCTGCTCCTATACTCAAATCCTCTCGCTATGAAGGCCAACATGCCATTTGCCTTCTTCACCACCTGCTATACCTGCATGCCAACTTTCAATGACTGATGTACTATGACACCCAGGTCTCGTTGCACCTCCCCTTTTCCTAATCTGTCAGCATTCAGATAATATTCTGTCTCCCTGTTTTTGCCACCAAAGTGGATAATCTCACATTTATCTACATTACACTGCATCTGCCATGTATTTGCCGACTCACCTAACCTGCCCAAGTCACCCTGCAGCCTCTTAGCATCCTCCTCATAGCTCACACTGCCACCCAGCTTAGTGTCATCTGTAAACTTGGAGATATTACATTCAATTCCTTCGTCCAAATCATTAATGTATATTGTAAATAGCTGGGGGCCCAGCACTGAAACTTGCGGTACCCCACTAGTCACTGCCTTCCTGTCTGCCAACAAGTTCTCTATCCATGTCAATACATTACCCCCAATACCATGTTCTTTAATTTTGCACGCTAATCTTTTGTGTGGGACCTTGTCAAAGGCCTTTTCAAAGTCCAAATACAGCACATCCACTGGTTCTCCCTTGTCCACTCTACTAGTTACATCCTCAAAAAATTCTAGAAGACTTGTCAAGCATGATTTCCCTTTCATAAATCCATGCTGACTTGGACCGATCATGTCACTGCTTTTCAAATGCGCTGCTATTACGTCTTTAACAACTGATTCCAACATTTTCCCCAGGCTAACCAAGTCTATAATTCCCTGTTTTCTCGCTCCCTCCTTTTTTAAAAAGTGGTGTTACATGAGCTACCCTTCAGTCCATAGGAACTGATCCAGAGTCGATAGACTGTTGGAAAATGATCACCAATGCATCCACTATTTCGAGGGCCTCTTCCTTAAGTACTCTGGGATGCAGACTATCAGCCCTGGGGATTTATCGACCTTCAATCCCATCAATTTCCCTAACACAATTTCCTGACCAATAAAGATTTCCTTCAGTTCCTCCTTCTCGCTAGACTCTCGGTCTCTTAGTATTTCTGGAAGGTTATTTGTGTCTTCCTTAGTGAAGACAGAACCAAAGTATTTGTTCAATTAGTCTACCATTTCTTTGTTCCCCATTATAAATTCACCTGATTCTGACTGCAAGGGACCTACGTTTGTCTTCACTAATCTTTTTCTCTTCACATAGCTATAGAAACTTTTACAGTCAGTTTTTATGTTCCCTGCAAGCTTACTCTCATACTCTATTTTCCCCCTCTTAATTAAACCCTTTGTCCTCCTCTGCTGAATTCTAAAGTTCTCCCAGTCCTCCGGTTTGCTGCTTTTCTGGCCATTGCAGAATCACCTGCACTGGCATCGCTTCCCGATCGCACATCATCTGTCAATACAATGTGAGTTTTCACATGGACGCTGATGATACCTATTGTGTTCCTAACACAGATGAGACTGCAGACAGAGAGGTTAAAGTAACAGTGACCTCAGTCTTTATTAAGACACTCCAGAGTGAGGAACATGCCTCAGAGGCCGGCTTATATACAATGCTCCCAAGGGATGCTGGGATCCCTTGGGACTTCAGGGGATGCACTCCCTGGTGGCAGAACATGGGAGTGCATGCTTTACAGATACACAACATCACTCCCCGCCAAAGTCAAAGTGAAAACTATTTACAAGGTGAGGCAGTCGGGAGCCTTTCTTTCCCTGGTGGACCGCCTCAGTACAAATGTCTGTTCTGGTGTGTTGGCTGTGCCCTCGCTGGGCTGGCATGTTGTTGGCCCTGCAGGGCTGCTGGGTGAGCCTGACCTTGCTGGGCTGTTGGGTGTGATGGATTTGATTTCCTGGTCCGGGATGGTGTCGTTGATCCTTTGGGTGTGCGTTGTGGGCTCGAAAAAGATGGTGCCTGCTGTGGGTTGTTCAGGGCAGTCTGTGAACCGCAGCCTCATTTGGTCCAGGTGCTTTCTGCAAATTTGTCCATTGTCTAGTTTGACTACAAACACCCTACTCCCTTCTTTAGCTATCACCGTGCCCGTGATCCACTTGGGACCAAGTCCATAGTTTAGCACATACAGTTTAAGTCATTCAGATCAATTTCCCGTAACACAGTGGCACGACCATCGTTTACATTTTGTTGCTGCCACCTGCTCTCTACCTGATCATGCAGGTTGCGCTGAACCAGCGAGAGTCTGGTTTTAAGTGTCCTTTTCATGAATAGTTCAGCCGGGGGCACCCCTGTGAGCGAGTGGGGTCTCGTGTGGTAGCTGAGCAGTACTCGGGACAGGTGAGCCTCCTGTGAGTCGTTTAAGGCTCTCTTTGATTGTTTGTACTGCCCGCTCTGCCTGCCTGTTGGAGGCTGGTTTAAACGGGGCCGAGGTGACATGTTTCATCCCATTGCAGGTCATGAATTCTTTAAATTCGACACTGGTGAAACATGGCCCTCAGGCTTTCAATGGTGGCGATGGCGGTGCTTCCTGACATTATTTCACATTCAATCCATTTTGAAAAAGCATCCACCACCACCAGGAACATTTACCGATAAACGGGCCCACATCGTCGACATGGATCCTTGACCATGGTCTGGAGGGCCAGGACCACAAACTTAGTGGTGCCTCTCTGGGCGCATTGCTCAACTGAGCACACACGCTGCGTTGCCGTACACAGGAATCTAAGTCAGAGTCGATACCGAGCCACCACACGTGGGATCTGGCTATCGCTTTCATCATTACTATACCCGGGTGTGTGCTGTGGAGATCCGAGATGAAAGTCTCCCTGTCCTTTTTGGGTAGCACTACGCGGTTACCCCAAAACAGGCAGTCTGCCTGAATGGACAACTCGTCCTTTCGCCGCTGGAACGGCTTGATTAGCTCTTGCATTTCAACGGGGATGCTGGCCCAGCTCCCATGCAGTACACAGTTTAACTAGGGACAGCAGAGGATCTTGGCTGGTCCAAGTCCTAATCTGGCTGGCCGTGATAGGTGATTTATCATTTTCAAACGCTTCCATGACCATCAACAAGTCTGCGGGCTGCGCCACCATCAACAAGTTTGCAGGCTGCACCATTTCCACCGCCGTGGTGGGCAATGGTAGCCGACTGAGAGCATCCGCACAGTTCTCGGTGCCTGGCCTGTGGCGGATGGTGTAGTTATATGCTGATAGCGTGAGTGCCCATCTTTGTATGCGGGCTGAGGCATTAATATTTATCCCCTTGTTTTCAGCGAGCAGGGATATGAGGGGCTTGTGATCGGTTTCCAGCTCAAATTTGAGGCCAAACAGGTACTGATGCATTTTCTTTACGACGAACACACACGCTAATGCCTCTTTCTAAATCATGTTGTAGGCCTTCTCGGCCTTAGACAAGCTCCTGGAAGCATAGGCAACAGGTTGCAACTTCCCGCAACGTTAGCTTGTTGTAATACACACCTGACTCCATACGACGACGCGTCACATGCTGGCACAAGTCTTTTCCACGGGTTATACAATACAAGCAGCTTGTTGGAGTATAAAATGTTTCAGGCTTTCTCAAAAGCAATTACTTGGTTTTTTCCCCATACCCAGTTCTCACCTTTACGCAATAACACATGTAGGGGCTCTAAGAGGGTGCTTAACCCCGGTAGGAAGTTACCAAAATAGTCGTGGAAGCCCAGGAACAACCGCAGCTCCGTGACATTCCTGATAGCCTCTGTCTTGGCATCTGTGGGCTGAATGCCGTCCGACACGATCTTTCTCCCCAAAAACTCCACTTCCGTTGCCATGAAGACGCATTTCGACCTCTTCAGCTGCAGTCCTATGCGATCCAGTCGCTGGAGGATCTCCTCCAGGTGTTGTAAGTGCTCGGCGGTGACCCGACCCATGACCAATATGTCACCTTGAAAGACCACCGTGTGTGGTACCGACTTGAGTAAGCTCTCCATGTTTCTCTGGAAGATCGCTGCAGCTGACCGAATTCCAAACGGGCATCTGTTGTCGATGAACAGTCCCTTGTGCGTGTTGATGCAGGTGAGGCCCTTCAAAGACTTCTCCAGCTCCTGCATCATGTAGGCCGAAGTCAGGTCGAGTTTGGTAAACGTCTTGCCTCCTGCCAGCGTCGCAAATAGGTCGTCTGCCTTAGGTAGTGGTATTGGTCCTGTAGCGAGAAATGATGAATAGTTACTTTATAATCGCCACAAATCCTGACCGTGCCATCACTTTTGAGTACTGGAACAATCGGGCTGGCCCACTCGCTGAATTCCATTGGGGAGATGATGCCCTCGTGTTGCAGCCTGTCCAGCTCGATTTCCACTCTCTCCCTCATCATGTGAGGTACCACTCACGCCTTGTGGTGAATGGGTCGTGCCTCTGGGACCAAGTGGATCCGCACCTTCGTTCCGGAAAAGTTTCCAATGCCTGGCTCAAAAAGGGAAGGAAATTTGTTAAGAACCTCGGTACATGAGGCCTCATCGACATGTGATAGCGCTCGGATGTCATCTCAGTTCCAGCGGATTTTGCCCAGTCAGCTCGTTCCAAGCAGTGTGGGGCCATCGACCGGGACAATCCAGAGTGGCAGTTCGTGCACCGTGCCCTCGTAGGTGACCTTGACCACGGTGCTGCCCAGGACAGTGATAAGCTCTTTGGTGTACGTTCTCAGTTTCGTATGGATGGGGCTCAGGGCTGGTCTGAGTGCTTTGTTGCACCACAGTCTCTCAAACATCTTTTTACTCATGATGGATTGGCTAGCGCCAGTGTCTGCCACTGTGTTCAGTTCCATGGCTACGGGTAAGCCATTCAATTTTACGTTTAGCATTATAGGTGGACATTTCGTCGAAAATGTGTTCACCCCGTGTATTTCAGCATCTGCCTCCTCTCTCTGAGTCTTGAAATTGCTTTGATCCACCATGAACTGATCTTCCTCTGCCACATGGTGGTTAGCAGGTTTTGCAGAGCTTGCAGCTCGTTTGCAAGCTTGTTGGAGGTTCCCCATTGTTCCACAGCTCTTGCAAACATACCCTTTGAAGCGGCATGAATAGGCTGAATGGAAGCCTCCACAACGCCAACAAGGTGTGAATTGCCTTGCATTCATCCTTTGTTGGGGACTCTGAATCACCTGGGTCACCTGAGGCCTGCCGGCAGTTGCAGACTCGTAGTTTCTGCCCTGTACATTTCTGCTTGCAAACACAGTTCCAGTTAATTTATGAACATTGCTAGCACTTGTGTGCTGAGAGATTTGTTTGGTGTTATCACTGGTGGACATAAACGCCTGTGCTATCGCAATGGCCTTACTGAGGGTCGGTATCTCTACAGTCAAAAGTTTTCATAGGATGGTCTCATGGCCAATGCCCAGTACAAAAAAGTCTCTGAGCATTTGCTCCAGGTAGCCATCAAACTCACATTGTCCTGCAAGTCGCCTTAGCTCGGCGACGTAGCTCGCCACTTCCTGACCTTCAGATCGCTGGCACATGTAGAACCGATACCTCGCCATCAGCCGCTCTCTCTTGGGCTAAGATGCTCCAGAATCAGTGTACACAGCTCCTCATATGACTTATCTGTGGGTTTCACCGGAGCCAGAAGGTTCTTCATGAGGCTGTAGGTCGGTGCCCCGCAGACTGTGAGGAGGACCGCTCTCCTTTTTGCAGCGCTTACTTCTCCGTCCAGCTCGTTGGTTACAAAGTACTGGTCTAGCCGTTCGACATAGGCTTCCCAGTCCTCACCCTCCGAGAACTTCTCCAGGATGCCCACAGTTTGCTGCATCTTTGCGTTGGATTCGTATTCTCATCGCCAGTTATTGTGTTCTTAACACAGATGAGGCTGCACACAGGGAGGTTAAAGTAACAGTGACCTCAGTCTTTAATAAGACATTCCAGAGTGAGGAACAGGCCTTAGGGGCCGGCTTATATACAGTGCTCCCAAGGAATGCTGGGATCCCTTGGGACTTCAGGGGATGAGCTCCCTGGTGGCGGAACATGGGAGTGCATGCTTTACAGATACACAACAGGGAGGAGGGCAAGAGAAGAATTGATAACGTGGGGGAGGGGGTAGTGAGAAGAACTGGTAATGTGATGATGGAGCAGGGTGGAGGGGAGGGGGGCTGAATTGCTCTGATCACTATCTGTAGTAACAATATATACCTTTTCATTTTGAATAAATTGATGATGTCACAACACAAAGCCGAGAGCGATTCTCGTCAGTGGAGCATTATTTTTTTTACAGTCAAATCATTTTCTCACTAAACATGCAAGAGTGATTCACCACATTTTTAAGCACAAGATTATGATTTTGTTGTAAATTCTGAATGGCAAGGCAGAAATTGAAACTCATATTAAAAATAAATCTAGTTGCCCCTCTCATGGCTCGACGAGCCAACGGTGTGGTGCTGAGCCACACAGACCAGGGGGCCTTGAGTTTAATCCTGTTCAATGTTAACTCAGTGGCTTTAACCCAGGATGAAGGCAGGACCACATATACTAGACTCTGTGCTTCTGGAGATGGTTGAACAGAACCCAGCCAGGGTTAATGTGCTTGCGTGGTCACTGTCCAATTGATGCTTCATGGAAAGTTCTTGTGTTTGGATGTTGTAATGAATGTGCCTGTGAGTATGCTCACAGGTTTGTAGAGCTGTTGATAATTTGTGTTTTTGGTGCCCTGAAAAAAAAACAAGGGGGCACTTGATTGAAAGTTTTTGGAATGTGACCCCCCCCCCCCTTAACCAGGGGGCACTTGTTTACAGATTCAACAAAAATAGTTGTAGAGCTATTGAGTTGGGAGTGCCTTAGCCAGTCACGTGATGTTCACAAGACTCAATAAAACCCCAGCCAGTTGGGTTCGGGTATCTACAATGAGGCAGGTGGTTGTGAGCCTGGTGGATGAACTAGTAATGTGTAATGTGATTGTTAAATCTTTTGCTAATAAACCAACTAGTTCTTAATAGCAATCTGTTGCAATGAACCCATGAAGCAAATCATCATCGTAGGCAGTCCCTCAGAATCGAGGAAGACTTGTTTCCACTCTAAAAGTGAGTTCTTAGGTGACTGAACAGTCCAATACGAGAACCACAGTCTCTGTCACAGGTGGGATAGACAGTCGTTGAAGGAAAGGGTGGGTGGAGAGTCTGGTTTGCCGCATGCTCTTTCCGCTACCTGCGCCTGGTCTCTGCATGCTCTCGGCGACAAGACCCAAAGTGCTCAGCGCCCTCCAGATGCTCTTCCTCCACTTAGGGCGGTCTTTGGCCAGGGACTTCAAAGTGTCGGTGGGGATGTTACATTTTATCAAGGAGGCTTTGAGAGTGTCTCTGAAACGTTTCCTCTGCCCACCTGGGGCTCGTTTGCCATGAAGCAGTTCAGAGTAGAGCGCTTGCTTTGGGAGTCTTGTCTCAGGCATGCGAACAATGTGGCCCACCCAGCGGAGCTGGTCGAGTGCGGTCAGTGCTTCAATGCTGGGGATACTGGCCTGGTCGAGGATGCTAATGTTGGTGCGTCTGTCCTCCCAGGGGATTTGCAGGACCTTGTGGACACATCAGTGGTGGTATTTCTCCAATGATTTGAGGTGTCTATTGTACATGGTCCAAGTCTCTGAGCCATACAGGAGGGCAGGTATCACTACAGACCATGAGCCTGGTGACAGATTTGAGGACCTGATCTTCAAACACTCTTTTCCGAAGGCGGCCGAAGGCTGCACTGGCTCACTGGAGGCGGTGCTGAATCTTGTCGTCAATGTCTGCCCTTGTTGATAAGAGGCTCCCGAGGTATGGGAAGTGGTCCACTTTGTCCAGGTCCGTGCCGTGGATCTTGATGACTGGGGGGTAATGCTGAGTGGCAGGGACAGGCTGATGGAGGACCTTTGTCTTACAGATGTTTAGTGTAAGGCCCATACTTTCGTATGCCTCAGTGAAGATGTTGGAGTTCAGCCTCTGAATGTGCGCAGATGCAAGCGTCGTCCTCGTACTGTAGCTCGATGACAGAAGTTGGGTCGGTCTTGGATCTGGCCTGGAGACAACGAAGGTTGAACGGGTTCCCACTGATTCTGTAGTTTAGTTCCACTCCAGCGGGGAGTTTGTCAACTGTGAGGTGGCGCATGGCCGCGCGAAAGATTGAGAAGAGGGTTGGTGCGATGACAAAGCCCTGCTTGACCCCGGTCTGGATGTGGATTGGGTCTGTAATGGATCCGTTAGTATGGATTGCGGCCTGCATGTCGCCGTGGAGCAGGCGGAGGATGGTGATCAACTTTATGAAGCAAATACATTACAGATGTTACATGAGAAAAGGACTTTGATCGCTTCAGGAAATGAATGGCAATAAAATCTGAACAGGGAAATGAAGGGAAGTGTGGAGGAGGAGAAGAAGCTCGGCTCAGCTCAGGATCAAAGTGGATTGATTTTATTCTCTGTTTGAAATCTAAAAGTGCCTGTCATCCAGATTTAAAGGGGCGCTGTATTCATGGGAATGTGATTGACCGACCTTTCAGCTCAGATCTAAATTAATATCTGGCCTGTCATTGAAGGGATATGCAGGGGTGGATTAACGCACAGGGTGAGGGGAGGGGGGGGGCAGCCAAATATGCACCCACCCCAAGAGGACATTTTTATTCAAACGTATTGTAATATCCTAGGGGCCTATCTCTACATGCATTTGACTGGACAATTGTCTTTTAATTTAAAACTGCATTTCAAAAGTACTTCATTGGCTGTAAAGTGCTTTGGGACATCCTGAGGTCGAGTAAGTGGCTCGAGAAATGTAAGTTCTAGAGTCCAGGGTTATGGGGAGCGGGCGCAGGGAAGTGGAGCCGAGTCCATGATCAGATCAGGCATGATCTTATTAAATGGCAGAGCAGACTCGAGGGGCCAAATGGTCTACTCCTGCTCCTATTTCTTATGTTCTTATGTAATTGCTTTCTTTCTTTGGTGGATCAGGGGAGATGGGGGTTGGAGTTGTGCGGGAGGGGGTGGAGAGGCCACCAATGTTCTTGATGCCCAGGCCCCCCGAGAGTTCCTAATCCACCCCGCCCCGCTGAACCCAAAGGCTTGACACTCCGCTTTGTCGACTGAATTAATTATTGAGGTCAAACCAAACCTGACTGGAATCCACTGCTTGCCCAGCGATAGGTGTCTGCTGCTCTTTATTTATCAGCGTACAAAACCTTTTATTTTTCTGTGTAATTAGATGATGGGAGGAAATACATTTCAGCCACCCACAATATTCGAAAGTGTTCGGTTTGGCTTTGATCTCGTCAGAGCCACTGGAAGTGACTCATGCCAGTCAGCTTCTTAATTGAGGAAAATAACGCTTATTTATTTACTTGCTTACTGTGACCTACTTTGGATTCTCAGCAATTTTGCGCGTTGTCATCAAGGTTTTCCCCCCTCCCCCAGCTCTCCGCCCGCGCACCATGCTCAGTTTGTGTGGGAAGCCAGGTGAGCCACTTCCGAGGCTCCGTCAGTGCTGCTCTGCAGTTGGCCACTAGGAGGTGCAAGGGTGCAACATAAAAAGAAAGTCTTGCATTCATATAGTGCCTTTCACGACCTCGGGACATTCCCAAAGCGCTTTACAGCCAATGAAGTGCTTTGTTTGGAGTGTAGTCACTGTTATAATGTAGGAAACGCGGCAGCCAATTTGCGCACAGCCAGCTCCCACAGACAGCGATGTGACAATGACCAGATAATCTGTTATTTTAGGTGTTGGTTGAGGGATAAATTTTGATCAGGACACCGGGGAGAACTCCCCTGCTCTTCTTCAAAATAGTGCAATGGGATCATTTACGAGAGGGCAGACAGGAGCTCAGTTTAATGTCTCATCCGAACGACGGTACTTTTGAATCACTATCTGATTCTCGTGTTCTCTCTTATGAGGGGTGGGATGGAGGGGGGGAATGCAATTCTTCAGCTCCCCTCCATCTCCCTCCGGTGGCCTGGCTCGGATTGGCAATCTTAGTTTGAGGAATCGGAGCGGTGTGCTATCACTCTGAAGCACGTCCTCCTCTATCTCTTCCGTATCTTTGGGGCTTTCCCGCAAAACACTGTAAAAAGGATCAAATAGCTTGTAATTAAAATACGTCTTCACAACGTGTTAAAACAAAGTCTACATAAAGCGACCGCACTAATTCCTAAGTGACGTAACCAACCATGGACCACAGATTAATAGCCGATACTGATGCTGCCGACAAGGAAACTCAGTTGTAGGCCAGAACATCCGCCCGCTAATAGTGTCGTCGTGTACTTCTCATAAAAAGACACATTTCTTGTATTTTTCTTTCAAGAAATTGAAACTGACACCTGGAAACTATAAAAGTGCATTACTAGTCAAGTTACTGTCTTTACCATAAATCTCCCTAAATCTCCACCTCCATATCATCACTCCGACCCATAGTCACGGCCATCCCCTCAGTCTTGCCATCCCATGTGATCTCGCTACTCCCATCGTAATTGTCACTGATAAGGCCACCTCAGATCATTTCCTTGTATCGCTCTCTGCCCACATTCCCCTTCCCCCTCCCAATCTCACTGCTTTCTGTATCCACCCCTGGAAAAAACTCAGGCCCCAAGTCACTTAACACTGCACTTCCCAACCATCTAGCCCTTGGCCCACAATTCACCTTGACATTTCTGCAACTACCGATCTGTTAAATCATGTCCTCTCCATGTCCTTTGATGCTCTTGTCCCCATTAAAACCATCACTCTCTCTCACCCTACTAATTTCCCTGGTATGGCCCTCATCCCCACTCCCTCAAGTCCAAGGGACACAGACTTGAATGTCTATGGCGGACAACTGGTTTAACCATCGATCGCCAGATCTGGTTGGTCCACACAAAGCATTATCGGATCCTGCTCTTCATTGTTAAAACTGCTCAGAACTCAAAGATCATCCAGGAATGCAAAGATAATCCTCAGCTTTTCTTCTCCCCCACAAACGGTCAAACCACCCTCCTGTACCTTCTCCAACCTCACCTCCAACAAGTGCGAGGACCTCATGGACCTCTTTGTCTCAAAGGTCGACACCATCAGTTCAGCTGCCTCTGCTACTTCCATCCTTTCCCCTAGCCCACCAGGCCACACTTCCCTTAATAGTCCCCGCTACCTAAGCCCTAAACTCACATCGTTCTCTAGATTCTATCCCATCTCCTGCAATGTTCTCTTTGAGCTCATCTTGTCCATGAGACCCATTTCCTGGTCCCTCAAACCTATTCCCACCAAACCGTTGACCACCCAACTTTCCTGCCTGGGTCCCATGTTAGCTGACATTGTTAACGTTCCCCTCCTCTTCAAATCTTTTGTCATCATCCCTCACCTCAAAATAAAATATTCTGTTCTTGCAAACTACTGCCCCACCTCGAACCAACCTTTCCTCTCAAGTCCTTGAACGTGTTGTCGCCTCCCAAATCCGTGCCCACCTTTCTAGCAATTCCATGTTTGAACCTTCGAACCAGGTTCCCCCCCCCCCCCCCCCCCCCCACCACAGTACCAAAACGGCCCTTATCAAAGTCACAGATGACATTCTATGCGACTGTGACTGGTAAACTATCACCCCCCATCCATCTCGACTTATCTGCAGTCTTCGCCCCAGTTATCATCATCATCATAGGCAGCCCCTCAGAATCGAGGAAGACTTGCTTCCACTCCCAAAGTGAGTTATTTGATGGCTGAACAGTCCGATTCGAGAGCCACAGACCCTATTACAGGTGGGACAGACATTCGTCGAGGGAAGGGGTCGGTGGGGCTGGTTTGCCGCGCGCTCCTTCCGCTGCCTGCGCTTGGCCTCTTCGTGCTCTTTGCTTTGTGGGAAGCTGTTTACCCTACACCGCATCCAGACCAGGTCGAAGATCACCCCAACCTCTGTCATTGAGCTGCAGTATGCGGATGACGCCTGCGCCTGCGCACATTCAGAGGCTGAACTCCAGGATATAGTCAATGTATTCACTGAGGCATATGAAAGCATGGGCCTTATGCCCCAGTTAACCAGTCCATCCACCTCCAATGCCTCTCCTCCATTATCCAGCTGGGTGGAACTGCCCTTACTTGGCTCCATTCTTACCTATCGAATCGTGCCAAGAAGTCACCTGCAATCTCTTCCCACTCCCATACCATTACCTCTGGAGTCCTCCAAGGATCCACATGCTGCAACGTCATCCAAAAACACATCAGGTTTCATATGTTGACGAGACTCCACTCTCTCTCACCACCACCTCTCTCGAACCCTCCACTGTCTCTGATTTGTCACACTGCTTGTCTGACATACACTATTGGATGAGCAGAAATTTCCTCCAACTAAATATTGGGAAGACTGAAGCCATTGTCTTTGGTCCCCACCACAAACTCCATTCCCTGACCACCGTTTCCATCCCAGGAAACTGTCTGAAGCTAAGCCAGACCGTTCACAACCTTGGTGTTGTGTTTGACCCCGAGATGACCTTCTGACCACATATCCGCTCCATCACCAAGACTGCCTACTTCCACCTCCATAACATTGCCTGGCTCCGATACTGCCTCAGCTCATCTGCTGCTGAAATGCTTATCCATGCCTTTCTTATGTCTAGACCTGGCCAGCCTCCCATCTTCCACCTTACATAAATTTGTGCTCATCCAAAACTCTGTTGCCCATGTCCTAACTCGCACCAAATCCTGTTCACCCATCACCCCTGTGCTCGCTGACCTACATTGTCTCCCGGTCCAACAATGCTTCAATTTTAAAATCCTCATCCTTGTTTTCAATCCTCCATGACCTCGCCCCTCCCTATCCCTGGAGCTCCTCCAGCCCTACAAGCCTTTAACATCTCTGCGCTCCTCCAATTCTGGCCTCCTGCGCATCCCTGATTTCAATCACTCCACCATTGGTGGCCATGCCTTCAGCTGCCTGGGTCCCAAGCTCTGGAATTCCCTCTCCGCCTCTCTATGTCTCTTTCCTCCTTTAAGATGTTCCTTAAAACCTACCTCTTTGACCAAGCTTTTGGTCATCTGTCCTGATATCTCCTTCTGTGCCTCGGTGCTAAAAATGTTTTTTTATTGATAACGCTGTGCAAACTGCCTTGGGACGTTTTATTTTGTTAAAGGCGCTATTTAAATGCAGGTTTTTGTCACACTGCTTGTCTGACATCTACTATTGGGTTGTAGTTTACTGTCGATTCTGATTCAGCAACTTTCCAATATTCTCAGCATGATCCAGCTCCTTGTGTGACACTAAAATGGAAGCAAAATACCCCAGGTGCTGGAAATCTACAAATGCTGGAAAACACTCAGCAGGTCAGTCCGTGTCTGTGGAGAGAGAAACAGAGCTAGTGTTGCAGGTCAATAACCTTTCATCAGAACTGGAAGGTGTTAGAGATGAACCACTTTAAAGCAAGTGACGAGCTAGGGAAAGGGGGTGAAGGAACAAAAGGAAAAAGTCTGTGATAGGAAGGAGGGGAGGAGCGATTAAATGGCAAAAGGGTTGATGATGCAAAGCAAAAGGAGATGATGAAGCATAGAAACAAAAGAGGGGTCCAGGGGAGGTGTAAACGGTTACAGAATGTCCGACAGAAAATGGGAGTGGTGGTTAAGGTCTAAAGTTGTTGAGTTCAACGTTAATCCTGGAAAGCTGATGGGCTGGGGATGGTTCAATAGGATTACAAACCTTTCTTGCTTTAGAGGTTCAGATGACACTCACAAGATAAATATGAAGGTAAGGAAGGCCATTCGGCCCATCTTAGTTTATCTAAAGAAACCTACAGTTTTTCCCTGTTACAGCAGCAAACAGTGCCTTAAGCCTGGTGGTGCCATTATTTCTTAAGAGTCAGGTGTCTCGAAATGTGCAGAGCTCCCTCTGTTATTGCTGCACTTCAGAGTATCAACATACCAACTCGAGGCATCACCGAACCCTGAAAGCAAATACCCAATCAAATTAATGAAGCCAGCTTCTGTGAAGATAAAAGCACAATACTGCGGATGCTGGAAATCTGACATAAAAACAGAAAATGCTGGAAATACTCAGCAGTTTAGACAGCATCTTTGGAGAGAGAAATAGAGTCACCATTTCGGGTCAATGACCTTTCGTCAGAAGTTTTTCATTTGATGAAAGTCAGTTGACCTGAACCGTTAACTCTGTTTCTCTCTCCACAGCTGCTGCCTGACCTGCTGAGTGTTTGATAGAATTAATGGGCCCAAGTTTCGAGCCGCGCCTAGAACGGCGCAGTCCCGACCTGGACGCCCATTTTTCGCGCCACAAAGTGCGCCTAAAAAAAACGTCCAGATTCTCCAGCTCCCCGCAGGTCGTTTGCAGCTCAGTGCAGCGCAGCACGAGCTGTAGGGGGCGGAGCCAGGTCCCTGCACCAAAAACAGTGCTGGGACCTCTGCACATGCACGCTACAGTGGTCACACATGTGCAGTAGCTCCTGGCGCCCAAAACTGTGTGGGAGGGGCCGAAGCACGCAGCCCCTAGCCCTGGCCCAATGGCCTCACTGGGGCTGCGTGAATAAGGCTCCTCCCACGGCCAGCTCCTGCTTCCTCCCGACCCGACTCGACTCCCGCTTCCCGCCCCCCCGCCTCCAGACCGGACACCGACCCGACTCCCGCTTCCCCCCCACCCCCGGACCGGACCCGACCTGACTCCCACTTCCCCCCCACCCCCGGACCGAACCCGACCTGACTCCCGCTTTCCCCCCACCCCCGGACCGGACACCGACCCGACTCCCGCTTCCCCCCCACCCCCGGACCGGACACCGACCCGACTCCCGCTTCCCCCCCACCCCCGGACCGGACCGGACCCGACCTGACTCCCGCTTTCCCCCCACCCCAACTGGACCCGACCTGACCTCCCTCCCGCCGACCTGACCTTCCTCCCTCCCCCCGACCCAAACCGAACTGAACTCCCTCCCACCACCCCCCTGACCCGCGCTCCCCCCGACCCGACCCAACGCCACCTACCTGTAAATCTGGTGCTGGGGACAGGCCCTGCCCGAAGTCCCAGGCCCGGCCCGACTCCCGCTTCCCGACCTGACCTCCCCTCTCCTTTCCCCCCCTTCTCCTTTCCCCCCTTCTCCTTCCCCCATCTCCTTTCCCCCCCTCTCCTTTCCCCCCTTTTTCTTTCCCCCCTTTTCCTCCTCCCCTTCCCCCTTCTCCTCCTCCCCCCTCCCCTTCTCCTTCTCCCCCCTTTCCCCCTTCTCCTCCTCCCTCCCTTCTCCTCCTCCCCCTCCCCTCCCTCTTCTCCTCCTCCCCCTCTCCCCCTTCTCCCCCATCCCCCTTCTCCCCCCTCCCCTTCTCCCACCCTCCCCCTTCTTCCCCTCCCCATCCCTCCCCCTTTCCTCCTTCTTCTCCCCCCCTCTCTCCCTCTAACCCCCTCCTCCCCCTCCCCTCGCTGTCAGAAACACAGACACTGACAGACAGAGAATGAGAGACACACACAGACAGACAGAGAGAGAGAGCGACACTGACAGAGACACACTGGGGGGGAGGGGCATCCCAGCACGCTGTTGGAGGGCTCCCGGTGCTGCAGTCGGTAAGTAGAAAATGTTTTATTTATTGATTTTTTAAAAAATTATTTCTTATTAATTTTTTTTGATTGATTTATTGGTTGATTTATTGATGTTTTTATCATTTATTATTGATGATGGCTCTTTATTTGTAAAACTGAAGTGTTTAATGTTTGTAAACTTCCCTTTAAACCCCCCCCCCCCCCCATTCCCTACGCCTGATTTTTAACCTACGCCTGATTTTCTAAAGTGTAGACAAGGTTTTTTCGAGCGTACAAAAATCTTCACTTACTCCATTCTAAGTTAGTTTGGAGTAAGTTTTCACTGACGAAACTTTGAAAACAGGCGTAAGTGGCCGGACACGCCCCCTTTTGAAAAAAATTCTGTTCCAAAGTGAAACTGTTCTAACTGACTAGAACTGGAGCAAACTAAATGGCGAGAATTCCGATTTCTAAGATACTCCGTTCTACACCAGTTGCTCCTAAAAATCAGGAGCAAATTATGGTGAAACTTGGGGCCATAATGACTCCAGTATTTTCTGTTTTTATTCCACCTTGATAAAGACAAGGAGCCTCCACCTCACATTGCCGTTACATTTGCAGGACTATGTGGAAAGAGCAGGGGGAGTGGGGCTGATTGGACAGATCTTTCAGAGGGCACGACAGGCCTCTCCTGCGCTGTAAGATTCGATGATTAAACAACTGGAACTCCCCTAGCATACAGCACAGCCCAATTCAAACCTCACCTGATTGAAAACTAGAAAGGAAAGTGGGCCTAAAGGTTGCTTTCCCTAAACAGGAACAGTGGAAAATAGGCAATTTAAAAGCAGTTTTAAATGACTATTGTTTTTCAATTCTCTACCCTACCCACAATTTTATTCCAAGTTTTAGTCACACGTTATGTGACAGACTTACTGGCATGGTTCTAAATTTAACTTCACCAGTTTGAACCTGTGATCGATGTTCCTTCCAATTTTTATTTGTATAGAGTGGGCGACAAACTCCTATGAGCGCGACTATTTTGTCCGTGGACAGTCAGCGACGATGCCACAACGACGCCCTACTTCCAACAACAGAAAATTCAGATCATTATTTTTGTTCACTGCGCAAATACTTTTTGGAATCTTTGAAGTGTTAATGACTTGATACCTTCACTTTATTTCTTTCTCTTGACTCCTCTCTTCATATCAAGCAATCCCAAGCCACAGGTTGTACAGGGCCAAAAATCACGGCGAGAACCGGCTTTTGCGATCTGTCAGGATGTCTCTTGACAGATCGCACGCATCCCCGTAGGAAGGACACCAGCGCGGGAGAGATTGGGCTATTTGCCCAGCGAATGTCCTTCTTTTACCAGCATAAGAGTTTTAAAACATAGAAAAATTAAATTTAGTCACTAATTTTTATATTAAAAACCCTGTCTATTAAGGTAAGTTTATTGTTAACCCTATTAAAACACATTAAAAAAAAGTTAAAAATATGTTTTTTTCTAAAACATTCAATTTCAATTAATTTTAAATATGTGAGGTGTTTTTTTATTTATTGTGTTGTGTTTCTTGTTTTTGGGAGTATTCTCATTCATAGTAATGGGAACTTGTACAAATGGAGTTCCCATTATCAATGAGAATACTAGATGTTCATTGGTGGTCCAGGCCCACGTGATCCCAGGATACGAACACGTTCCTGGAAGACATGTTTCCGTACACTGGACTGCGAAACTAGGCCTCCGACCGCAACCCTACGTTCCTCCGGGACCACCAAGTATTTTCGTACAAAAATTTCTGGTCGGGGGCATTCGCCCAAAGGAAGCCTCTGACCGCAATTTCCCCCCCAATAGCTTGAAGCCTTGGAGTGGGTGCAGAGGAGATTTAATAGAATGGTGCCAGGGATGAAAGTCTCTAGTTATCTGGAGAGATTGGAGAAGCTGGGGTTGTTCTCCTTAGAACAGAGAAGGTTAAGAGGAGATTTAATTGAGGTGTTCAAAATTTTGAGGGGGTTTGATAGAGTAAATAAGGAGAAACTGGTTCCACTGACAGGAGGGTTGGTAACCAGGGGACACAGATTTCAGGTGATTGGCAAAAGAACTGGAAGCCAGATGAGGAGAATTTTTTTATTCAGTGAGTTGTTATGATCTGGAATGCCCTGTCTGAAAGGGCAGCGAAAGCAAATTAAATAGCAACTTCCAAAAAAATTGGATAAAGAGTTGAAAAGGGAATATTTGAAAAGGAAAGAGCGGGCGAATGGGACTAATTGGATAGCTCTACCAAAGAGCCGGCGCAGGCACAATGGGCCAAACGGCCTCCTTCCGTTCTGTCTGATTCCATCTGATGATATCTTTTCTCAATCCCAAAGCCAGGTTGAGGGCAGATTTGAGTATGGCGGGAGTTCCAGGCCCTGGATGCTGGGCAGGGGGAGTGGGGGAAATTTTTAAGAATTGCATTTAGGCAAATTATTACATAGAAACATAGAAATTTACTGCGCAGAAGGAAGCCATTCTGTGGACAAGCACTCCAAGGTCCCTTTGTTCATCTACACTATTAAGTGGCCTAACACTTAATGTGTATATCCTTTCCTTATTAGCCCTCCCAAAGTGCATTACCTCACACTTCTCTGAATTAAATTCCATTTGCCACTGCTCTGCCCACCTGACCAGTAGATTGATATCCTCCTGCAGCCCATGACTTTCCTCTTCATTATCAACCACACAGCCAATTTTAGTGTCACCTGCAAACTTCTTAATCATACTTCCTATATCCAAATCTAAATCATTGATATATACCACAAAAAGCAATCGACCCAGTACTGAGCCCTGCGGAACCCCCTGGAAACATCCTTCCAGTCACAAAAACATCCATCAATCATTACCCTTTGCTTCCTACCTCCAAGCCAATTTTGGATCCAACTTGACACTTTGCCCTGTATTCCATGTGCTTTAACCTTCATGACCAGTCTACCATGTGGGACTTTATCAAAAGCTTTGCTAAAGTCCATATATACTACATCGTATGCACTACCCTCATCGACACTCTTGGTTACCTCCTCAAAAAATTCAATCAGGTTAGTCAGACACGATCTTCCCATAACAACTCCGTGCTGACTGTCCCTAATTAATCCTTGCCTTTCCAAATGCAGATTTATCCTGCCTTTCAGGATTTTTTCCAATAATTTTCCCACCGCTGAGGTTAGGCTGACAGGCCTGTAATTACTCGGCCTATCCCTTTCTCCCTTCTTAAACAAGGGTACTACATTAGCAGTCCTCCAATCCTCCAGCACCATGCCCAGATCCAAAAGGACTGGAAAATGATGGTCAAGGTCTCTGTTATTTCCTCTTTTACTTCGCTCAACAGCCTGGGATGCATTTCATCCGGGCCTGGGGACTTATCTACTTTCAAAGCTGCTAAACCGCTTCATACTTCCTCGCTCACTATATTTATTTCATCCAGAATATCACACTCCTCCTCAATAGCAGTATCTGTATTGCCCCTTTCCTTTGTGAAAACAGATGCAAAGTATTCATTCAGAACCCTCCCAACATCTTCTGTCTCCACACAAAGATTACCCTCATGATCCCTTTCTTTAGTTACCCTCTTATTCTTAATATATTTATAGAACATCTTAGGGTTTTCCTTAATTTTACTGGCCAAGAATTTCTCATGCTCTCTCTTAGCATTCCTAATATCCTTTTTAATTTTGCCTCTTAACTTCCTATATTCCTCTAAAGATTCTATAGTAATTAGCCATTGATGTATGACATAAGCGTCCCTTTTTTTCTTAATCCTCCCCTGTAAATCCTTAGACATCCAGGGGGCTCTAGAATTATTTTTCCCAGCCTTTTTCCTTAAGGGCACATGTTTGGCCTGAGCCTTCTGGATCTCCTCCTTAAATGCCTCCCACTGTTCCAACACTGATTTACCCACAAGTAGCTGTTTCCAGTCCACCATGGCAAAATCAGTCCTTAACTTAGCAAAATTAGCTTTTCCCCAATTCGGAACTTTTACTCCAGGTCCTTATCCATAACCAACTTGAATCTGACTGAATTATGGTCACTGGCACCCAAGTGCTCTCCCACTAATACCCCTTCAACCTGCCCAGCTTCATTCCCCAAAACTAAATCCAAGACCGCCCCCTCTCGTATTGGGCTTGCTACACACTGACTAAAAAAGTATTAGCCCTGAAATTCCGGTTTGGCCTTCCCGCGGACATTTTAGAGAAAAAATACACACCTACCATAAGCTGGTGCCCACGTTGGACCTCCCGATGCTGTGGCCTCCTTCGATTGCGCGTCGCAGCGCGTGCACATCGACGCGTGCGCAGGCCTCGAGCTGGAGCCACATGGCTCTGGGCAGCCAATCAGGTGAAGTATCATAGTAATAGGAGTTCCGCAGGGTCCTAAAATCCTATTACTATGATGTGATAGAGCCCGAAACACCCAAAACACAGCCCCAAACGCCCAGAACACTAATAGAAAATAATTACACTACATTCATTTAAATTAAAGTCTTAAAAAAAATCAGGAAATTACTTTTTTAAAGTTTTGTAAAATAAATTTACCATTGTGGGGAGGGTTTTTAATGATAAAATATATTTTAATAACTTTATTTTTATATGTTTTTGTGTTTTTTTAAAACACTTGCGCCTGTAAAAGTAGGCTATGCGCCTGCTTTTTCAAGCGCAAGATTTTTGAGGACATTTGTAAGCGTAAATATCGGAAATTTCCACTTGCAAATGTCCTCGCTCCTGATCTGCGGAGGATCTGTCAAGCCAGAAACTTGACAGATCGGAAATGCCAGTTTCCAGCACATGCGCATTATGATGCCGTCCGTAGGAACTCCGTATGGACCTGGGGAGGCCGGAATTTCAGGGCCATTAAGGTTTATAAACTGTGTCCTTTTTGCATGCATCTTAGCAGTGTATCAGCAAATTTTGGCACAGGTATATACATTTTTTTTTAAAATCAGGACGGACTTTATTACAAACTGTTAGTAAATGACAGGGAAAGGATTGCATTTAATAATGAAAACTTATAAAAACAAGCCCCGTTAAATTATAGTGCCGCCTCGGTACGTTGAATGACAAGGGAATCCAATAAAACCCTACCGCTTGCTATTAGCAACATCCCAAATGAGCAAGTTCTTTAAAAAAAAATGACATTTAAACATTAAGGGGCTAAAATTCCCTTGATAACGCCGCCCGTTAACGCTGGCAAAGCGCGGCAAACAGTCGGCAAAGGCCTACCGTCAGCAGTGAGTGGCGTCCACGCCTCAGTCAAAACTGAGTTGGTCATTGGTGAAGGTGCCCAGACGTAAGGCCGCGCCTTCTAATGCCACCCACATGATATTGCGTTTCCACGGTAACCTTACCGGCAGGCGTTCGTGCAGCCTGCAAAAGGTGGTGTGAACATAGCGGATCTCGGGCGGAATTGCACAGAGGATCAAGGTAAGTTTTTTTTCTTTATTTATTTCAACATTTATTTACTAGTTATACCAGTGGGGAAGTGTGTGTGTGTGTGGGTAGGAGAAATTGCAGGGTTCTTTTCTTCCCATTTTCCCAGCTCGCATGTCGGCAACCTTCCACCGCAAAATTGGGTCAGCCTCCTGAGCTCCGTTGGCACCCGAGGATGAGTGTGCAACGTCACTTTTAGTGCTGCTCTCTCACCTTTGGGCGTAGAAACTGAATTTGGCATTTTGAGGCTACACCTAATGCCTGGCGCTAAAATCAGAACTCAGGCGGTGACACCGCCTCAAAAATGGCCATAACCAATTTCGACCGCTAAGCTTTATGTGCAGAAGCTGTATGCCCTGGGCTCAAGCCCGGGAATATGATCGCTGTGTGTATAAAGTTCTGAGAACAATACCTTTCGCAGGTCTCCATTCCAATTTTCTGCAACAAGAAATGTTCCCACACGTGCTTCCAAGGTAACTTTTTTTTAAATCTGGCTCATCAATTCCAACAAGAATTGGTGGTCTCAGATGGGCCGCACCCAGCGAAAGAGCATGCGCTTGTTCGACAGCGCTACCAGCAGGAGAGCAAGTCGCCATTCAGCGAGCTGAACAAATTCTTAATTGTTAACCAAAGGGAAATCAAGATGGCTGACAGAGTTCATCTTCAGGATTCAAAGAGTATTTCAAATCACCTAATTGTTCTTGCGTGCGCAAATCAATGTTTTTCTTTTGGAAAAAAAAATCCCGAGTGCACAGAATACACAGGAGGCTCAGAGGTGAACCGGCGATTACTTTCAATGTCTTGTTGAGCAGGTCAGGGCTCGTCTTTAGATAAAGGGGCTGTTGAATCCAGTGAAAGGTCACAACCATTTGCACTTAACGTCAACCCTAGCCCTTTAAATAGTCTTGGTTGTCAGTTAAATATTCTTGGTTGTCAATAGATTGCTGTTAATATCTCGTCCACTTCCTTCAGTTCACTGAGTTCCTGATTCGCTTTCATCTAAAAAGTAATGGGGAACAAAGGGGCTAATAGGAGTGAGGACCTTAAAGTAATTAATATCAGTAGAGAAAAAGTACTTGAGAAACCAATGGGACTAAAAGCCGACAAATCCCCTGGACCTGATGACCTACATCCTTGGGCTATAAAAGAGGTGGCTGTGGAGAGTGGATGCATTGATTATCATCTTCCAAAATTCCCTAGATTCTAAAATGGTCTGGAAGGTAGCGAATGTAACACCACTATTCAAGAAAGGAGAGAGAGAGAAAACAGGGAATGTCAGGACAGTTAGCCTGACATCAGTCATCGGGAAAATGCTGGAATCCATTGTTAAGGAAGTGGTAACAGGGCACTTAGAAAATCGTAATATGATTAGAGAGAGTCAACATGGTTTTATGAAAGGGAAATTGTTTTAACAAATTTATTAGTTTTTTTTGAGGATGTAACTAACAGGGGGAGAGAAACGGGAACCAGCAGATGTAGTTTATTTGTATTTGCAAAAGGCATTTGATAAGGTGCCACATAAAAGGTTGCTATGCAAGATAAGGGCTCATGTGGTTGGGGGTGATATATTAGCATTGATAGAGGATTGGTTAATGGACAGAAAACAGAGAGTAAGGATAAACCGGTCATTTTCTGATTATCAGGCTGTAACTAATGGGGTGCCACAAGGATCAGTGCTGGGGCCTCAGTTATTTACGATCTATATTTGTTATGTAAGTAAACATTACCAATGTGTAAGACTTGCCACCAGGGGGTGCACCTGTGGGAGACCCAAGGGTCACCTGCACACCCTGGGCAAGCAGGTATAAAAGGCAGACTACCATGCTGCCTCCTCACTCTGGAGTTACAGTAAAGAGACCAAGGTCACAACAGTTTGAGCTTAAGATGTGCAGTCTTGTGGAGTTATTCTAAACATAACAATTGGCGACGAGGATGGGATCACAAACTTTCACACAGTTATGGCTGCTGTTGGCATTCTTGAGAGATTTGTTGAGGGTGATGATTGGAAAGCCTTTGTTGAGCGTCTTGACCAGTACGTCGTGGCCAATGAGCTGGAAAAGGAAGAAACCTCTGTCAAGCGCAGGGCAATTCTCCTCAGCGTTTGCGGGTCCACGATATATGGCCTCATCAAAAATCTGCTAGCACCGACGAAACCAACAGAGAAGACATATGAAGAGCTATGCACACTGGTTCGGGAACACCTCCAGCCGAAGGAGAGCATCTTGATGGCTAGATATCACTTTTATATGCACCACCACTCCAAGGGCCAGGACGTAGCGAGTTATGTCGCTGACCTAAGACGCCTTGTGGGACCGTGCGTATTTGCTGGATTTTTGGGGAAAGTGTTGCGGGACTTTTTCGTACTTGGAATCTTCGCAAACAGTTTTCTGCCGAATCCCTAGATCTGAGCAAGGCTATCACGATAGCCCAGGCTTTTATGTCCACGAACGACAACACTAAACAGATGTCATTGCAGTGTCGGAACTCACTGGCAAATACTGTGCATAAAATAACTTCTTCAGCAGGCAGAACTGTACATGGCAGGGCCTACACGCCTGCAGAGGCCAGACCTAGGATGACTCAGAGTCCGCCGTGGGGTGTGAATGCAAATCCATTAACACCATGTTGGCACTGCAGGGGTAATCATCGAGCCCATCAATGTTGATTCAAGCACTATGTGTGCAAGGGTTGTGGAACAATGGAGCACCTCCAGTGAATGTGCAGACATGCTGCGACTCACCACATGGCAGAGTCGGCAGAAGATGATTGATCTGGCATGGATCACGCTGAATGAGTAAGAGAGGCAACTCAACCCAAGACTGAAGAGGAAATGTATGGGGTACACACCTTCACCACCAAAAGCCCTCCGATAATGTTAAAAGTCAAATTAAACGGCATTCCAGTTTCCATGGAATTGAACACGGGGGTGAGTCAGCCAATTATGAGCCAGAAAGCTTTTGAGAAACTGTGGGGCAACAAGGCACAAAGGCCAAAACTAAGCCCAATCCACACCAAGCTGCGCACTTACACTAAAGAGCTCATACCAGTCATTGGCAGTGCGGCAGTGAAGGTATCGTACGATGGAGCTGTGCATGATTTACCACTATGGATTGTACCAGGCGATATCCCAACGCTGTTCGGCAGAAGCTGGCTAGGAAAGATCCGATGGAACTGGGACGACATCAAAGCACTGTCTTCGGAGGATGACGCTTCGTACGCCTAAGTGCTAAACAAATTCTCATCGTTATTCGAGCCAGGCATCGACAACTTCACAAGCACCAAAGTGCAGATCCATCTAGTCCCTGGTGCATGACCCATTCATCACAAGGCCCGAGCGGTTCCATATATGATGCGAGAGAAATTCGAGATCGAGCTGGACAGACTTCAACGAGAGGGGACCATATCGCCAGTTGAGTTCAACTGTGCCGGTGTTGAAGAGCGATGGGACGGTCAGAATCTGCGGGGACTACAAGGTAATGATCAACCGAGTTTCATTACAGGACCAGTACCCACTATCCAAAGCAGATGACCTGTTTGCAACACTAACAGGGGGGAAGTCATTCACCAAGCTGGATCTAACCTCTGCTTACATGACACAGGAGCTGGCTGAACCTTCGAAAAAATTGACGTGCATCAACACACACAGAGGACTGTTCATATACCACAGATGCCCCTTTGGGATTCGTTCAGCAGTGGCCATCTTTCAGAGGAACATGGAGAGTCTGCTGAAATCGGTTCCGTGCACTGTGGTGTTTCAAGACGACATCTTGATCACTGGCCGCAACACCACCGAACACTTGCACAACCTGGAAGAGGTTCTCAAGCGACTGGACAGAGTGGGACTCAGGTTGAAACGCTACACGTGTGTTTTCCTGGTGGCAGAGGTCGAATTTCTGGGGAGAAAGATTGTGGCGGATGGCATCAGACCCACGGACTCCAAGACGGAGGCCATCAAGAATGCACCCAGACCACAGAATGTTCCTGGGACTCCTCAACTATTTTGGTAACTTTCTACCGGGGTTGAGCACTTTGCTGAAACCATTGCATTTATTGCTACGCAAGGGTGACGACTGGGTTTGGGGTAAATCTCAAGAGACAGCCTTTAACAAGGCCATAAACCTGCTATGTTCTAACGAGTTACTTGTATTGTATGATCCATGTAAACGTTTAGTACTAAGCTTGTGATGCACCTTCGTACGGGGTCGGTTGTGTGTTACAGCAAGCCAATGTGTCAGGCAAACTGCAACCAGTTGCATATGCGTCCAGAAGCTTATCTAAGGCTGAAAGAGCCTAGTGTATGGTTGAGAAAGAAGCATTAGCATGCGTATATGAATTTGCACCAATACCTGTTTGGGCTCCGGTTCGAGCTCGGAACCGACCACAAGCCATTCATTTCGTTGTTCTCAGAAAGCAAAGGTATTAACACCAATGCTTCGTCCCGCATCCGAAGATAGGCACTAACGTTATCTGCGTATGACTATGTAATCCGCCACAAACCAGGCACGGAGAACTGTGCTGATGCCCTCAGTCGGCTACCATTGCCCACCACCGGGGTGGAAATGGCACAACCCGCAGACTTGCTCCTTGTTGGATGCTTTTGAGAGCGAGGGGTCACCCGTCACAGCTCGCCAGATCAGGACTGGGACTAGCCAAGACCCGGTGCTATCACTAGTAAAAGCTGCATCCTCAATGGGAGCCGGTCAGCGGTCCCAAGGGAAATGCAAGATGAAATTAAGCTGTTCCACTGACCCAAGGATGAAATGTCCATCCATTCGGACTGCCTCCTATGGGGGAATCGTGAAGTTTTGCCAAAAAAAGGCAGCAAAACATTTATATGCGACCTTCACGGTACCCACCCAGGCATCGTCATGATGAAGGCTATCGCCAGGCAAACGTGCCCGGCATTGACTCGGAGTTGGAGTCAGGCGTACACCAATGCAACACTTGCTCATGTAGATTTTGCTGGCCCCTTTCTAGGAAAGACGTTCGTGATAGCAGTGGACGCGTACTCTAAATGGATTGAATATATAATAATGTCGTCATGTACGTCCACTGCCACCATTGAAAGCCTCCGGCCATGTTCGCCACCCATGGTTTGCCCGACGTCCTTGTTAGTGACAATGGACCATGCTTCACCAGCTCGGAATGCAACGAGTTCATGACCTGCAATGGCATTAAGCATGTCAGGTCTGCGCCGTTTAAGCCCGCATCCATTGGTCAAGCGGAATGGGCAGTCCAAACCATCAAGCAGAGCTTGAAACGCGTGATGGACGATTCTCTGCAGATGATACTAAGCTGGGTGGTAGTATGAGCTGTGAGGAGGATGCGAAGAGGCTGCAGGGTAACTTGGACAGGTTAGGTGCGCGGGCAAATACATGGCAGATGCGGTATAATGTAGATAAATGTGAGGTTATCCACTTTGATGGTAAAAACAGGGAGGCAGATTATTTTCTGAATGGTGACAGATTAGTAAAAGGGGAGGTGCAATGAGACCTGGGTGTCATGGTACATCAGTCATTGAAAGTTGGCATGCAGGTACAGCAGGCGGTGAAGAAGGCAAATGGCATGTTGGCCTTCATAACGAGAGGACTTCAGTATAGAAGCAGGGAGGTGTTACTACAGTTGTACAGGGCCTTGGTGAGGCCACACCTTGAATATTGTGTACAGTTTTGGTCTCCTAATCTGAGGAAGGACCTTCTTGCTATTGATGGAGTGCAGCGAAGGTTCACCAGACTGATGCCCAGGAAGTCAGGACTGACATATGAAGAAAGACTGGATCGACTAGGCTTATATTCAATGGAATTTAGAAGAATGAGAGGGGGTCTCATAGAAACATATAAAATTCTGACGGGATTGGACAGGTTAGATGCAGAAAGAAGGTTCCCGACGTTGGGGAAGTCCAGAACCAGGGGTCACAGTCTAAGGATAAGGGGTAAGCCATCTAGGACTGAGGAGAAACTTCTTCACTCAGAGAGTTGTGAGCATGTGGAATTCTCTACCACAGAAAGCTGTTGAGGCCAGTTCATTAGGTATATTCAAAAAGGAGTTAGATGTGGCCCTTACGGCTAAAGGGATCAAGGGGTATGAGAGAAAGCAGGAATGGGGTACTGAAGTGCATGATCAGCCATGATCATATTGAATGGTGGTGCAGGCTCGAAGGGCCGAATGGCCTACTGCTGCACCTATTTTCTATGTTTCTATGTTTCTATGACCCGGTTATCTCGGATTCTGCTCAACTACCGCACACGACCCCACTCGCTTACCGGGGATCCCCCTGCAGAATTGCTAATGAAGAGAGCACTCAAAACCAGGCTCTCCTTAGTCCACCCGGATCTCAATGATCATGTAGAAACCCGGCGTCACCGGCATAACATGTAGCACGATCGCCCGGCTGTATCACGTGACATCGAGGTTAATGATCCTGTGTTTGTTCTTAATAATGTCATGGTCCCAAATGGGTTGCTGGCACTATGTTAGCCAAGGAGGGGAATATGGACAAATGTGCAGAAAGCACTTGGATCAGACCAAACTGCAGTTCACTGACAACCAAGAACAATTTGAAGATGACATCACCATCATTGATTCACACACACACACACCCAATCAACAATTGACCTCGCGGTTAACCACAAGGATGAACACACCATGCCCGACAGTCCGATCAGACCAGCCACACCGCAGTGCAGCAATGATCCGACCGATTCACCCATGCCAGGACTTCAACTCAGGCGATCAATCCGGGAACGTAGAGTCCCAGATCGCCTCAACTTGTAAATAACTGGTACATAAGACTTTGGGGGGGGGGGGGGAATGATGTTATGTATGTAAACATTACCAATATGTAAGACTTGCCACCAGGGGACGCATCTGTGGGAGACCCAAGGGTCACCTGCACATCCCTGGGCAAGCAGGTATAAAAGGCAGTTACTATGCTGCTTCCTCACTCTGGAGTTACAATAAAGAGACCAAGGCCACAACAGTTTGAGCTTAAGATATACAATCTTGTGGAGTTATTCTAAACATAACAATATTAATGACCTGGATGAAGGGACCGAGTGTAATGTATTCAAGTTTGCTGATAATACAAAGCTAGATGGGAAAGTAAGCTGTGAGGAGGACACAATGAGCCTGCAAATGCAAATAGACAGGTTAAGTGAGTGGGCAATAAGGTGGTAGAAGGAGTACAATGTGGGAAAATGTGAGGTTATTCACTTTGGTAGGAAGAATAGGGGGTGAAGTGGGGGTGAAGTTGCCCCTTTTAATGACGGCAGTCGCTAACGGGGTGCCAAATGGATCTTGTCCGGGCATGGCATAAAGATCGTCCCCCGCCCCGCAGAATTGGGCGGGGGTTTTATGGAGGAAGTCAAATTGCCCCACGCAACCTACCTTAATGCCTGGCGATGACAACAACAGCTTGAGCTGTTGAGTTATAGTCAGGAACCAGATGCAGCAGTGCTACTTTAAAGCGCCATCTTGTAACTATTTTCTGTCAGTCATTACCTTTTTCTGCTTTCCAACAGTTAGACAGAGTGGCTGGTGGACCGATAGCAGTGATTTTTAGCTCAAAGATTCTTCTGTCTCCTAACTTTTCCCCTGTATAATGCTCGGCATTTTCGACATTCAATCATTTCTGTCGCTTCATGGGAGCTGCACTGGTACTCGACCCCCTGCTCCGACTTCACCGTCAGAGGATGCTTCAACGAAGACAAAGGCGCTGCCAATTACAGAGGGAAAGGCATCGAGAGAGGGAGAGAGAAAGGCAGACTAAGAGGGGGAGCAGTACTGGGAGAGGTCCAGGGAGAAGGCCATGGTGGAGCACGGCACAGGGAGAGGCAAAGGGAGAGGCACAGGGAGAGGCACAGACAACCACATATAGCAGCACAGGGACAACCCCATCAACATGTTGCCAGAGGAAGAAGGTGGCACAGGGCTGGCAACAGGAGGCCTTAGTCTTCCAGCGTATTCTGGGAGAAGTTCCCTTACATTAATTTCACGGAGGAACAGTGTGTTCGAAGGCTGCGTTTCAGCAAGGACATGGTCACAGAGCTCTGCCATCTGCTGCAACCAGACCTCGAGCCTCAGACCAGGGTGCGAACAGCTCTCTCAGTGGCAGTCAAGGTCACCATTGCACTCAATTTCTATGCCAATGGATCATTCCAGGGAGCAACATGACACATCTCCAACATCTCCAAGTCTGCCATCCGTTGCTCCATCCGCGAGGTCACAGATGCTCTATACAGGAGGAGGGATTACATTTCTTTCCCCGTGAGCAGAGAAGCAGCACGAGCATGCATGTGGCTTTGCCAGGATAGTGGGCTTTCCCATCAACTGTACCTGTATCGTTTTGAGGGCACCACATCACAATCCTGAGATCTTCTTTAACCACAAAGGCTACTACTCAATGAATGTCCAGCTGGTGTGCCACCACACACACAGCATACTCACTGTAAATGCCCGCTATCCTGGCAGCAGCCACGATGTCTTCATGATAGAAACATAGAAAACATAGTAACATAGAAACATAGAAAATAGGTGCAGGAGTAGGCCATTCGGCCCTTCGAGCCTGTACCTCCATTCAATAAGATCATGGCTGATCATTCCCTCAGTACCCCTTTCCTGCTTCCTCTCCATACCCCTTGATCCCCTTAGCCGTAAGGGCCATATCTAACTCCCTCTTGAATATATCCAATGAACTGGCATCAACAACTCTCTGCAGCAGGGAATTCCATACATTAACAACTCTCTGAGTGAAGAAGTTTCTCCTCATCTCAGTCCTAAATGGCCTACCCCTTATCTTAAGACTGTGTCCCCAGGTTCTGGACTTCCCCAACATCGTGAACATTCTTCCCGCATCTAACTTATCCAGTTCTGTCAGAATCTTATATATTTCTATGAGATCCCCTCTCATCCTTCTAAACTCCAGTGTATAAAGGCCCAGTTGATCCAGTCTCTCCTCATATGTCAATCCAGCCATCCCGGGAATCAGTCTGGTGAACCTTCGCTGCACTCCCTCAATAGCAAGAACGTCCTTCCTCAGATTAGGAGACCAAAACTGAACACAATATTCCAGGTGAGGCCTCACCTAGGCCAGGACAAGACCTCCCTGCTCCTATACTTAAATCCCCTAGCTATGAAGGCCAACATACCATTTGCCTTCTTCACCACCTGCTGTACCTGCATGCCAACTTTCAATGACTGATGTAGCATGACACCCAGGTCTCGTTGCACCTCCCCTTTTCCTAATCTGCTGCCATTCAGATAATATTCTGCCTTTGTGTTTTTGCCCCCAAAGTGGATAACCTCAAATTTATCCATATTATACTGCATCTGCCATTCATTTGCCCACTCACCTAACCTGTCCAAGTCACCCTGCAGCTTCTTAGCGTCCGCCTCATAGCTCACACCGCCACCCAATTTAATGTCATCTGCAAACTTGGAGATATTACACTCAATTCCTTCATCTAAATCATTGATGTATATTGTAAAGAGCTGGGGTCCCAGCACTGAGCCCTGCGGCACTCCACTAGTCACTGTCTGCCATTCTGAAAAGGACCCGTTTATCCCGACTCTCTGCTTCCTGTCTGCCAATCAGTTCTCTATCCACGTCAGTATATTACTCCCAATACCATGTGCTTTGATTTTGCACACCAATCTCTTGTGTGGGACCTTGTCAAAAGCCTTTTGAAAGTCCAAATACACCATATCCACGGGTTCTCCCTTGTCCACTCAACTCGTTACATCCTCAAAAAATTCCAGAAGATTTGTCAAGCATGATTTCCCTTTCATAAAATCCATGCTGACTCAGACCGATCCTGTCACTGCTTTCCAAATGCGCTGCTATTTCATCATTAATAATTGATTCCAACATTTTCCCCACTACTGATGTCAGGCTAACTGGTCGAAAATTACCTGTTTTCTCTCTCCCTCCCTTTTTAAAAAGTGGTGTTACATTAGCGACCCTCCAGTCCATAGGAACTGATCCAGAGTTGATAGACTGTTGGAAAATGATCACCAATGCATCCACTATTTCTAGGGCCACTTCCTTAAGTACTCTGGGATGCAAACTATCAGGCCCTAGGGATTTATCGGCCTTCAATCCCATCAATTTCCCTAACACAATTTCCCGCCTAATAAGGATATCCTTCAGTTCCTCCTTCTCACTAGACCCTCGGTCCCCTTGTATTATGTGAAGACAGAACCGATGTATTTGTTCAATTGGTCTGCCATTTCTTTGTTCGCCATTATAAATTCACCTGAATCCGACTGCAAGGGACCTATGTTTGTCTTCACTAATCTTTTTCTCTTCACATATCTATAGAAGCTTTTGCAGTCAGTTTTTATGTTCTCTGCAAGCTTCCTCTCGTACTCTATTTTCCCCCTCTTAATTAAACCCTTTGTCCTCCTCTGCTGAATTCTAAATTTTTCCCAGTCCTCAGGTTTGCTGCTTTTTCTGGCCAATTTATATGCCTCTTCCTTGGATTTAACACTATCCTTAATTTCCCTTGTTAGCCACAGTTGAGCCACCTTCCCCGTTTTATTTTTACTCCAGACAGGGATGTACAATTGTTGAAGTTCATCCATGTGAGCTTTAAATGTTTGCCATTGCCTATCCACCGTCAACCCTTTAAGTATCATTTGCCAGTCAATTCTAGCAAATTCACGCCTCATACCATCGAAGTTACCTTTCCTTAAGTTCAGGACCCGAGTTTCTGAATTAACTGTGTCACTCTCCATCTTAATAAAGAATTCTACCATATTATGGTCACTCTTCCACAAGGGGCCTCGCACAACAAGATTGCTAATTAGTCCTTTCCCATTACATATCACCCAGTCTAGGATGGCCAGCTCTCAAGTTGATTCCTCGACATATTGGTCCAGAAAACCATCCCTAATACACTCCAGGAAATCCTCCTCCACCACATTGCTACCAGTTTGGTTAGCCCAATCAATATGTAGATTAAAGTCACCCATGATAACTGCTGTATCTTTATTGCACGCATCCCTTATTTCTTGTTTGATGCTGTCCCCAACCTCACTACTACTGTTTGGTGGTCTGTACACAACTCCCACTAGCGTTTTCTGCCCTTTGGTATTCGGTAGCTCTACCCATAGCGATTCCACATCATCCAAGCTAATGTCCTTCCTTACTATTGCATTAATTTCCTCTTTAACCAACAATGCCACCCCCCTCCTTTTCCTTTCTGTTTATCCTTCCTAAATGTTGAATATCCCTGGATGTTGAGTTCCTAGTCTTGGTCACCCTGGAGCGATGAATCCGTGATACCAATTACATCATAACCGTTAACTGCTATCTGCGCAGTTAATTCGGCAACCTTATTCCGAATACTCCTCGCATTTAGGCACAGAGCCTTCAGGCTTGTCTTTCTAGCACACTTTGCCCCTTTAGAATTTTGCTGTAAAGTGGCCCTTTTTGCTTTTTGCCTTAGGATCCTCTGCCCTCCACTTTTACTTTTCTTCCTTCCATCTTTTGCTTCTGCCCCCATTCTACTTCCCTCTGTCTCCCTGCATAGGTTCCCATCCCCCTGCCATTTGAGTTTAACTCCTCCCCAACAGCGCTAGCAAACACTCCCCCGAGGACTTTGGTTCCGGTCCTGCCCAGGTGCAGACCGTCCGGTTTGTACTGGTCCCATCTCCCCCAGAACCGGTTCCAATGTCCCAGGAATTTAAATCCCTCCCTTCTGCACCACTCTTCAAGCTACGTATTCATCTGCTCTATCCTGCGATTCCTACTCTGACTAGCATGTGGCACTGGTAGCAATCCTGAGATTACTACTTTTGAGGTCCTACTTTTTAATTTAGATCCTAGCTCCCTAAATTCGTCTCGTGGGACCTCATCCCGTTTTTTACCGATATCGTTGGTACCTATATGCACCACGACAACTGGCTGTTCACCCTCCCTTTTCAGAATGTCCTGCACCCGCTCCGAGACACCCTTGACCCTTGCACCAGGGAGGCAACATACCATCCTGGAATCTCGGTTGCAGCTGCAGAAGCGCCTATCTATTCTCCTTACAATAGAATCCCCTATCACTATCGCTCTCCCACTCTTTTTCCTGCCCTCCTGTGCAGCAGAGCCACCCACGGTGCCATGGACTTGGCTGCTGCTACTCTCCCCTGATGAGTCATCCCTCCCACCATTACCCAAAGTGGTGTATCTGTTTTGCAGGGGGATGACCGCAGTGGACCCTTGCACTACCTTCCTTGCACTGCTCTTCATGTTGGTCACCCATTCCCTGCCTGGCTGTGTACCCTTTACCTGCGGTAAGACCAACTCACTAAACGTGCTTTTCACCTCATCCTCAGCATCATGGATGCTCCAGAGTGAATCCACCTGCAGCTCCAGTGCCGCAATGCGGATGCACTTCGGGCACACATAGTCATCAGGGACACCGGAAGCGTCCCTGACTTCCCACATATTACAGGAGGAGCATAACACGACCGAGCTCTCTTGCCATGACTTAACACTTAGATTAAATTAATTTTGCAACAATAATGCTAAAAGGTTACTTACTGATAAAGAAAAGAAAAAGAAAAACTGCTCACCAATCACTTATCCCCTTGACTGTGACATCACCTTTTGATTTCTTTCTACTTTTTTCCTTCTCTCCCAGCTGCAGCTGCACCAGCTGGCCTCTCCGACTGCCTCACAAACTCCCCGCTGGCTTTTATAGGCCTCCTAACGTTGCTCCTTGATCTCCCGCCTCTCCGACTCTCCTGTGCCAGACCGGTGTGCCAGCTGTGTTCCAGCCCCCAAATTAACCTCACGGCTGGCTGCTGGGTGACAAGGGCTATCCGCTCCCTACCTGGGTCATGACAGCCCTCCGCAACTCCAACTCACGTGCCCAGCACTCACAATGAGAGCCATGCCACCACCAGAAACATCATTGAGCAGACCATCAGAGTACTGGAGCAACGGTTCCGTTGCCTTGACCACTTGGGAGGAGTCCTATAGTACTCGGCTGAGCGGGTGTCCCAATTCATCGTTGTCTGCTGCATGCTGCACAACCTGGCCATCATGAGGGCAGAGCCATTGCCACCAGGCATAGCCGCACCACCTCAGGAGAAGGAGAAGGATCAGGAGGAGCAGCAACTGCCATGATGGAGGAGGCAATGCCTCCATCGCTATCCTGCAAGGGAGGTCTGCGAACGTCTTATCAGAGCTCGTTGCCACTGATTTCCATCCCACTCCGCTTTCTGTGGACGTCCCCATCACCACATCAATTTGCCCGTCCATACCAAAGCCCCAAGACTGAAATGAGAGACAATAGCAAACATTAAACATTCCAATCAACATTTATCAAACAACAATAAAATGTAGAACTGTCTATTTAGTCATCACCCTTGTGTATTTCCTTATAGCCCCTATTACATTGACCTATTCTAATATTCCTCTGCAGTGTGACTGCAGCACGGCTGGTGGAAGGCTGCTGAGTGTCAGGGCCAGTGACTACAGATGGCCTTGCAGAACACCCTGGAAGGCCCGGCTGTAGACTGCACCACCTCAGGCTCGGCAGCGGCAGTCTGGGCTGGCTGGGTGACAGCAGCGACAAGTGCAATGGTGGAGCGGCAGTGGTGGGATGAGGAATGCTGTCATCCTGAGAGATCGCAGCAGGTTCCTGTTCCACTGGCCCAGTGCCACTCCCCCGAGGCAGCACCTCAGCATTCCCACCAATCTGCTGCAGGACAGATTGCTGGGCTGCTGCTAAACCATGAGATCCCCGGTTGACTGTGGTGAACCCAGCGGCGATGGCAGCAGTCAGAGCTTGCGTGACATCTAGCTGAGACTCATGAAAGCTGTCTGTGCTTCCATGTGAGCAACCATTGACTCCATTGCAGCACCAAGACGTTGCGTTGCTTCCGCCTGTGCTACAATGGAAGCTGCCTCATCGGTCATTACATGCGTCATGAGGTCTGGATCTGCACCGTCTCTCTGGGAGTCCACCATCGTCTGCACATGGGCAATGATGGGCTCCATGCTGTGCACAGAGCTGTCTACAATGTAGAAGGCAGACTCCTCCACGCTCCTTAACATTTCCAACAGGCTCTCGGGCATTCTTGCCATTGTACCTATTATGTCAGAGTGCATGGCCATCACCCTTTGTGTGAACACCTCCCCAGTGAGCTCCTCATCTGAGTCCTGTGCAGCCGAACATGCGTGCAAACTCGTCCTCCAGGGAGATGGCTCCCGAGGTTCTCTTTCCCCTTGATCGTGCTGCAGCTCGCTAGGCCCCGATGCAGACTCCTGTACTCAGCTAACTTCTAGAAATGGTGCAGTGCCCATATCTGAGCTGGTGCCTGCGGGTGAGAGAAGTAGTGACGCAGTCCTTGGCCCCTCCTCCTCCCCTTACTCATCTTCATCCTCATCCCCCTCTTCCCCCTCGTGCTTCAGTTGGTGGGGGGGGGGGGGCTCAGGCACAGGCTGGCTCATTATCTGAAAACATAAATGGCACAAGAGTCATGCTGAGGTGAGGACAAGGGAACAGGAATGGAGCACAGAAGGCAGACAAAATGAAGAGCTGGAAAGTGATATGGCCTTCTGGTTTAACGAGGAAGTGGGATGAGAAGAGGGGCTAAAGATACCATTGTTGCTCCCAGCGGGCTTGACATCTCTGCCGGCCATGGCGCCCACCACCTGTGGGCCAATGAGCCGCAGCACTCGCTCCTCCAGGTCAGAAAGCTGCCGCAGTTCAGCTCCCCCCTCTCCAGTCCACTGCTGCTCCATCCTGTTGTGTGCCATCTTGGCCTGCAAAAGAAAGGAACCTGTGTGAGTAAGAGTCCAGTTATGTATGTGGAAGATATGCCTGCCGTGGTTAAATAGCTGTGAATGTAGGCAAGGCGTGAAATGAGGCTGTGACTGTGAATAGCAACAGATGGTTGGTGGTTGCTGGGGAAAGTATTGGTTTGCAGAGTGTACACAGACAGAGGTTCAGAGACTGGTATGTAAGAGTTGTGCAAACATGTACTCAGCTTGACCACCCGACTGAGGTCATTGAATTTCTTGCGGCACTGTGTTGGGCTTCTGTCGACACCTCCGCCCACATGGCCCTAAAAACCTGTGGAGTTGGCCTTCTCCCAGATGGAGGGATCAGCGCATCCTTCCGTCTCTCCACTGCCCCCACTAACGTCGTCGGAGGCAGCAGTCAGAGCAGCGTCGGTGAGGCGAGAGTGTGGAGGACAATAAAGGTCCAACGTCGTCAGAAGCCTACCGGTATAGCTGCAGCAGGGTGGCAATCAAGAAGTAGAAAGAAATCGAAAGGTGACGTCAATGCCAAGGAGGTAAGCGATTGGCTGGTAATTGGTAAACAGATACACCGCTTTGAATACTGTTGAGGGGGTTGACTCATCAGGAGAGAGCAGCAGCAGCCAAGTCCATGGCACCGTGGCTGGCTCTGCTGCACAGGAGGGCAGGAAAAAGAGTGGGAGAGTGATTGTGATAGGAGATTCAATTGTAAGGGGAATAGATTGGTGTTACTGCGGCCGCAACCGAGACTCCAGGATGGTATATTGCCTCCCTGGTGCAAGGGTCAAGGATGTCTCGGAGCGGGTGCAGGACATTCCGAAAAGGGAGGGTGAACAGCCAGTTGTCATGGTGCATATAGGTACCAACGATATAGGTAAAAACGGGATGAGGTCCTCCGAGACAAATTTAGGGAGCTAGGAGTTAAATTAAAAAGTAGGACCTCAAAAATAGTAATCTCAGGATTACTACCAGTGCCACGTGCTAGTCAGAGTAGGAATCGCAATATAGCTCAGATGAATACGTGGCTTGAGCAGTGGTGCAGAAGGGAGGGATTCAAATTCCTGGGGCATTGGAACTGGTTCTGGGGGAGGTGGGACCAGTACAAACCGGACGGTCTGCACCTGGGCAGGACCGGAACCAATGTCCTCGGGGGAGTGTTTGCTAGTGCTGTTGGGGAGGAGTTAAACTAATATGGCAGGGGGGTGGGAACCTATGCAGGGAGACAGAGGGAAATAGAATGGAGGCAGAAGCAAAAAATAGAAAGGAGAATAGTAAAAGTGGAGGGCAGAGGAACCCAAGGCAAAAAACAAAAAGGACCACATTACAGCAAAATTCTAAAGGGGCAAAGTGTGTGAAAAAGACAAGCCTGAAGGCTCTGTGCCTCAATGCGAGGAGTATTCAGAATAAGGTGGACAAATTAACTGCGCAGATAGCAGTTAACGGATATGATGTAATTGACATCACGGAGGCATGGCTCCAGGGTGACCAAGGCTGAGAACTCAACATTCAAGGGTATTCAGCATTTAGGAAGGATAGACAGAAAGAAAAAGGAGGGGGGGTGGCATTGCTGGTTAAAGAGGAAATTAATGCAATAGTAAGGAGGGACATTAGCCTGGATGATGTGGAATCGGTATGGGTGGAGCTGCGGAATTCCAAAGGGCAGAAAACGCTAGTGGGCGTTTTGTACAGACCACCAAACGGTAGTTGTGATGTTGGGGACAGCATCAAACAAGAAATAAGGGTTGTGTGTAATAAAGGTATAGCAGTTATCATGGGCGACTTTAATCTACATATTGATTGGGCTAACCAAACTGGTAGCAATGCGGTGGAGGAGGATTTCCTGGAGTGTATTAGGGATGGTTTTCTGGACCAATATGTCGAGGAACCAACTAGAGAGCTGGCCATCCTAGACTGGGTGATGTGAAATGAGAAAAGACTAATTAGCAATCTTGTTGTGCGAGGCCCCTTGGGGAAGAGTGACCATAATATGGTAGAATTCTTTATTAAGATGGAGAGTGACACAGTTAATTTGGAAACTAGTGTCCTGAACTTAAGGAAAGGTAACTTCGACGGTATGAGGCGTGAATTGGCTAGAATAGACTGGCAAAGGATACTTAAAGGATTGATGGTGGATAAGCAATGCAAACATTTAAAGCATGGATGAACTTCAGCAATTGTACATCCCTGTCTGGAGTAAAAAATAAAACGGGGAAGATGACTCAACCATGGCTAACAAGGGAAATTAAGGATAGTGTTAAAGCCAAGGAAGAGGCATATAATTTGGCTAGAAAAAGCAACAAACCTGAGGACTGGGAGAAATTTGGAAATCAACAGAGGAAGATTAAGGGTTTAAGTAAGGGGGGAGAATAGAGTACGAGAGGAAGCTTGCAGGGAACATCAAAACTGACTGCAAGAGCTTCTATAAATATGTGAAGAGAAAGAGATTAGTGAAGACAAACGTAGGTCCCTTGCAGTCGGATTCAGCTGAATTTATAATGGGGAACAAAGAAATGGCAGACCAATTGAACAAATACTTTGGTTCTGTCTTCACGAAGGAAGACACAGATAACCTTCCGGAAGTAATAAGGGACCGAGGGTCTAGTGAGAAGGAGGAACTGAAGGATATCCTTATTAGGCGGAAAATTGTTTTAGGGAAATTGATGGGATTGAAGGCAGATAAATCACCGGGGCCTGATAGTTTGCATCCCAGAGTACTTAAGGAAGTGGCCCTAGAAATAGTGGATGCATTGGTGATCATTTTCCAACAGTCTATCGACTCTGGATCAGTTCCTATGAACTGGAGGGTAGCTAATGTAACACCACTTTTTAAAAAGAGAGGGAGAGGGAAAACGAGTAATTATAGACCAGTTAGCCTGATAGCAGTAGTGGGGAAAATGTTGGAATCAATTATTAAGGATGAAATAGCAGCGCATTTGGAAAGCAGTGACAGGATCGGTCTAAGTCAGCATGGATTTATGAAAGGGAAATCATGCTTGACAAATCTTCTGGAATTTTTTGAGGATGTAACTAGCAGAGTGGACAAGGGAGAACCAGTGGATGTGGTGCATTTGGACTTTCAAAAGGCTTTTGACAAGACCCGCACAAGAGATTGGTGTGCAAAATCAAAGCGCATGGTATTGGGGGTAATGTACTGACGTGGATAGAGAACTGGTTGGCAGACAGGAAGCAGAGAGTCGGGATAAACGGATCCTTTTCAGAATGGCAGGCAGTGACTAGTGGAGTGCCGCAGGGCTCAGTGCTGGGACCCCAGCTCTTTACAATATACATTAACGATTTAGATGAAGGAATTGAGTGTATTATCTCCAAATTTGCAGATGACACTAAACTGGGTGGCGGTGTGAGCTGTGAGGAGGACGCTAAGAGGCTGCCGGGTGACTTGGACAGGTTAGGTGAGTGGGCAAATGTATGGCAGATGCAATATAATGTGGATAAATGTGAGGTTATCCATTTTGGGGGCAAAAACACGAAGGCAGAATATTATCTGGATGGCGACAGATTAGGAAAAGGGGAGGTGCAACGAGACCTGGGTGTCATGGTACATCAGTCACTGAAAGTGGGCATGCAGGCACAGCAGGTGGTGAAGAAGGCAAATGGTATGTTGGCCTTCATAGCTAGGGGATTTGAGTATAGGAGCAGGGAGGTCTTGCTGCAGTTGTACAGGGCCTTAGTGAGGCCTCACCTGGAATATTGTGTACAGTTTTGGTCTCCTAATCTGAGGAAGGACGTTCTTGCTATTGAGGGAGTGCAGCGAAGGTTCACCAGCCTGATTCTAGGGATGGCTGGACTGTCATATGAGGAGAGGCTGCATCAACTGGGCCTGTATTCACTGGAGTTTAGAAGGATGAGAGGGGATCTCATAGAAACTTATAAGATTCTGATGGGACTGATCAGGCTAGATGCGGGAAGAATGTTCCCGATGTTGGGGAAGTTCAGAACCAGGGGACATAGTCTTAGGATAAGGGGTAGGCCATTTAGGACTGAGATGGGGAGAAACTTCTTCACTCAGAGAGTTGCTAACCTGTGGAACTCCCTGCCAGAGAGTTGTTGATGCCAGTTCATTGGATATATTCAAGAGGGAGTTAAATATGGCCCTTACGGCTAAGGGGATCAAGGGGTATGGAGAGAAAGTAGGAAAGGAGTACTGAGGGAATGATCAGCCATGATCTCATTGAATGGCGATGCAGGCTCGAAGGACCGAATAGCCTACTCCTGCACCTATTTTCTATGTTTCTATGTTTCTAATGCCTCCACTGCCAGGTTATTGAAACCCCTGTGTGAGGTATTGGAGCAGCCATTGCAGACTTTCCCTGCAGCTCTCAGTCAACTCCAGCAATGATTAAAGTGATCAGGTGCTGCCCGCAACAACATCCCCTTTAAGAACTGGATTGAGCATCACAGTCACAGCCTCATTTCATTTCATTCCTTGCCTACATTCACAGCTATTTAACCACGGCAGGCATATCTTCCACATACACAACTGAATGAAAGTCAGCTGAAATTGGGAGGAACCTGGTAATAGTGCCCCTGCAGCGCCCCACTAAGGCCATTAGTGCCTCCGATACCGCCGCACTGCATTTCTGAAGGAACAGCATCCAATTTCCCACACATTTACAGCCCATCTCATCGGGCGCTAAATGTTCAAACAGATAAAACTTAGCACCCCAAGCGCAGCGCTACCTAATTTCGCCCCAATATTTTTTAAATGGTGAGTAACTATTAAATGTTGGAGTTCAGAGAGATTTAGGTGTGCGCCTACAGAAAACAAAGAAAATGAGCAGGCAGGTACAGCAAGCCATCAGGAAGGCAAATGGCATGTTGGCCTTCATCGGTTGGAGTACAAGAATAAGGAAGTCTTACTACAAATGTACAGGGCCTTGGTGAGACCGCACCTAGAGTACTGCGCACAACTTTGGTCTCCTTATCTGAGAAAGGACATACTTGCCTTGGAGGCAGTGCAACGAAGGTTCGCTACATTGGGCCCTGGGATGAGAGGGTTGTCCTATGAGGAGAAATTGTGTAGAATCGGCCTATACACTCTGGAGTTCCCCTGGCTGGAGTGTCTAGAACTAGGGCCACCGTCTCAGGATAAGGGGTTGGCCATTTAACACTGAGATGAGAAGGAATTTCTTCACTCGGTTGTGAACCTTTGGAATTCTCTACCTCAAAGGGTTGTGGATACTCAGTCAGTGAGTATATTCAAGACTGAGATAGCTAGATTTTTGTAGTATGGGGGAATCAAGGGATATGGGGCTCGGGCGGGAAATTGGAGTTGAGGCCGAAGATTAGCCCTGATCTTACTGAATTGTACAGTAGGCACAAAGGCCTACTCCTGCTTCTACTTTAACGTTCTTATGCTCGTCCGCGGGCCAGCATTCCAGCACCCGCCCTCTCCCCCACCTGCTATTGGCTCATCCTCAAGACCCTCAGGCTCCTCCCCCCCCCCCCCCCCATAGCTATTGGTGAAAGTCGACGCCAGTCACAGAATGCTGGTGATTGGTGGAGCAGGCTGTTGGTCTGGCCCCGCCCCCTCTCCCTGAGTGGATACCTTTCTTGGCCGCTGCCACTTTGCTGTGTTATTAGAGCCCCGGCTGTTGTGAGCCTGGGCGGAGTGAGCAGACGGTTTCTTTCACTGTGCGGCAGAGTCAAGCTTGCTGTGCGGCCTCACGCGCTCAGCTTAAAGGGAACAGTGTCTGGGACTCCTTTATTCTATATTCATGGCATGCTTTGTAGGGCTGTTTGAATTTACCTTTTCTGCAGCAGTTAATATTTGTCATATTTCTTCGAGATCTCCCAGCAGTCGTCTCCTATTAAAACTGAAGAGCTCGAGTCACTCGTACTTCTGATGTGACTGATCAGCCTCAATGGTCCTCTCTTTCTATCGCCTCCAGCTTTCCTGTCCAAATTTCTCACAGCAACCATGTCATACAAAAGCAATGCAAGGATGCAATTTGGTATGATTTGCATCATTATATGTGATTGCAAACCAAGGAGAATATAGTTGGCCAAACACTAATTCATACGAACGGTCCTAATGGAGCATGATCAGCAGTTCCCATAAGCTCAGCACTAAGGTGACCATTCTCTACACTTCCACCAGAGGGCGACAAACTCCGACTTCTTTATTCACAGTGACCGCTACAGTAATTAAGAGGTTGTGTTATTTGCCCTCGCAGTCACCGGGAAATTCCTGGGGGAGGTTCTCCTGATCATCCGGCATACGTTCGACGTAAGGATCGACGGAAAACCCAGATACACCGCAGTTTCTGCCGAGGCCCCTGTTCATGAGACCCATTTCCTTGCTCCTTGACTCTATTCCCACCAAACTGCTGAACACCCAATTTCCTTTTCTGGCTCCCCTGTAAGCTGACATTGTTAACAGTTCTCTCTCCTCAAGTACTGTCCCACTCGCCCTCAAATCTGCCGCTATCACCCCTCCCCCCCCCTCAAAAAGAAACCATCAACCCCTTCGTCCTTGCAAACTACTGCCCCATCTCCAACCTCCCTTTCCTCTCCAAAGTCTTTGAACATGTTGTCGTCTCCCAAATCTGTGCCCATCTATCCCGCAATTCTATGTTTGAATCCCTCCAATCCGGGTTCCGTGCCTGCTACAGTACCGAAACGGCTCTCATTTAAGTCACAAATTACATCCTTTGTGACTATGACAAAGGCAAACTATTCCTCCTTGTCCTTGACTTGTCTGCAGCCTTTGACACGGTTGATCACGCTATCCTTCTCCGACGCCTCTCCATCGTCACCAGCGGTGGAACTGCACTCGCTGGGTTCCATTCTTATCTATCTAGTCATAGCCAGAGAATCAGCTGTAACAGCTTCTCTTCCCACCCCCGCATAGTAAATACGAGTATTCTTTTTTGTTAATCAAAAGCTCATTAATTTGCCACACATTTTATTGCAGTTTGAGGGACTTTGCTGTGCACAGTATTGGTGCAGTTGCAAAACAACAAGTTAATGCATGTCAAAGTAATTGAAGTGCTTTGGGATGTTTCGGAGAGATGCTAGTTGAATGCAAGACTGATTTATGTTATTCATGTAGTTGAGCGAGTCTTGCTGATATCATTCTTAATTATAGATACATCGATGCCCTGACATAGTGGAGCATTTTAACCGTGAGCGCCAAGTGTGGCACGCTGCCCCCAGGTGGCAGGATGCGGATGTGCACTCGCGATTACCCACCAGGAGTGTTGCTGATCTCCGCAGATATTTGTTGGGAGCAGCCAGATGGAAGCGTGTCAGAAATGGAGAAGGAGAGGGTCAGTCTCTCTGCGATGCTCTCACACAACTTCAAACTCTTTTCATAAAATGCCAATTAGCTGTCGTCAAAAGAAAACTACAAAAGTTAGCAGAAGTTTTAAAGCGGCAAAGTAATAACCTGTAAATTATAAATTAAGAAAGGAAACTTGTCAAATTATCTCAAAATGTTGTTGGCCGTGCCGACGACGCACTCCAATCACTCGCCGCCCACCGGTTGCGGAAGGCCTCCAGCATACTCACACCACTTCTAATGCTGCTTCCAGAGCTCACTAGTGACAACTGACAACACTGCTCCATGACTTTCCACAACGACTGCCTCTACCAAACCTAATAGAAAGACCCGAACTGTTGTGACTTGCAATAGCTCCATGCACCCTGGCTGGACTTCCTTCACAGTTCATCCAGGTTCATATCAGAGGTTCACACTGCATCCTTTGGGACACAAGGTGTGAAGGACCAAGGAGTTCAATAGCTCGTTTGCCAGTAATTAGATTATGGGATGTTATGGCATCTGAGTCAGCTTAACGATAGGCTGCAGTGGATGTTTCTCGTTTTGCAAAGCCATTGGCTTAGTAAGGATCCTTGGCTTTTGGCGACATTACTTCCACCAGGGGTTCACAGTCCTGTCCCAAAATGGCCCATCTGCTCAGGGCCATTGGGATGTAAGGTTACTTAACCAGTAACCACTAATTATAGTTCTGACGAAGGGTCATCGACCTGAAACGTGAACTCTGTTTCTCTCTCCACAGATGCTGCCTAACCCGCTGAGTACCTCCAGCATTTTCTGCTTTTATTTCAGAGTCCAGCATCCGCAGTATTTTGCTTTTGTACCACTAATTATACCGAGGAGGTTTTACCCATAATGTCCAATCATCACGCTTAAAATTAAATCAAACTGTCATTTCGAGACCAGAGATAGTATACTGATGCTGATAACAGAAACTGATTTGTACACATCCATTCTTCTTAAACCCTATAGATGTCGGGGTAATATTAACTTAGTGAATTAGTGTAAAATGGGTGACAGCAAATCAACAGCCTGCTTTTCATCTCTCCCGATTTTTATTTCCATTGCCTTCCATTGACCCATTGACACTAACACAAAAAGTCAAATCTACCACTTTTGTTTGTTGCGCATGGAGTATAATCATTGTTCCCTTTAAGAAATAGGAGCAGGAGTGGACCATTAGGCCCCAGAATGTGCCTCGTGTGGTTTCATACTGTAGAGTAAGGACTTTACATTGGCGACGAGAAACGGGAATTCATGACCCACGAGAATGGTCACTGGTAGCACAGAGGAACGATACTGTGCCGGGGAAGACTGGGACGATTTTATCGAGAGGCTTCAGCAAAGCTTCGTTACGAAAGAATGGCTGGGGGATGCAGCGGCCGACAAGCGAAGGGCTCATCTTTTGACCAGCTGCGGACCAAAGACTTACGCGCTCACGAAGGACTTACTAGCACCCGAAAAGCCGGAGGACAAAACCTTTGAAGAACTTAGCAAATTGATCGGGGAGCACCTCAAACCGGCGAGTAGAATACATATGGCCCGACACAGATTCTACACCCACCGACGTCGTGAAGGACAGAGCATACCGGACTTCGTAGCGGACCTCCGGCATTTGGCCAGCCTCTGTAAGTTCACAGACGTCTGCAGGGGGGAGATGCTAAGAGACTTCTTTATCGAGGGCATCGGTCATGCGGGAATTTTCCGCAAATTAATTGAGACCAAGGATTTGACCTTGGAAGCGGCGGCGTTGATAGCTCAAACTTTCATGGCGGGGAGGAAGAGACGAAAACAATATACGCGCGCAATTCTGCCTCTAACACGGAGATGGGTCAGGGAGTCAACATCATCAATGCGACTCAGAGCCCCGCAGGCAGGTAGGGGCAGTCTGACATTCCCCAGGCAGCAATAGACCCCAGAGTAGGACTCCAACAGAGACAATGACAGGCTGAACGGACATTCACACCATCACAGTGGACAATGCGGCCTGGTATGGGGCCATTGACACCCACTAATAGGATACTTAAAAGCAGTCAAAGGGACAGTCAGCACGGAATGCCTGGCCATAGTCCCTTTGTCCCCAACAATGGAAACTTTAACTCATGCTGGAGGTGTGAGGGAAACACTCAGCTAGATCTTGCAGATTTCAACAGTTTGTCTGCAGAAACTGAAATCTCAGTGGCCATTTAGCTTGAATGTGCAGGAAGCCTGCAACCAGACTAATATATGAGGTGGATGGACCAGAAGAGGGTTCTTTGAGGCAGGATGACTTTTGGGGCAAATCAATGGACACCGAGGTTCAGCGGGTCCATGTGGTGAACAGTACATACACCAAAATGCCACCAATGATGATGAGGGTTTTATTAAATGGTATCCCAGTACACATGGAGCTGAACACTGGGGCTAGCCAGTCACTCATGGGCGTTCAACAATTTGAGAAGCTATGGCCACTTAAATCCAGTAGACCCAAATTAGCACGTATTGAGACACAATTACGGACTTACACGAAAGAAATCATTCCGGTGCTAGGCAGTGCAATGTTGGCTGTCACACACAATGGGTTAGTGAATCGGCTGCCGCTCTAGATTGTCCCGGGTAATGGTCCCGCATTGTTGGGGAGTAGCTGGTTAGTCAAGATGAACTGGAAATGGGGGGATGTTCACGCAACGTCATCTGTGGAGCAAAGTCCGTGCTCACAAGTCCTACAACAATTCGATTCACTATTCCAACCTGGAGTCGGAACTTTCAAAGGCACTAAAGTAGTGATACACATCAGCCCGGACGCCAGGCCAGTGCACCACAAAGCCAGAGCGGTGCCATATGTAATGCGGGAGAAAATCGAGACCGAATTGGACCGGCTGCTGAGAAAGGACACCATCTCGCCTGTTGAATTCAGCGACTGGGCGAGCCCCATCGTTCCCGTCCCAACAGCGGATGGCTCTGACAGGATCTGTGGCGACTACAAGGCCACCATCAATCGGGTGTCCCTACAAGAGGACCTTTTCACCACGCTGGCAGGCGGCAAGCTATTCACCAAGTTGGACCTCACCTCAGCCTATATGACCCAGGAACTGGCCGACGAATCTAAACTACTGACCACCATCACCACGCACAAGGGACTGTTCGCTTATAACAGGTGCCTGTTTGGCATTCGATCAGCAGCCGCAATTTTTCAACGAAACATGGAAAGCCTACTTAAATCCATTCCTGGAATGATCGTATTCCAGGATGACATCTTCATCATGGGTCGAGACACTAAGGAACACCTCCACAACCTGGAGGAGGTGCTATGCCGACTGTACCGGGTAGGCCTGCGACTCAAGAAGTCTAAATGTGTGTTTTTAGCTCCTGAGGTTGAGTTTCTGGGCAGGAGGGTTGCTACAGGTGGGATTCGGCCCACCGAATCCAAAACAGAGGCGATTCGACGAGCACCCGGGCCCTGCAACACACCGGAGTTGCGTTCATTCCTGGGACTGTTGAACTATTTCGGGAACTTTCTGCCGAACTTGAGCACATTGTTGGAGCCGCTACACGTCCTCCTGCATAAGGGTTGCGATTGGTTTTGGGGGGACTGTCAGGAATGGGCTTTTGATCGGGCGTGGAACCTACTTTGTTCAAACAAGTTGTTGACCCTGCGCGATCCCTGTAAAAACTTGGTTCTGACATGTGATGCATCGTCCTATGGGGTTGGGTGCGTGTTGCAGCAGGGCAATGCTGAGGGTCAACTACAACCTGTGGCTTATGCCTCCAGGTCGCACGCTCAAACAGAACGGGGATATGGGATGGTCGAGAAAGAAGCGCTCACATGTGTCATGGTGTAAAAAAAATGCACCAATACCTCTTTGGTAGGAAGTTTGAATTAGAGACGGACCACAAGCCATTAACATCCCAGTTGACATACAGCAAGGCTGTCAAAGCCAACGCATCAGCCCGCATATAACGATGGGCTCTCACGCTGGCTGCTTATGACTACTCCATCCACCACCGGCCCGGCACTGAAAATTGCGCTGATGAACTCAGCAGGCTTCCACTGACCACCACTGAGGGGGCAGCGGAGCAAAGCACCGAGATGGTCATGGCTGTCGATGCTTTTGACAGCGCAGTCTCCCCCATTCCAGCCCGCCAGATCAAAATCTGGACAAACAGAGATCCCCTCCTATCCCTGATTAAGAAATGTATCCTGACTGGGGATTGGGCACCCGCACACGGAGCATACCCTGAGGAGATCAGACCGTTCCACAGACGGATGGATGAGCTCTCCATCCAAGCCAACTGCCTACTATGGGGCAGCCGGGTAGTTATGCCCCAGAAGGGCAGGGAGGCATTCATCAGGGAACTCCACAGCGAGCACCCAGGCATTGTGCTGATGAAGGCCATTGCCCGGTTACATGTTTGGTGGCCTGGAATTGATTCAGACCTGGAACACTGTGTTCGCAGGTGCACGACGTGTGCCCAGCTGGGTAATGCCCCCAGGGAGGCCCCGCTCAGCCCGTGGCCCTGGCCCACCAGGCCATGGTCACGCATTCATGTTGATTACGCGGGCCCGTTCATGGGAAAGATGTTCCTTATTGTGGTAGATGCGTACTCGAAATGGATCGAGTGCATCATTCTGAATTCATGCACGTCATCCACCACTGTGGAAAGCCTACATGCGATCTTTGCAACCCATGGCTTGCCGGACATCCTGGTTAGTGATAATGGCCCATGCTTCACAAGCTACGAATTCCGAGAGTTTATGTCGGGCAATGGCATCAACCACGTCAGGACTGCACCGTTTAAGCTGGCCTCCAATGGCCAGGCGGAACGTGCGGTCCAAATCATTAAGCAAGGGATGCTCAGGATTCAAGGACCCTCCTACAATGCAGCCTATCGCGCTTCCTGCTGACCTATAGATCCCGACCGCACTCGCTCACGGGAGTCCCGCCCGCAGA